>NC_066882.1:3125979-3465979 GCF_022985175.1 Labeo rohita | reverse complement strand
TAATAATTTTTATTAATTATTTTTAATGTCAATAATAATAATAATAATAATAATAATAGTAATAAATAATAATAATAATAATAATAATAGTAATTATTGTTTTTTATATTATTATTTTATTTTATTTTATTTTATTTTGGATATTTATATATAGATTTTAATGGGCATATGGGTTTAGAATGAGTGAGTAAATATTTTATTTTATTTTATTTTATTTGATCCAGACTATTTTCATGAGATTTATTAGATTATTAAACTTGAATCAGTTCACTATGATCTGACGTTTATTTTGGAGTCTTCTTTTATTTCTCCAGCAGGCTCATATCTGCGTTAGAGCGCCCGGCATGAGTTTAAACCATAAGCAGAGATAAATTGCTTTCTCTGTTTTTATACCATGAATAAATCAGCTCCTTGGCTTAATGAGAACTGCTGAAACTGACACTTGACTGACACACAGAGATAATAGGGCAGGAGGAGCTTTGAAGCCGTGCTGACGGCTGCCTGACGAACGCCTGTGAGTCAGCCGG
This sequence comes from Labeo rohita, assembly GCF_022985175.1. Classification (NCBI taxonomy): domain Eukaryota; kingdom Metazoa; phylum Chordata; class Actinopteri; order Cypriniformes; family Cyprinidae; genus Labeo; species Labeo rohita. The sequence goes on along the minus strand of NC_066882.1, from coordinate 3,465,452 downwards.
GTGACCTTTGACCTCTCAGCCTAAACGCAGGCATAGCTGAGCGTCACCGGGCGACCTGTCACTAGCGACCCCCTCTGGTATTTGCACCCACAAGAACAAACAGTTGCACGCCACTAATGGTTCTTGGTACTTCTCTAGAAGTTTGACAGAAAATGCGATTTAAAAAAGCATTAGCTGAGGTTCTATGGCTGTTTTAGCTTTAGCATTACAGCTTTACAAGCTGATAAATTGAGCGCGCTCCGTCATCTGCGTCTGCCGCTCATGTGCAGGCAGACAGATTATGAGACGTGTTGAAATTGTTTGACATTGCGGTGACACGTACAGCTTAGATAGTTTGCGGATTCCGCCACATACCAGCTGCCGAGCGGCTGACAGCTAACAGCCACGTCCCATCAGCGACCTCGGTTACATCCCGTTCCCCTATTTTGCCTCTGGAAGAGCGATTTACTTCCCGTCTCCCCGGTTTCGGCTGCTTGCTTCTCCAGGTGACCACCTCTTAGATGTTTTTTGAGCCAACTCGAGTCTGTCTGTGTGTGTCAGTGCACCTCAGAGACCTGCTGATCACCCGTTTTTGACAAGCAGACACGCTTTTAATGACAGCTTGGTTAAAATAATTAGCTTTCCAGATGCAGGGGAACGGGAAGTGCTTTTTTAAAGCCCGTCATCCCCGTGACGCCCAACACGCCACAGCTCGGTGAACCCATCAAAACACGGTCTAAAGAGAATCAACCGGAATCATCCTGTGCGGCTACATCCCCCTCTTAATTAGAATTTTAATGACCTTAATCAGTTGTTCTTGGAAGTATGTGGTTCTCTTACTCTTCCCGGCTCCCATTAAATCCCTCCTAATCACTCCGGCCCAGCCTCTACATGGCTAATGCTTCCTGCATCTTTTATCTCTTAATAAGGAGATAAGACATGGAAATTGATTCATCTCCTTTCACTGTGTGGAGTATTAAGCAGATTATTATTGTTGTGATAATTACTTGGCTGCGCCACTTGCCACTTTTATTCTGCATGGTGAGTGGGTTTTTAATAGATCAGTACCCGCTTTTTACCCCGGCCAGGCTTTAATGAGACTGAGACGAATCCCGGGAGTAATTTAATAAAAGATACTAGCAAATATAATTGCCAGGTGTTTGCACATGAAAAAAGCAAACTCTTTCTTTTGCATTTTATCTGTAATTAAACATATTGATCTTTCAAGAGCTCATAGGAAAAAGCAGGAACGCTCCAAATTCCTTTTCCACTTCTGCACATGCCATGGAAATGATACAGTAAAAATGAACAAAATCTGTGACCTATTTCGACACGTAAACTATGGTTGCTCAATTATGTGGTGTTTATTTCCATTCCTGTAAACATGCCAGGTGTTTTTCTTTTTTGATTTTTGGGTGGAGGGAGTCTGTTGGATCTTTCTCACAAACCAGAGTGAACATATTTGTACGTATCAAATGGAGACGGCGTCTACCTTACCCAAAGTCCTGAAATCCCCTTTCAGCACTGCGAGCACGTGGCTTAACGTTTCTTTCGCAGGCGACGTCGAGTCCTAAACACCTTGTCCAGAAGCTCCCAGCATCACTCACGTCGCAGCAGCTGCCGCTTGTTCACACCGTGCTGTGGCTGAGTGTCTGACCTCCTAAATCCTGCCCACGACGCCACATCTGAACAGCGGTCAGAAGAGAACTGGGATAAACCTCCAAGAGCGGTTGATTTGTTAGGTGTGAGAGTAAAGACAGAGACAGTCCATTTCCGCAAGCGATACAGAGCCCCTTTCTCCATTCTCACAGCACGACCGGCCAGAAATGGCGCTCGCCTGAATGACCCTCCGGTAAGCCTTGCGGGACCGCTCTCTCTGTAAAATGGATATGTAATTCAAAATTTTCAACGGATTTCTTTTTTCACTACTTTGGGCTCTGTGTTTTGTGAGGTTACTTTGGTATGCTGACATTAGTCACTGTTCCATGTTGCAAAACATGCCAGGTTCATGATGAAATATTTGTGTTGGGACTTTTTTTTTTTAATGTTGAAATGCTCTTGAGTGTGTATCAACGAATGAGAAACATATGGCCTCTAAAATGTAGTCGAAAACAAATGTTCGCTTTCAGCTGTCACTGGGTACCTACTTTTATGGGGTAATAATTTACAAAATAATGGGAGCTGGGTGCTAATATCTGGCATTTCTTACTAAAATAACTCACTATAGCACCTGAGGCAACAGCAATGGAATTTAGGTGAACTAGAAGACCACCCAAAGCAAGCGCCCCACCTGTATGAAGGTACCAGATCGTACCGTACAGATCGGAGCCACTTTGTCTTGTCAAACACCTCCTTTGACCCCATTTAATCGATCCGGACGCAAACCCCACCGTGTTTCCTGCAATCCCATGCCACCTAATTCCATCCAGACAGGCTTGATTGAATGTGCCAAAGCGAGACTCCCGCAAACGGAGACTGGCGTTGATTGCTTGAAAGTGCCGTTGACCCTTGACCTCGAGGGTGAAGGTTTTAGATGCTCTTCCAGGAGGCATCTCATTCCCAGATCGGATAGATGAGTCAGTTGACGGGTCAGGCGTGAGCGCTCAGGGTTAAGGAAACTCACAGCTGCTCTTCGGTGGCCTTTGATCTGAATGTGTTGTTTTAAAAGCAAGCCTCGTCCGGGCTCCTCACTTATTCACACAACAGTAGGAAGGGAAGGGATGGCGAATTTTATTTGGTTTTTATTGGCGCCTGTTTCAGTGTTGCCACCGAGTCTGGTTGACGATGTATCAAAGAAGGCGCAAAATGTAAAAAATATGAGTGATGTTTATGACACTTTTTAGAGTTGACGCATATGGTGGTGTTTACAGTCTGCATCTGTGAGGCGGACATCAAAAGGAGGAGTATTACTTTGATTTTATGATTTTGGAATTGCTATAAAAGAGCTGTTCTTCCAAGCAGCTTGATTACTGATAAAGACGCCAAGGCAGATTAGATATTCTCATTTGTTTTTTTTTACTTAAAGAAAGCAAAAATTTACAGATAATGTACTCCCGTTGTCATTCAAGATGTTCATGGTCTTTCTTTCTTCAGTCGTAAAGAAATTGCTTTTTGAGGAAAACATTTCAGGAATTATCTGCATATAGTGGATTCCAATGGTGCCCGTGAGTTTGAACTTCCAAAATTCAGTTTCAGTGCAGCTTCAGATGGCTCCAAACGATCCCAGCTGAGGAATAAGGGTCTTATCTAGCCAAGCGTCCATTTTCTAAAAATTTCTGTCTTGAATGGGACTGTACAGAGCATGCATTTGCATGGCATATTCACTAATAGACTTGTGGTTAGTGTGCTAACATATAGCGCCGTTGCGCTGCGGTGTCCTGAGTTCGAATCCCGGTTAATGGACCTTTCCCGATGGCACCCCCTTCTCTCTCTCTCTCCAACTTCACTTTTTGTCTTTCCTACAATGTCCTATCTAAATAAAGGCATAAAATCGAGAAAAAATAAATCTTTATTAAAAAAAGTATATATATATATATTTTTTTTTTGAAAATGACTAATCGTTTCACTAGATAAGACCCTTATTCCTCAGCTGGAATCATTCAGAGCCCTTTGAAACTCCATTTTGGGCACCATAGGAGTCCACTATATGAGATAATTCCTGAAATGTTTTCTTTAAAAAACATAATTTCTTATTGACTAAAGAAAGAAGGACATGAACATCTTGAATGACAATGGGGTGAGTACATTATCTGTAAATTTTTGTGCTGGAAGTGAACTACTCCTTTAATTTTGGGTTTCTGAATCCCATCACTGAGAAAGTTAATCCTAAGGAAAGTCTTAATGCTTTACCAAACGCTTAGGTGTTGATTTTATTGGAAACAGCTGCATTATACAGTACGTGTTGAAAGAAACCATACATGTGAAATTCTATTAGATGCATTTGAAGTGAATTGCAGTTGAAATATTTGTCCTACAGGATCTTCTCTCCCTTAAGTATTATACTTAAACATTCATCAGACCCTATGTGTCAATTGTCCTTTCCTCACCCCTGTTGTGTTTCACATGAGCCCATGGATTATCATGAGTATATTATGAGTGCGGATAGCTTTAGAGCATGAGAAGTTCTTTGTTACCCCTTAATAGAAAACTTTAAGGCGCTTAACATGTATGGTGAGTAACATGTGCTTGGGAACCCTGCCTAAAACAACACATTCCCAAACTATGTGGTGCCCCAAGGGTCGAGTTAAAGCGACATGTTAAAGCGCCTTCGTTCACAGCTTTGTTCCTTTTCACCCTGTATTACTTAGAGTAGTTACACGAACTTTATCATTTATCATCCCAACACTCAGGAAGAGGGTTTTCACATGCTGCTTTCCAATTCACAGGGTCCATCTGTTGATGTTCACTTCGCTTGACAAAATGTAATTAGTTATACTTAAGACTTCCAAATTAAGCGATGCAGTAAATGTCTGTTGTTCAGTTGATCCTTCTGTCTCTGTCTCTTTTCCATAGCCTGCTACACTGGCTACTGTACAGTCTTATCTCCCTGGTCCATTGCCCGGAGTGAGAAACTGAGCGCTCTGATCCCGCCTCATGCTTAATTGAGAGAGCTTGGAGGTTTGCTGGCCCTGTCACTTCTGATAACTCAAGCTGGCCAATCCCAGACTCTGCAGCCTTGCCCATCTCTCTTTCTCCACCTCGGGGGGTGTTCTTTGGTGTAGGCACACTCAATAGGACCCATATATGGTCTTTGACAGCTGGGGTCCAGATGTTCCCTAGCTAAATGCATATGACAGGTCCTATCAGTCTTGGTTTTGATGGAGGGCAGCATCCTGCATCTCTCCGAACCCTGTCTTCATTTGTCGCACCTAAAAACCAATCAAGCCCCGATTTATCCACCTTCATGCTGAATTGCGCCAAATTACTTTGTAGGTAAACAGGTCTTGTTGAATTGGACCGTTCAGACCTGTTGACTGCCGCTTCCTACCCGGATCCTCCCTTTCTGATTCCACATTGCTCATCAGAGGTAGCCTGGCGTGGATAATGCACGGCGATCGTTTTAAAATGACTGGAACTAATGCGGAGCAGGTTGATCAGCAATCCATTTCTTGACTAAGAGAGACGAACTTCAAGAACCATCAGAAAGCGATGTGTTTTTCTCGCTGCTTTATTTCAGACATAAAAGAAATGATCCAAATATTTCAAGAGGGTATTGAAAAGCAAAGCCCTCATGCATTTTGATTGAGCAGGTGGTTCTCATTTCTCACACAATGCAGAACATCTGTGGGTTAGGTTGAAGCACATTCAAACACCGCCTAAGCTAATCCTCCACCAGCCCTCCTTCCCTCCCGCCAAGACCACCACCCTTTCGTTTAATCTCTGTTTTGCCTCTCAAACATCATCGTGATTAAACAATGGCCAGTGACGCGTGGAATTAAAAAAGATAACAGATTTTGGACACGTTGAGGTCTTGTGGAAACATTGAGCAGTTTAGAAACAATGACGTTGCTCGTTATGAACCTCTCAGTGGAAAAGTGCTGCAAAGACTTTGATATGATAGGGTGGAGGCCTAGATCTGTTTCCTTTGGGAGGATTTGTTATTTTGCAGTGCCCTCTCAAAGTTTAATGAAGTTTGAATTAAATCTGCTTTGGCGGTCTGTCCGGCCACGTCCGGTCAGGATTACAAATAGCGTATTGCTAGATATGCGAAGGAGAGGGTCGCAATAGTTCAAAGCGTTGCAGTGAGTGGTGGGTTTATAGATTTGCATATCCACCCAAATGCCTTAATTTATCCCTTCTTGAAATTCTTTTGATGCAAACCTAACCATTCACCAATCTTAATTGATTCCCTTGTTGTTATTCGTTTGAATCACGCCACTGGCCTTCTCGTTCACAGTCATTCCTGATTGGCTTGTCCAACTCAAAGATCAAAGATGAAAGTTTTGAGAGTGAGTCTGGTTCTCTGCTTTCACTTGGTAAAGTGTAACTGATGAATTCATCAACATCCATCAAATACCCTATTTCCCAACCCTAGCAATGTGTCTGCTCTGAGACGGAGTGCTGTATTACTAAATATTAACACGTCGCCGCGTCTAAGTTATTCTTTTGATGCTGATTAGGAGCAGGTGTCTGCAAGCAGCTTGACAAAACAAAGCCCAACGCTGTAGCTCGGAGTACATGATGGAAGCCTGTTAAAGTGATTTATGGGCTGGAGACCCCTATGTTTGCACAATGCACACGTTCTTTACCGGATAATCTATATCAAAGCAGTCTTACAAGCTGAACGGAGCCAAAGACATGACAGGGGCATGAGTGTATCAGAATAACATAATGTACAGCTAGTTTACATACAGTAGAATCTGGGTAGGTTAAACTTTGCAAGGCTATAGCCTTGATAACGATAGACTGCTTAGGCACACGGGCCATTGAAACAGTTTTTTTTCTGAGAGGTGATTACCAGTAGACTTTAAAAGCTGGGGCTTATTACATTTCTTCAGTGAGCAAACTACTCCCTGCCAACCTCTCTACCTCCCTTCTGAAAACCCTGAATCTGATTTATTAATTGCTAGATAGGTCTTGTGCAAACATTAAGCGGCGCTGTGTAAACAGTTTTAAATTAATAACGGACTATGTTCATTCGAACCCTGCTATTACTAGCCCCTCACCTCGCATTGCGTTTCAGCTTCCTCTTGACTGAAACACTAGATTGCCGCTGCAGAAATCTGTTGGCGCTGATTTACCGTCCCGGTGAAATTGCCCATATCCTGCTGTGTTTACAGCAGCCTTTGTGTGGTACACTCACATCGTAGGTGAGCGTTGTGCAACAAGCAGTGATATTCACGTCACGCAAATGTCAACAAAAGGACCCGTTCACCAATTCCATTGCGCAATCCCTTGATTCAAATACAGTGCTGACATTTTCTCAAAGGAAGTAGGCGAACGCCTATGATTAAAGCGCTAGATCGTGTCATTCACACGTCGATCTCTCGAATTTGCCTGTCGCTTCCTGTTCGCTCGATGCCTAGCTGTGGTTTCGGAGCCCAGAGGGCCACTCATCAAAACCAGTCTCCATCCACTGGCAATGTTTCCGGCAGCTGTCACAAGGGCTTTTCCAATTCTTCCTCTGTCACTTCCAGCTTTATGAAAACCTCCCGTTCTGGTCTGTAAGACAATCAGACAGCCGATCAGCAATTTGTTACCTCTGATGAGTTCCCCAGTGGTTGAACATTCCTAAACTTCAGTTCTCCAAGACGAAGCAGGCGCTGAACCCTGATGCGAGAGCTCCAAACAAATGAAAAAAACATGAGGGCATCGGCTTGTTCTCATTAATTATCATCGAGGCAATATTATTGTGCTCGTTTGAGCAATCGCTGAATGCTTTTTGTTTAATTGGGTGGCAAGAGGTGTTGGCTCTGAATAATCGTGGGGTGTATTTAGACTTTGGCTGATGAACTGAAGGCACCTTTCTCTTATAAATGGATGTATTTACCTTTAGCACTGGCCTAATGAGCAGGAGGAGAGCCCAGAGATGTGCTGACGTCAGCTCTAATTCGAACAGCATGGAAGGTAGGGAAAGCAGCCACACGCTCCTGAAGGGAGTTCAGTGAAAGTCTCAACAGGAGTTCAGTTCAGCGTGAGGAGTTGATTTACACTTCGCCGCTCAGATTTAGCTGGAACTTTTACATCAATTGTGCATCTTCAGATAAATCCCTAGTTGCACCTTCAAAGGAATGATTTTGACAAAAAAAATCAATCTGGCGCTCCACTTCCACTCCTTATTCAAAGACAAATAAGACTTCAATGAAGCAAAGGAATGGAAGTTTCCATTTGGGACAATTAGCTCTGCTAATGAGGCTCTCCATTTGTTTGCTACTATGTTTGCATAATTTACAGGTCATTAATACTGCACTATGTGCATCAGATTGTGCAGCAAATGTGGCTCTTTGATGTTAGCATCTTGATAAAGTCTTGCCGCTCGGCTTGTTTGGAAAGGAAATTTCGGATTATCACGTTTCACACACTTGTTTTCCTAGCAGATGGTTGTAGTCACCATATTGGCTGGCTCACATTTGCGCACAACTTGCTCCATATCAGCCAAACTGAATGCAGGCTTAATGAGCATGATGCATTTGAGAGCGTGTAAATACAATATCCTCAGTGTGGTTACTGATCCTAACCGCCTTGTTCGTTGAGTTAGCCGTCTCAGTGTGCAGTTTTAATTGCCAGACCGCTCTCAGTGCTGTATGCCAAAGAGACGGGCCTTTCCTGCCAGCTCATCACGTCCTTCCGGCATTGAAAAAAAGCATGGCATTGGAGGTTCTGCCGAAGGTACGTGCGTAGGAAAATATCCAAGAAGGAGAAGCAGAAGTCGTCGACTGATGTGATTCATGTGTTAGACCTCCGTGTCTGCCTGCCTCTCGAAGTAAACACTTTACTCTCTCGCACTGAAATCAACCCAATCAAAGCGTGTTTTACCATCAGACTCCTTTAGATTGACAGGCTTAGCTCTGAAAGGGCTAATGTATTCCTTTAATGAGCCTTGACTAGCGTGCTCCCGTACTCCCAGGTGCTTACAGAGCACTTCGCTTGGATTGGACAGCTTGTTTTGCTACTCAGTTTTCTACCCCCTGGGGTGACTGCCACGAGCCGGGGAACGGTGCCAGACCTCCGCCAGGTAGTCCTCGGAGAGAAGAGATTGAGACTTGGCGTCTGAGCCTTTCTGATAAACAGGGGTTGGGGGAGGCTGGCGTAATCTCTTCACTACTGTCAAATTTATAAAGATTACTTGAGTAAATCTAATCCAGGACCTCTGTGCCGTTAGTGGAGACCGGGGCAGGGTGCCAAGGTACATGCTACACCACAGGCTGTTGCTCTGTTGGCCACCCACTATCATGTTAAGGGCTCCTGCAGATAGCTTCTTGTAATCCAGTGCTTTAAAGACTACACAAATCCCCACAGCCTCATCCAATTCTTTTGGATCAAAGCGCTTAAGGGCCAACAGTCCACCGTCTCCCAATTTAAGCATTTTTCCCATTCTCCTCTCTTTTGTGTTAAATAAAGCTTATTTTATTAGTTTCATTTTATTTTATTTTTATTTTTTTTTAATGATCAGCATTATTAGAGCTGTGGCTTAATGCATGAGGGTTATTGCATGTGTTTGATTTAGTGTTTCACTGTTAAAAATAAATAGCAATAGTTTTTTTAGTTTTTCTCAGTAAAGATACTTTGTTTAGCCAACATAAATGTGTTCATGCAATGCTGATTGTCTTATTTTGCTAATAGAAAAAGTCTTGTAACAGCTACTGAAGTAACAATTACTGTCTCTGAGGTAATTAATTTTTTTATGTGTCAATTTTTTGTTTATTTACAAATGACATATAGTAAATTGTTATAGAAACCTTAATGGATAACTTTATTAATATGTAGACAACATTGTCTTTGTTTGTAAAACATCTTACAAGACTAAGATATCCTGCAAACAGATATAAGCGGCTGAACATACTCTAGGCCTCAAAACTAGACACACAAGCCTCAAAAACGGTTGCAATCAACAAATGTTATGAAATGTAAGAAAATAGCATTTTTTAGTACTTGAGACTCAAAATGCACAAATGAAAATATGCATTTGCATTTTTTTTACAGTGTTCAGTAGTTGGTACCAATACCAGTTATATTTCACAATATTCAATACAATAAACTAGGGTTGGACAATTTTTCTGATTTTATCGATTAATTAGAATGCCTCTCTCTCTGCCAGCGTTTTTTTTTTTTTTTTTTTAAAGTTGCCAGTCACAATTTTTGGCCCCCAGAATATTTTCATTGCACGTCTGAACATGCAATATTTTATAAAAAAAAAGTTGTAAGTTTCTTTTTTAAAAAGCAACATTTTGTAGAAAAAGCTGAGAAAATCCTGTTTTTGTCAAAGACTACAGCCAGATCAGGTTTAAAACGCATATCAGAAATTAAATGAAGTTGATTGCTTTCATCAGTCAGTAATGTAAGGCAGTTTTGAATGATATGCTGTTTAAAATTTGATAATTGCATTATATTTCATATGCATATACATGCATGCTACTTATATACACGAGCGCTTGTTTCTGCATATTTATTCAGCTTTCAGATGGTGTATAAATCTCAATTTCAAAAACTCGACCCTTGTTTTTGTTCTGATGGCAATCTTGGTTCCATTTCTTATGTTGTTATATTTTTTAAATGTTGATATGTTTTTTATAATTGCTTTAGCTATGATCGTATTGATTTTTATTTACGCTGTTCATGTCTTTACTTACTATTACTTTACTTACTATTTATTTTATTTAATGCTGTAAAACACATTGGACAGCTGCTGCTGTGGTAAATGGTGCTATATAAATAAATGAAACTTGAAACTTGAACTTATGACTGGTTTTGTGGTCCAGGGTCACATATAGTTAATATAAAATATATAATACATAAAATTAACAATAGTAGTCTTCTTTCTATATTATATTATATTATATTATATTATATTTTTTACACTTTTACTCAAGTACGGGTATTTTTGCTACTGTACACTCTTAAAAAAAAGGTGCTTGAAGATGCCATAGAAGAACCTTTTTTGTCTAAATGGTTCCATAAAGAACCTTTAACCTCTGAAGAACCTTTCTGTTTTACAAAAGGTTCTTTGTTGCGAAAGAAGGTTCTTCAGATTATAAAAAGATAAGAAAGAGTTGGTTCTTTAAAGAACCTTTGATCGAATGGTTCTTTGTGGAACCAAAAATGGTTCTTCTATGGCATTGCTGTGAAGAACCTTTTAAAGCACCTTTATTTTTAAGAGTGTATGTATAAATAGGCGTTAAGGCCAAAGAAAGTTTTTTTAAATATCATTTTGGTTTCATATACTTTTGGTTTCAGATCTGTTAGCGTCTTGGCACCAAATATCTACGATGGAGAATAGTGTCATTACATTTTGAGGGGTCAAATAAATAGCTGCTCCTGTAATTTAATGGTCTACTCTTTCTTTTGTTTCATCTTTTCCCCACAGCGTTTTGAATGGCATTGAAAATTCCTGCGTTTGACATCAGCATTACCTCCCTACCTCCCATTCACTCCTCTCTCCTCACCTGCTAATCGGACCCCTTTCAGTCACATGCGTGCCTCTGGGTCACTGCATATTCAAATGTGCTGTCAGCATAAATCTTTCGGGAGCATGGGCACAGATGCCATTGAATTTCTATCCAGACTTTTGATTGTGAGTGAGCCAAGTGGCCACGGGGGATTTCTCTCTGCCGCCATTCTGCCGTCTTAGCACCTGCAACAGTCCATCCCATAATATCACCGTTTACATTCGGTGTGAAGCCATTCTGGGGTTCAACTCATTGCTTGATCTTGTTGAAACAATTGATCTCTTTGAAAGATGGAGGCCTAGTAGTGTGAGCATAGACAGCGGCCCAGATCAGGCAGCTTTAATTGGCTTCCGGCAGCTTGATTACCTGTCGCATCTTAATTAACCTGCCTGCTGGATTGGGCAGATGTAATCGCTCGCAGATGTTGCACGAGCCCCGGTTGACACCAAAGGCTGTCCCTTCCTTGAACAAAGAACAAACATATGGTGAAGAGCTTAAATTATATGAAGATATGCATTGTCAGTACAGGCCCCCTATTGACGATCAGCAGTGGAGCTCATTTCAAGACGTAATTATTTAGGCATGATCCTGTTTTGGGGCTTTTGATGTCGAAATTCGTCTCTGACACATCAGAAGCCGTGGAGGAGGTGTTGTGAGTGCCACAAGGCAGCTATGTTGTTGATGTTATTAAAAACAAACTGGACTGAAACATGCAGTCTGAGTAAAAGCAGACAGGCTTTCCTGTGTTTCTCTGTGTTTGGAAGCTATAACTCACGCAGGACGTTTTCATGAGCGGAGTCCGGCGTTTGAGTCCTCGATGTGGGATGCTTTTTAATATGCTGCGGTGCCAAATTACAAAGGATGAGCCATCGTGCGATGATTTATTTCTCCTTACACCCTGTCCAGTTCAAAGCTACCATGTCCAAAAAGATGGAGACGGTTATAAAACATATTTTACTATTGAGCATGGCTTTCCCATCATCCTCCAGGTTTTCCAATAATCTTACTGTCAGGTGCTTCTTTCCCATAAAGAGGCTGAAGGTTCACTTGTCTCAGCCAATTTATTAAGATCATACAAGAATGAAAAGCAGTAGGAGCTCCTCAGAGAGCCTGTTAGCAAAGACCACTGTTCATGGTCCAGAGCTTCGGAGAACTCCAGTTAAAGTCCTTATGCTAAACCTCCGAAAAACCCAGCCAATTACAATGGTCCCGTCCAGACATCAGGGGGGTCGTACCTTTACAATGTCAAAACATATTAGCAGAACTCTGCGTTTCTTTACCATTTTTGAAGCTTGTCAGTCTCTAATTCATGGAAGAAGCCAGGGCGGCTGTACTGCTATTCTCATATCAGGTTTTTCAGATTTTCCAGTCATCCTGTTCTTAGATTGGTCTTTTGTTCAGGTTTTTCACAGCAGTCTTCAATGAGTGTCTCTGGCAAAGCTCAAGAGTATATAATGGATTTCCCTAAACATAATGGAGCAATATGATCTGGAAAAATGAGCGAACTGTATTGTTACACTAGTACATTTTGTTAGTTTATCAGTGTGGAATTTCTTGTGAGTTTTATAGTCCTGGATATGATTGGCAAATTGCTGATCTAGTGTGGTAAGGCTTGTTTCCTCTCATAAAGAGCAGTAATGGAAGTCATCCCTACCCCATAGTGTCTAATTGGCAGATGCCAAAGCATCCTGTTACATGGGGCACACATAGCGTGCACAATTGCAAATCCTCCGTCTTATTGTAATCACTAATCTTTGGTTCTAATTTGGCAGTGGCAAGCTTAGTGAGGATAATTGTTGATGAAATGTTATTTCGAACAGAAAGCTGAACGTAACCCTCAGCCACTTAGTTGAGCTAAAGGGGGATTCTATAAACAACAGCTAAACAAAAGAACATTTGAAGGACATTTGGTAAACTTTTTCCCACAAAAAATCTCGGAATACGGCAGTGAGTGACTTGGGAAGATTATGTGAGTGTAATGTAATTATGTAATATTTGTTTTTGTTGTTATAAGGGTCAGTGGCAAATAAAAATGTCTATTGAAGATGAAGAAAAATGAAGAAAAAGTTTGGATTTAATTACTCCAAAATGTAATGTGGTCTAACATTCAAGTAAAATGTAACAGCTTTTCTACATATATATGTGTATGTTCACATCTATTTTATATGTTTAAAATATAATAAATTGATAAATTGAATTAATAAATTGCTAATTGAAGTTAAAACTATTTTAAATATTCTTAAAGGCATTTATTCTTCTTAAAGTATTTATTCTTAAAATGTCATATATTCTCTATTCATAAGTTTAGTGAATTATGTTAAAATATTTTTTGTAAAGAAATAAGCAAAAGAGATCATAGATCATCACTATGATATCAGAACAGTTGTATCATCCTGACATTTTTGACTCTATAAAATATTAAAATAGAATTTTAAAAATAGAATATGAAAATAATTTAAATATAATATAAATATATTTGAATTATTAAATTATTGAATATAAATTGGATTTTAAATAATTTTTTAAGTACTTATAAATGAAGATGTAAGCAAGCAAGCATGCAAATAATTAAATAATAATGAATTATATATAAATGAACAAATAACTAGAAGTAAATGAATGAATAAATAAATAAATAAATAATTCTGCACTATGATATCAGAATAGTTGTATCATACTGACATTTTTGACTTTATAAAATCTAAAAATATAATATAAAAATTTATATAAAAATGCTATTTAAATCTGAAATTTGAAAACCTAAAATTAAGACATGCATTCAAATTTTTGCATATAAATTGGATTTTAAATTAATTTTTCTAAAAAGTATTAATAGATCCAGACATAAACAATCAAGCAAGCAAATAAAAAATAAATAAATAAAAAGTTTTTCTTCACTAAGATATCAGAACAGTTGTATCATCCTCATATTTTGGACTTTTGGACTTTCTAAAAAAATAGAGTATATAAAATAAAATAAAAAAATGCAATTTAATTAAATTTAAAAATCTAAAATTAAGAAATGCATTAAAGTTTTTGCATATAAATGGAATTTTAAATTAATTTTAAAAATTATAATAGATCCAGATGTAAACAAACAAGCAAGCAAGCAAATAAATAACTTTTTTTCTTCACTATGATATCAGAGCAGTTGTATCATCGGGACATTTATAACATATAAAACTAGAAAATAAAAAAATGATTATTTTTTTATTAAAAAATTAATTCTGAAATGTATAATTTAATTCTGAAATGTAAAAAAAATTAAAGTTAAGAAATGCATTGAAGTTATTGCATATTAATTTTTTTAAAAAAACGTTTTAATAGATAACTAAAAAAATAACTAAAAGTCACACCATTGACCCGTGAATTTAATTAAAGGCAAAAAATTATAGGGAGCATGTGAGGAGCTTTCATGTTTTTCACTGCGCGTCACTTCCTGTCAGTTGACATCATTTCTTCACACTGCTCTTTCTGCGTCTCTGCGTGCGGGATGGGGTCCTATGGGAAGGTGTTGGACAGGTCAAGATGAGAAGCTCCGTTGGGACACCAGTGCTGATGAGAACCAGGTGGCTTCAGACAAACATTTTCATCCTGCATGTCAAGGCCACCAGGGCGCTCACACACGGGGCATGGGGTGCACATCTGGGAAATAAACTAGGGCAGGATGGGGCATTCAAAGTGTGTCTTATTTCTGCATTAAGAAACGAGATGTCTAGTCCTGGATCTTAAGCGAATGTGCTTTTCAGGATATTCGTATTGTCAGCAGATCTCATTTCACATGAGCTGCATGAAACTTCAATGTCTGCTCAATGTCTAATCATATGGGGTGCAGGGAATCTTGCCACATGCAGTTGTTGCAGATCTCTTGGCACGAAACGATGCTGAAATAACTGCATGGAAGCTTACATTGTTTTTGCTTTCTCTTTCTGCAGCCAAAAAAATGAATGTGCCTCTAAATCGGGGGAATATGGACCCCTGGAGCAGCAGTAAAGATGGAAAATAATGCTGTGGACTAATACCACAGCAGTTAATTAAGCAAATGTGCTTGTGCAATGCAGCCAAAGGCCTGCTGAAGCTACATGTTTAATGTTACACAGCGTGCCTCACAAAGCATGTTGAGAAAGGGCTTATTTGGTTTGGTAATTGTTGAATACATCTTTGTAACATATTTGTGGCTCTCAAGCTGTCTTCTTTCTCCTCATTCCTTTTCTCCCCTCCCTCTGTCTACTTTTTTTAAGCCTTGTTTCTTCAAAATGCATGGCAAATTGCGTCCGGCTTGACATTGAGAACTGTCTCTCATGAATTTCATATTTTGTTGCAGATGCCTTTGCAAGTCTGACAATATATATATATTTTTTCATCTCTTTTTGTTATAAGGCTTCAATCATTCCTATCTAAGGACCTCTGAGAAAAGCATATCCTCAGAACCAGCGGGCCGGGGATACTGCAGCTTTCTGTCATGCCCTCAGAAACGCACCGTGGATCCCTTTTTTATATTAATGTTTAAAGCAAGGCATGCTGATTGAATCAATATGAAATTGACCAGTCACAGATGGTGGAGCTGATATTAAACTGGGCAGAACCTCCCCTAATCCAGTATGTGCGTCCCTTTTCTTTTCCCTCGTGAGAGTATAAAAGCATCTCTGCAGCAGATAAATCTGCCGCCAACAGCAGGCCACTTTCTTCTTCTTCCTCCTTGCCAAAATGTAGTTTGGCATTGCAAAGCCACTGTGCAAATTGGTCTGCATAAGGCGAAACAGTGCTGTCTAAATTGTGACTTTATATTAAATGCAAAATATAAAATGTGTATTATATATATGCTATAAAATGTATAAAATGCCATAATACATTTGCAAATATTTAGGAAACATTCTAATTTTATATACAGCGCTACAGTTATTCTACTTTGATATGTGTGTTCCGTTTCGGAATGTCTGTTTTGGATTTGGTCTGTGTAACTCCGCCCACTGCCAGTTTAACCAATAGTATTTTAAAACCCCGGGTTGCCAGTTGATGAGAAACACCGCGTATTGCAGCCATTGAAGCTTTCAAAAGCTACTCGACCTAAAAAGTGACGGCATCTACCTAGTGGATTTTGCAGTTTAAGGCTTGGCGCCTTCCATTGTCAGTTGTGCTCATTACTGTTGCGTGTCCTCAACCTGGCAACCCGTGTGAGTGTCCAGTCTGAAAAGGAGGGAGCGGGAGAAACAATATTTTGAGTTTGGACTGCAGTACCAATTTCAACCACTAGCTGTCAATATTACATAATGCACCATTAACATCCCACAATTTTTGTTTGTTTGCGTGCTTGTTTTTTCTCTAAGGTGGAAATTGGCTTCTGTTGTAACCACCCCATCCCAAATCAGCCTTGTTGTTCAAAATTTAACTACTGTTAATTTAAAAAAGTCAGATGTTGCGAACAATAGCCAGAAACCTCACCCTCCCTTTTTAATATCCTTTGTCATAAAGTGGGCATATTCATGGGCCCAGAGTTCAACAGAACACATCACAGAAGGCTTTCAGAATCACACATAATAAAGATGCTGTGAGTTGAGATGCAGCATTGCCAGAAGTGTTCTTTCCAGCCAGTGTGAACTGAACACAGTTTCAGATGACATCTGACAAGAGCAACGCTATTTTAGGCGTCTGTGCCTTTTCTGGCCTTTGGAGCCCCGCTGAGCTCAGACTATGGCATCCTGTCAAGCGTTAGTATTATCATCTGCTTCGAGCCACAATCAGCAGTGTTAGCTTTCACGGCGAGACTGATCCCATAACACACAGTGTCATGTAGAACCGTGGATGCATAGGACATACGGCTGGCAGATGTCTGGATTTCAATCAGGTGTTGGGTAGTAATGTGCAGAAATTAGGCTTAATACCCATGAACACTGAGTTTTACTGACAGACACTGTATAATGTGTAATTGAAGTCATATGTTACAATAATGTTCTGTTGCAGACTTTGTTACATGGTCATCAAATACATTTCTTCTGTGTGTGGAAATAAGGAAGAGAGGGCATGTTTTTACTAGTTGGTCTTGTTCATTTAATCTCATTTATTTAGTCAAATTTCATTTTTATGGTATTTAATGTTGCAGTAAATACAAGTATACTGTAATTATTAATTAGACAAAAGACTTAATGTTAAGGGATTAGTAATTTATGTATTTGTGGTATTGATTCAATATTTCATATTCTTATATATATATTTCTATATATACAAGGCTGTAGGCTTGATTTTTGCCATTTGTGGGGACATAACAGCACACCACAGATGGATCAAAATTATTGCTAAAGACAATTTAGTTTGATATTGGTACACCCTTGAAAACTCTACACCCTCGACCTGAATCAAATGATTCGCGAACCTGCAACGCAGCCCCGATCAAAATCAAAAGATTCACGAACCCGCTTAGAAGTTGCAATCTAATCAAATGATTCGCGATACACGGTCTGAAGTCTCGATCTGAATCAAATGATTCACGATATGCGATTTAAACGGCCGATCTGAATCAAATGATTCGCGATCCGACATCCTAAATCTACAAACATATTCAGGTGAGGTAAGCGGTTTACAGGTAACTAGTGAAATAACACTACATTAAAATGACGAGCTAAACCTCAAATTACATGTTAGATGGAAACATTGTGTATTATGATAGAGTTTGTTGCTTAATCCACTATATTTAGAATAGTTTGACCACTGCAAATCAGTTGGTGACAGTTCAATAGAAAATAATTTAAAAGCATCCAGTCATCTCACACCACTGAAATGAATGTTCAGTTTATCAGTATATTGTAATAAATATTTGAGAAATTATTGTTGTATCTGATTGTATTAGTCTATATGGAGTGATAGACAACTGTAAAAAGAGCAAATTATTGCTAGGGATGATTTAGGCATTGCGTCCCTACTAAATTCTACCTTTGTATACATACATACATACATACATATATATATATATATATATATATATATATATATATATATAGTATATTGTATATTGTATATATGTAATTTTATAATGATAGAGGTGTGTATATATAAAGGTTGATGAAGGTTAACAGAGTTCAGAGTCTCTCACACCCACTGTCTTGTGCGTCAGTCTAACCACAGTGGCTGGGAGCTTTCCTGTGCACTTCAAACGAGAACGTAGGAAAATAGTCCCAGGATGTGTTTATGTGTGTTACGCCGAGCAGCTGTGCTATACACAAATATCACCTATGGAAATAAAGGAGACAGTGGTTCTGCTATTTAGACTGTAACTGTATGGGTCCTTTTTTAGGGACAAAGGAGTATGCGTAGGCAAAATCTCTGAAAAATGTTGGTTTGGTTTGAACAATTTTTCTGAAATCAGGATTAAATCTGTATTGTAATTTTGTGTCCTTAAGGTGAACCTTACTAGATATGTGATTGGCTCTTTTAACTTGTAGACAGGACTACAGCTGCCTTACTGAGCGTTACAAGTTCTCCAATTCATTTTTATACAAGTCTCCTTCCCTCACAGTATCTCTTTTATCATTAATTTGTTCAAAGGAGTTGAGATTGGGTTTAATAAAGTTTTGTTCCAGACACAGTATTCAAGCCCATTTGACGCTGCAGATAAATCAAGATCTCTGGATTTCATTACAGCCTTGCCATCGTATCCTTACCTGCAGGGTCTGATCTATGGAGAAGCGGGCCCCTCTGCCTAGATCTGACTCCATGCGTAACCATGGGTTCAGAGCTCTCATGTGTTTCTTTGTGGGTGTCTTACTGCCCGAGGGTCGCATGTTGCTCATTGTGAGCCTCTTTTGTTCGGTGAATCGGAGGAATTGCGCTGAGTGCTCTGTCTTTTTGGCATTGTCCTGAGAGGCTCAAATCATTGGATGTGCTTGAGCACCTTTAGCCAGTTTCATTATGTCAGTGTCCCAATGTCTAGACCCAAGGCCTGAGTTAGCACATAACTACAGGTCTCGATCAGCAGTAAGGGGCCAGAGGTTACCCTGATTTCACACCCTCGCACGGCTCACTAACCCCAGCTATTGATTCCTGGATTCCTGCAGTCCCTGCGGGTCGGGATCACAGATAGCTTCATGCCACACTAACCCCACCTTCCACCGCTGTTAAGTTGAACCAGCTTTTACTGTCCATTAAGAGAGATTGAAGAAGTTAGGATAAGAGTTGAAACCGCAACGGGGTCCAGACTACGTGCCTATAGGCAGGAGACCAGGGCGCCACCATCTCCAACAGGCGCAACCGCAGAACAACCTTCCAGCTGTCTGGAATGTAAACACCTTGACTGGTTTTTGCGGAGGGAAACGGTGGCTGAAACTGAAAGCTGAAGCATCCCTTTGTATTCGAAATGCAGCCACAAATTTTGTTGTGTGAGGTGTTTTGTTTCAGTCAGGCAGTGATAGTATCATTTGGAGCTGTTCCAACTCGAATACCGACCCTAAAAATGTTGCGGGTGAACCATCTCATTCTGCCACTTCTCTTTCCTCAACCCTTTAATGTGTCCAGAGAAAGACTAAAGACTGGGCCTTTATGTACAATCGCAATCATTTACCAAAGTCATATCCACTGGGGATGCTGCCTTGTGGAATGCTGTGCTATTCTTACCGGTGCCATCCATCAAACGGCTTGGCAGCTTTTGGCTTATTGCTCTCCACATTACTCTGGGACTGCAGGGTCCCTGGGAAAGGCTAAATGACGGGAGCAGAAGCTCTGACTGGGGCTTTAGGTCTCAGTGCTCATGGGGAAGCCCTTGGAATGTAGGCTTTAATGGCTTAAGAGGCACTTCGCAGAGGTCTGAAAGACTTTTGCTGAACAGGTTAAGTGGAAGTGTCGCCACCAACCAGTACTAGAGAGAGGGCACCGGTTAACACGTTCACTTAAAGTCTGTGTTTTACACGCACTCACACCCACACATGCCAGAGCTCGTTAAAATGCTTGTCCGGAGCTCCTAGCAGGGGTGCTTTCCTCTGGCCAGTGGCGCCGCAGCCACAAAAACCTCCTGCTTTTGCATTCAAGCGTTCCTGCACCACAGCGTTGACCTGGCAGAGGTCACCGGTACATACAGCCACCAGAGTCTACAGTGAATTGTGGGCAGTGTTAATCTTTACCCAGCCTTTTGTTTTAGTCAGAGTTTTTGTCTTTTAATATAAATATATTTTAAATTGTTAAAAAATTATGCTTGCATTTTTGATGAGAATTAAATCAATTACATCAAGTTTTTTTTTTTTTTTTTGAGTTTGACAAGTTTGACATGTTGAATACAAAAATCACATTACTTTTTATGTATCAAAAATTGAGTCATCCTCAGAAGTTTGTGTTGGATGGTTTCTGTCCCATAATGTTCTGGAATGTTCCAGAAAGCACTCGAACAGAATATTCCAGAATGTTACAGAAATTTTTAGAATGTTCCCATCATTACAAAAGTAAAATATCTATAAAAAAAATGCAAACATGCAAAATTAGTACAAAAAACTTACCTGTACTAAACCAATGTTTCATAATCAATGATGGAAGTTCTAAAATTTACCTGACCTTAATATTTACCAAAATATTGATGTTACATAAAATAAATAGTACAATAAAAATTAGCACAACAGAATTACAGAAGAACCATAAAAACTTCAAGTGAAACTAATTTTGTTATGTTGCATTGTTTAAATACTTTAGAAATCAATTTAAACATGTACCTACATAGTCCCGTAAATGACATGGAAGAAAAAAATAGATATTGTACCCATAAATTAATTTGTGACCACGTTTTTATTAACGTCTTCCCTTCTAATTGTTAATTTCAAGTTGTACTGATTTGTTCCCTTATTTTATTGTAATTAATTCATATCCACAAGGAAACAAATGTGACCCTGGACCACAAAACCAGTCATAGGTAGCACGGTATATTTTTGGCAATAGCCAAAAATACATTGCATGGATCGAAATTTTTCTTTTATGGCAAAAATCATTAGGATATGAAGTAAATATCATGTTCCATGAAGATACTTTGTAAATTTCCTACCGCAAATATATCAGAACTTTTGGTTATTTTTGGTTAATAATATGCATTGCTAAGAACTTCATTTTCACTTCAGTCACTTCAAGTGATTTTCTCAATATTTAGCTTTTTTTTGCACCATCAGATTCTAGATTTTCAAATAGTTGTATCTCAACTAAATATTGTCCTTTTCTAACAAGCAGTCCATCAATGGAAAGCTTATTCAGCTTTCAGATGATGTATAAATCTTGATATCAGAAAAATGATCCTCTAGGGCGACAAATAAGTACAAATAATAAGTTGCGTTTGCATCATTTTGTGCAAATGTAAGTTTTAATATTACATTTAAAGCTTGAATGGGTCAACCTTCAACATTATTGACTGTGATTGTTTTTTAATCAATCATATTTTTTCCAGAAAACATTATTGCATGAAGTGTTAGTATTTGTACACATTTTCTTCAACAGTATGTGACAGTTTTACTCACATCATGATGAACATTTTTGTTTTTGAAAACTTTTTTTTTGTTGATTAATGGCCAGTTTTGTCAGTATATTGTTGAGATTAGCACGGCATGTGGGCAGAGTCTCGTATGCTGCTTTTAGTAGAAGCTATAAATCCCATTCCAGTAACGGGAAACCCTGACACGGACACAACCCTCAGCACCTGCACACTCCACCAAACTGCACCACCCGCCTCTGGAAACCTGTTGCCCAGTGCCACGCAGCAGCCGTGCAGAACCTGCTGGACTTCTGCGGCCCCCAGACACAGCTGCAGCGGTGGAGTTCAACTAACGGGGCACAGATTTATTTATTTCGATTTCCAGTAAAAGCCTTTTGTGATGTTTTGCTTGGCACCCCCAGCTCTCAGGTTTGTGTCCAGGGCTGATTACTCATCATCTGGAGCAGGAACCGACCTGTGGATGTCTATTCTAGGAGAAGAGTGTGGACAGACTGACGGGGTGTGTGATTGATGGGGTGGAGAAAACTGGACAATGGAGGCGGCGGTAAGCGTGAGGTTTCATCTGTGGCCGGGAGGTGTTGAGAGACTCGGCAGACTGCGCAACAGGCTAATGGCAGCGCCACGGGCGGCTGCTGACCCCCCACGCCCACAACCAACCCGTATTTTTCTTAGCTTGTTCTGCTCCATAAAATAATCGGCCCACTGTCAGGGTCTGTAATTTGGCTAATGTGTAGCTCAAGGGCAGAGGTGACCTCGCAACCAGGAGGTTAAATCAGTTTGGGTGCAAGAGCATGTCTTCGCCGTTATCGGTTGGGAAATTGTTGTATAAACAGTAGAAATTGTAGTACCAGAAACGCTAGGTACCACGCATACTTTTGAACACACACACACATGTGAATATGTCAAACAGAAGGCACCTTAGAGCACAAATCATCCCAATCATTGGAGACCCACTGACTCTAATCTCACTCCTAATGAGACAGGGCAGAATGGCTCAATTTTCCAATGGCCTGGAAAGCCTCCGAAAATGAGCCGAGTGTTTCCTTGGCACAGACTCTCATTATGTCTGCTCGGAGGGAGAGGAGAGAGAGCGAGAGGACAGTAATGTGAAAGAGCCACGCTGCCTTCCAGGGACAGCCCAACAGCGAGCCTGTTAGCATGCTGGTATTTTAATCACATCCTGTCATGCTTCATTTCTCCTTGAATATAATGTCCGCGACAAAAAAACAGACACACTTTCATAATTGATACGGCCGTAAGCATAAGGCGGCTATAATCAGCACATTGTCCGCTTCAGCCATATTTAGACATGGCCTTATTAGTGCAGTGTGTGTCTATAGAAAAACATAAGGGCAGAGGGAAGTCTTTTCATCACAACCAGCCTAAATGAGCTGTCAAGCATCCGGAGGTTGCTTCTTAACGTAAGGAGCTCTGATTCGGGGAGCGCCGTCTAATAATGTTTGTATATTTTGGATTTTCATTTTAAGCCCGGTGACTGGTGACTTCTAAACATTTGAAAATGCATCATCATGTGTTTGCCAACCGGTTGGCATGGAGCGCGAGTTGATTTAAGGGTCTGAAGGTTGTTTAATAAACCTCAACCTCATGCTGCCGAGTTTCTGCGGGACTGTTGCGCATTAGGCACAAAAGGAAAGCTTTGCTTTAAGCCACCACATGCTATAGGTCATGGTATACAAAGCACAAGGAGACCTCCGTGAGAGTGGCGCAATGAAAATCCATGCAGTAGGGATGCAACAATACAGTTAGTCCACGGATCAATACGTACATCCGGTTTGGTTCGGTTCTGATATCTTGCCACTTTAGTGTGTTTGTTTTGCAACAAATTAACAAATTACTCCCGTAAACCTCTGTACACTGGAAAAAGCGTGATTTAGTGTATGTCTGCTTTATTTTTCTTTTGAGAGAGGTATTATTTTTTTCATACTGGACACCAAAATCCACATATGCGTCAAAGAAATATCACTAATGACGTTCCGTTCCAGCTTCTCTAATATGGATAAAGGTATCGCTATTGCTGCTACTGAATAAAAACAAGATATATAACGTTAAACGTTTGGAATGTTGAAATATAAGGACAATAAACTCTCGTCTGGAATAATATATGGTTTATCTGTGTTCTTCAAGCCATCTCGTGTATTTTCATAAGCCACTGCTAATCGACATACATTGAATATGAGTATAGCATTTATTGTCTCAGCAAATTCCGAGAGAAATAAAACAAGGAAATTATTTAAATGCAACACCGAAAAACCACAATTCACAAGCGTGTATTAAACCGTGGATGTCGTACCGATCTATTATATTGAGAATTATGACATCCCTACCATGCAGTATGTGTGCTTAAATAAGCATAGATTAATTTAGCATTACATGCTAATCGCCTTCACATTCTGGAGATTAACAATCCTGTGGAGGCATCTGAGGTGCTGCGTGAATGGAAATGACTGCAATGGCTCCAGCCTGGACAGAAGCTTCTTTGGAGGAGATTCACTCTTTTGAGGAATTAGCAGTGTTAATCCTTTGGTCTGGCTAAATCTGCAGTCTCTGTGGCACCGCTAGGAGTCATTACACATCATCTCCCGCCTTCTTTGCTGGAGCTTAGTTGTGTGAATTGATCAAGAGTCACCATTCACATCCACTTATACTCATTCCCACCTTTATAAAAGAAAACAGCAGCTCTAATGTTGTATAAATGCATGCACAATGTGTTTTTTGAGGTTGCAACATGATAAATACCACAGCATGTAATCATTCAGTAGTTTGAAAAGCATCAAAATACTGTGGCATCACCATCTGATATGACCCGTCTACCCTGATACCACCACATTAGCTTTTTGTTAGTATAATCTACAAGTCAACCCAGCACTGCATGTGTCAGCCAGTGTTGATTTGCTTTTACAATGCTGGAACAATATTAACAACAATTCTAAACTATAGTAACCGTTAAACCTTACAAACCATATGTGACCCTGGACCACAAAACCGGTCATAAGGGTCAGTGTTTCAAAACTGAGATTTATGCATCATCTGAAAGCTGAATAAATAAAATTTACATTGATGTATGGTTTGTTAGGGCAGGACAATATTTGGCTGAGATACAGCTATTTTAAATATATATATATAATCTGAGGGTGCAAAAAAATCTAAATATTGAGAAAATGGCCTTTAAAGTTGTCCAAATGAAGTTTTTAGCAATGCATATTACTAATCCAAAATTAAGTTTTGATATATTTACAGTAGGAACCCATACTTTTTGACCCATACTATGTATATTTTTGTTATTGCTACAAATATACCCCAGCGACTTAAGACTGGTTTTGTGTCCAGGGTCACATATAGACCTGGTAATACATCCTGATAGACAGCATTACTGTTTGTCGTGATTAGATCCATCCATGATTTTCTTGAACTTCTGACTCTACGATTAAGTTGACCAATAAAATCAGCTTCAAGCTGGGGTTTGCACTTTGGGTTTGGGTGGAAAATTATGCATTTGCACGACTTGTTTCTGGCATTAGCACTGTGCCAGCATTGGCATTTTGTTTGCCATTCTTGCAACTTGTGTTTTGTTATTAACATTAGTTGATTCTTGAGTTTCAGACCAACTTTGGACTATTTTGCAGTTTGTTGTAACGTCTGACGAGAACCAAGCAGCTGCTTGGTTTTCGCAGAACTGAATAAAATGAGCAGTGATAGTGGAGGGCGTTTTGAGAAGCCATTTTCTACATCTGTCTGTCAGATGGCTGTGAGCTATGAGAAAATCTCCTCCATCCAGTTTCATCACATTGTGATTTAAAGGTGGATATTATTTACAGCGCAGACAGAGTCTCTTAGTCAACTCTCAGTGCATTAGCCCCACTGATCCAAACAGACTCGCTCAGACCTTTGCATGCTCATGTACAGAGGGTTTACATGTGAAAACATTCAATTTTATTTTAGTTTTTTACTATAAAATTTTAATTGCATATTATAGGGTAGCAATAACAATTTGTAATTATGCTATAACGACTTTAACAACTTTTTATTTTGTAGAAAACATGGAAACCTCAAAGACACTTTAATATGTTATGCATTTTATTAGACAGGTGACGAACTTTCAACACACTCAAATGTATCTAGTATGATAAAACAGTGCTGCTTTACCTCACATATGCATTACCGGAAACGGTGGACTGTGGTGTATTAAAAGCTCCGCCCCATTTTCAAGTTGTGTATCGCGCTCGTCCTTCATTAGCAATCGCTCCAGCATCCTCGTTTCGCTTTCCACAACTTAATAAGTCTTTAATACATTAGCTCATCCATGGACATGAGTCCCTTCAGATTGCATCAGCTGTAGGGATGAAGACATCAACTCCCTTGATTCCACACTCAATCTCGGCGTCATCAAACTACGCCTTTGGTTCTTTGTTTGTTTTGAATATGTGCCCTCTAGCAGTGAAAACATACATAATGTGCCTTTAAGTCTATGTGTTTATCTCTTGTCTTCAGTGTTACAGTCTTTTGCCCCACTATAACACTGACACACTTATATAGACTAACATTAGATATCAGAGTGAAACCACTGAAATAATTATATCATGCTGAAGTCCTGTGATGCTTGTCGAAGAAAAGACATGTAGACAGCTCATCAATTCAGACATATCTAGAAAATGTATCATTCCAGTTTTGTCAAATATCCTTACGTCTTGTGAGGACATTTGAGATTTCCCTTCATCCTCAGAGCCGAGAAGAATTCCCAGTTTTATCCTCTCGGATATCCAAGATAGCCATCAGAAATCATTGAAGATAAATTGAGGCTTTATGGGTATTTTTAGGATATGGAGCTCATCAGAAGGCCGGAAGAGGTGCACCCTGCTGGGTTTGCATAAGGGAACGAAGTTCCTTAACACTAAGCAGATGCCTGAAATCCATATTTTGGAAAAGTGCAACCATGTGATGCGGATGAGGGACAAGGGGGAGCAGGAAGGGTCATTTCAAAGTAGCGTTATTATAAGTGAAAGAGGGTTGAGCTGGCATAATGGGTGCCTCAAGGAGATCCAACATGATAAAGAGCACTGTGATCAGGTCTTCAGCATGACAGCACACTTCTCAGCTGGAAAGTAAGGTGGTGGAAACCATTATAACGCTCTTAAGGCGTCTCTGACCGCGGTTAGCGCGGTGCGGCGGGATTAAAGGATTCCGCGCCATTGTGATAAAGTTGGAGGCTAAGTGCATCGGGCAGAGCTCTGGTTTGGGGGGCCATTACGGGTGCGATTCCCTTACGGAGCTATCTTTAACCGATTAAGGGTGTCAAAAACATTTGAGCCGAAGAGATTTCAGCGCTCCCATGGAGTCTCCCACATCTTGCAGCGATCTGCAGTTTTATTTGTGCCCCTGGCCTCTGTTATCATGTATGCCCTTGTACATAAAAGAGCTAGCGAAACCGAGGGTTAGTAACCCAATAGATTGCAGTTTAAACAGCACCTATTGTTCCCATAAGAGTTTTATCCAGCGGTGATGAGTAACACATGGCCTAGAGGCGACATGGCGCAACTTACGCGGATCAACTTCATTATGCCAGCCATGCGGCTTTAGCTCAAACAAGAGAATATGTCTTTTCCTATGCTTACCTCACAGATTTATTAGCCAGCTAGCCTGTAATTTCCTATAAATATGTCCAGTCTTCTGAGGGAAAAACAAGAGTCATTTTGGACTATTATGATTCGTGTAAGTCCTAATGGTTAGCGTTGATGTTTGGGCAGGCTTATGCATTACTGTTTGTCTCCAGCAACAAGAAAACGATCTCTCTCATTGACCACATCAATGAACCACCGCAGCGCATAATCCCTCCATACATCTTGCGCGTTTCATTATCATTTCAAAGGTGTTTGAAAAATTACGCCTCCGGCCCAATCCTGCCGCCAAGTGGGAGCGGAGTTAAATGATCCAGCGACCTCAATTACCGCAGAGTTAAGCAGCTGATATTGTAATTATTGGCTGCCAAACAAAATCCCACATGCACTCATGCGCAGGTTGGCTCGGCAGCGAGAAGGCATCAACCGGGAGGGCAGAGAGCAGACCTGGAGAGTTTATTTATATCATCAGTTCAATTACCGCTGGTGAATCAGAGCCTCCAGTTGACGGTTAGAGTTCGGCTGTAAAAAAACAAAACAAACGGATTTATGCATGTGAATTAAAAATGAGAGCCCAAAAGGACTCGAAGGAAAACGAGACGCTCTATAAAAATTATATCAAACTCCAAGTTTTGTTCTTTTATTTATAAGCATCAGCTGCTTCGCATTTCCTAAATTGAATGGCTGAAACACATGAGTATCTGAAATTAAAAACAGACTCGTATTTTTGTGGGTGGAGCACCGGGATCCTTTAGGAGACGATCGAAAAGAGGATCTCAAGGTCTCGGTGTCTGTTTCGAATCTGCCACAGTTAACTTGCTGGAAAGTGTTCTTAACAAATTTTGTGGTGTGAGAGCACTACAAAGACAAAGACAACCAGAACGCTATTGCCTGACTAAAGCAAACTTCCTGATGTTTCTGGTCGCGAGAGTGTCGTCCAGTGATGTTGTTCTTGAAATGGCACTATGGCGTGCCAGTACCTTGCTTTGCACTTACACACTGCTTTTTCCATTTGCTACATAATACTGATGTTCACAGACTGTTGCAGGAAATTCTTAGGTAGGGATAGGAAACGATTCCGGATCCTTAATGAATTTTTTAGCACTTCTAAGGAAAACATTTTTGGAAAATGAAATGCAATTTCATTGCCAAATGATAAGGAACGTTTGTCTTTTCGGAGGTGGCATAAATGCAATCTTACTACATAAACAAAGTAAGTGGTTGCACACATCATTCATTCTTTTTTTTTTTAAATGAAATACTAAGTAACAGCCTGAGAGAGTTGTGTAAGTGCAAACCAGACAATGAGGGTTTATGCAGGCGCTTGTTTTTAATTGCATAACTTCACTGATGTGGCAATATGATTGCGAACTTTGCCCAACGTTAACAGCTTATTGTTTGTTGGTGGTCTTTATGAAAGCGTGTTGTTTTTGGGGCTTGCCATTTAAGAACAGGGTGAACTTTGAGTGGATTGGTTTAATTACATTCATCAGTCACTCAGATCAAGAGATGGGACGGTTGACTCCTATTAGAGTTCATGTTTCGTCACAAGTAAACGGGTCTTCGTCGTCTTCGTTTTCATGAGTGCGGTAGCTAGCGAGCTGCAGGGTTTGGGGGAATTGGTCAAGCGGCGAGAAATCCTCTTGGCTGAAATTGACATGAGCTTGCAGGGATGTGGTTAAGGGGGGACAGAGGCAGAAAGCCCCTCTCTTTTTCACTTTGGTCATCAGGCATGGGTCCGCTCTGGTTTCTGCCTGTCTGTCATTTCTCTAAGTGCAAACAGATCCCCGTTTGGTTTCCAAAAAGGACCAAGACAGCACTACCAATTCCAGGGACTCTGCAAGGGTCCTCTCTTGAGCGATTAGTTGCCTCAGATTGTATGGGTGTGTGTGGCCAGTTGTATGTGTGTGAGGTTTGGACTGCTGGAAGATTTGTCTTGGATGAAATTTAAATTAAATGAGGCGTTTTAATGACTTTGTTAGCAAAACTCTGTAAAGCCATCTGGCAAAGGGCACCGGGCCCTGGAGGCAGTACTGAGGAGGTTTATCCCACCGCCTCTGTGGAGATTCAGAGAAATGTCTAGACGCACTAAAATCACTGTGCTTGTATGCTACAAAAAACTTGTAAAGTCTCAGGAACTGGCTTATGATCATACTCAGCGTGGCACATATGTAAGTTAATGCTGTTGTACAGAGAGCAGATTTGTTTTCATGTGCTCAGCCAAACCTTTTTGGCTCTTTCGTCATTTTCATTGACTGTGGTAGTAGAGAAAAGACAGGAAGCAATGATGAAGCGGTGGGAATGCGATCAAGAATCACAATGCCTGCATGAGCACCACAGCTCGGTGTGTCAGAGCCATTAGGTGACGTATATAATTGGGAAATTTAACTTCAGACACATGGAGAAAGGAATGATTATTGTAGTTGTGTCAGGGAAGGGTTGTTAACCTCATGGGTTACTAGTTTGATGTAGCAGAGAAGTTCATAGATGGCCAGGTGGGGCCCTGAAGGTCTTCAGCTGCAAGAGAAAGGCTGTGACCTGTGAAAACAGCAGGAGGGAGGATGCTGGTGTCGTGATCATGGATAACCTTGACTTTTGACTTTAGCCACCAAGAGTGCTGAGAGCAAGTCTAATTTTTCCAGCTGCTGCACAACCCAAGTGACGCTTGAGAGGTCTGAACAATTGCTCAGAATTTAACCTGTAGCATTTAGCTCCATCTGTTCCAGCGATATTATAGCTCTGGGAATTTTACTAATTCTTTTGATTTTTAATTTTGTGTTTTGAATATCAGTTTGAATTTAATTTGTTTATATTGAAATTGTTTTGTTTTATGTTGATATGTTTTGAAAATTACAAATTTTGGTTTCAATTGTTATTTGTAGTTTGTCTCTTAGAACTTCGTCAGTTCATCAAAAAGTAAAATGTGATCAGAGTTTGGGTTTTTGCCTTTTGTTTTCCAAATCTGTTGTTTGTTTGTTTGTTTTTGTCAGAATATACCAATACTTTAAATCCAGGTTTAGAAATGAATGAAATATGACCCAGCATTGTTTGGAAGGAATATATATATATATCTAATATAAGATGTAATCATTTAAATATATATATTTTTTTGTTTGTTTATTCATTAAATTTTGTTTGTATTTTAATATAATATAATAGTTTTTTTTTTAATATTATTGTATAGAAAATATTTTATATATATATTTATTTATTTATTTATTTATTTATTTATTTATTTATTTATTGCAGAATATACCAAAGTCAGGCTTGGAGATTAATTAAATATAGATAAAAAAAAAAAAAAATTGAAACACACACACACGTATATAGGACCACAAAACCAGTCATAAGGACTGTTATAATAACCAGTTATAAATAAATATAAATAAGCTTTCCATTGATGTATGGTTTGTTAGGATAGGAGAATATTCGGCCGAGATACAACTATATTAAAATCTGGAATCTGAGGGTGCAAAAAAAAAAAAAAAAAAAAAAAAAAAAATTGAGAAAATTACCTTTAAAGTTGTCCAAATGAAGTGCTTAGCAATGCATATTTCTAATTAAAAATGAAGTTTTGATGTATTTACGGTATATTATATATTTTTTTATTATTATTATTTGTTTTGGTTTGTATTTTTATGTAATTTAATAGTTTTTTTATTATTTAGAAACTATTTTTCTCTTAATTTTCACCCTCATCTTTTCATTCACTCTAACAACCTTCTAAATTTAACAGTCATTGCACAAACACTTCTTAATAAACCTGCTCTTTGATCTCACACTTGTGTTTCCCTGAATAAAAACACAAGCATATGCCATTCACCCTAATGCGCACACACACGCTCACGTATTCCCTCTGCCCTTTCATTATGCACGCACACAAACACTCCTCCCACCTCTGTCATTATTTATCCACACACACACCTTCACAAACACACCATATTCCCCTCAGGTTCATTATTCAAATACAATAGCGGCCTTCTGCGGCTCGATCGCAGGTGAGCAGGTTTGTTCCCTCGGCGCACGCAGCTCAATTCCCTGAGCGGTGTAATCACTGGCTCTTGCTCCCGCCTCTGTATACGTCTAGCCCCGAAGCTATGATTAACTTAATTCCCATATTCGCTCACCGTGAGAAAGCTTATATAAAAGCTCACGCTCGTAGTGGTCGTCAACGAGAAGCACCCACAGCGTGACCAGATGGAAGTGCTATAAAATGCAGTCCGAGGTGGGCCGCGTTTTCGCGAACGTGGCGGCTTTAGGGACACTTGTTGTAGCGTTCCTGCGGTCCGTCCCGGAAAGCAGAATATGTAGGAGCTAATGGGGTCTAAGGAAGGTGGAAATGTGGCCTGAGGGGCTGCAGCCGGTGTGAGGGGCCCTGATTTATGATCCAGCACATAAAATGCTCAGTAATGCCACGCCACAGCTGAACTCAATTTCAGCCCGGGCTCGGGTGTTAACAAGGGTAGACAAGCTATTTAGCAGAGGTTTAACACCACCACGGGCTGTTGTTCTTACAGTAATCTGCATAGGCGATTTGAGAGTATCCCCGTGCACCTGGTCGAGATTGTCACGGGGCGCGTAAGTTCGAACGGGGGCAAAGTGTTAAAGTCGTCGACTCGTTCCGCGCTCAAACGAATCGACTCGACTTCCTTCCCCCCGGCCAAGCCATGTGTAGGCCCTCAGGGGAACCATATCTTTAACTCTGGAAAGGATGCTGATGTTTATTTAAATACGGCCTCATCAGTGGGCCTTAATAAATCAACCTGCCTTCATGATGTCATAATCAGTGAGATCATCCTCTATAGAGGTGAAATTCACCATCTATGGAACATTCCACAGGCCCGAGCACAGGGGGGCTTGACTTACGGCCCTTGGGAGCCACACACACTGATCAAACCGGATAATGGGGAAAAATAAACCACCGCAGTCAGATGTCATATTAACCAGCCGTCGTGGATGGAAGGGCACACGCTGTGTGGCAAGACTGTTTTTGGCTACACATGACCTCATCGTGCCAACGTATTCCCAGTAGGCACAACAAAGCATTCTGAACTTCGTGATTAGTTTATAGTCCAGCGATTTCCACTTTCCAGTTCATGAAACAAAAAGTTGTTTTTCAACTCTAAACGACCATTTATTTTTCTCTGAATAATTAGAGCTCAATTTCTTGCTCATCAGAGATGTAATGGAAGGAGGTACGAGAGGAACCGGGACTCGACGTCTGAGTCTCTGGCTCAAGCTCAAGATTCACAAGGGAAATAATCATCGCACGGCCTTATATTTGATCAACGCTAAAGGGCCCAAGGTTTCATGTGTAATTTCTTATGGTTTATACATTTAGCAGCTGGAAGGCTCATGGGTCGGATCTAACCATCCTGTAGACTTCGCATTCTTGGCTCGCAGAGAGACAGAAACCAAAGCCCGCCAGTTATTGTCGGAATGTGTAGCATTGAAAAGCGATAGCGCTGGCCCTTGAGTGACGCTCACAAAACAAACAATTACCAATGAGCGACGGATGATAGCGTATCTCCAGGACTGGAAAGACAAGAGCTAACAGCCAGTAAAAGAGGAAGCCAGGCTGGCAGAACAGGAAATGTTGTGTTTATGCAGAAGGTGTTTTAGCTAAATTAGGGGGTCGGAACAGCAGACTATTCAGGATAGCAGTTACAGCTCAGGGAATATGGCAGGACAGTAATTGTAACTCAGAGATACACTTTTGCGCGTTATCTACTTCAAAAGGTGTATTATAAAACGGATAGTTCCGGTCCTTGATTCTGATTGATTGAGCCCCATTCTAAGCTATTGTAAATTAAGGCTGGAATACACTAAAATACACTAAAACCCCCTTAGCTGTTATAAAGTCAATGTAAACCACGGCTTCATGGGGCTTATTGCTTTTATAAAACGGTTATTCCATATATGTAGTATGGTTTCACAAAGTAAAACAGAGCAAATAAAGTGTAATAATATTAATAAAAACATTATTCTTCACAAACACACAAACGTAAACAAAAGTGTATGTTTGTAGAGTATTTTACAACGGCTTAGAACACGGCTCAAACAATCAGAATCAAGGTCCGGAACTATCCGTTTTATAATAATGTTTTTATTAATATCATTACACTTTATTTGCTGTTTTATTTTGTAAATCCTTACTGCGTATATGGAATAACCATTTTATAAAAGCAATAAGCCCTGTGAAGCCGTGGTTTACAGTGAATTTATAACAGTGAAGGGGGTTTTAGGCACTCCGCTTCATGTCGTGTCTAACAACACCCCTTATCTGTTATAAATTCACTGTAAACCACGGTTTCTTGGGGCTTATTGCTTTATTTTAGTGCATATTAGATACTAATATGCACCCTTAAGGGATACAAAGTTGTCCCTACAAGGGAAAGTAAAACCCAGTAAAACCTTTGTTGTACCTTTGTTAAGTGCAGTGTTAATCAAACTGCCTTTTTTTGTGGGCATTTGTAATTGACATTTAATTTTATATATATATATATATATATATATATATATTTTTTTTTTTTTTTTTTTTTTTTTAGGAAATATTGTATAAATATTGTAGAATACATTTTTTTGTCATTTTAAATTAATTTTACATTTTTAAAACATTTAATTTATTTATTGTTTGTAATTATTTCATATATACGGTGTCTACTTGGGCAGTATTCATAGAGTCATATTTAAAGCCCAAATACTCAGTGGCAGGGAGTGAATAGCCAGATAATTCCATGACTAAAGGTGAATTCGATTTGATTTCCTTGTGTAGTACAGCAAAGGGGGTTCTGCATGGGTGTGAGAGAGGTGGCATCGGGCCATGCTAGAGATGTTTGCTGTCACGGAGCACCCAGCTACGAAAAGGCCGGCCTGCATGTGGCGGCGTGGCTGATTTGATTAGGAAGTCGGATAAACAGAGTTTCGACACTAATCTCAGGAAGCAGTTTACACACAGCGGCTGGCGACCGAGTCAGCTCACTGTCTCTATAATGGCAACGCTATTGACAAAAGCCATTTCTGTCACCCATTCCCTCAATGCGCATTTGTCCTGCTGTGAATCAAATGAGAGTTTTGCAATGGCGCACGGCCATCTCAGTTCATTCTTTTATGAAATGCCTGTGTCTTATAATGGCCCGTGGCGTCTCACATGGGCAGCCCGTGCTAAAGGCACCACTGTGAAGGTGGGCAGCAATCTGCTCACCCCTGCTGGCTTCTTGTTTTTGGTGGCCGAGTGAACAGAGCGTCGGGTCTTTGTTTATCGGCAAATTGGTGGGAAAATGAGAGGGAACGCTTTATGCTCATCCTCCACTGCCAGGGCAAATGAAGCACAGACAGTTGAGTAACAGAATGTAAATACTGTATATAACTACAGCGCTCTGTGAACTGCAGCATCTGCATACTTGTCCATCTCTGTACTTAATTTTATGTCAGTTTGGTCGTTCTTTTGTGTTTTTTTTTCCATATTAACACATTTTTGATAAGGATGCACAACATATCACTACCATATCTAACCTTTAGCAAATCTTATACTGTGTGTATTAAGGTTGTGATGCTTAAGTTCACTTATAGCATTTGAAAAGCTTTTAGTGTTTTCTTTTTAACTTATTTACACAAAATAGCATTGAATTTTATTATCGGTTATGGTCACACGTTATTTTAAGGTCCAGTTTTCACTATTAACTATGACTTTTGCCTCAATGAATTCCTAATTTGCTGCTTATTAATAGTTAGTAAGGTACAGGTAGTTGCTAAGTTTAGTAGGATTAAAGGATCTAAAATATGGTCATGCAGTGTAAGGCATTAATATGTACTTTAATAGTACTAATAAACAGCAAATATGCTAATAATATCTATGCTATTAAGCAAGTAGATAATAGTGAGAAATGGTCCCTAAACTAAAGTGTCATCTCGGACATTACCATGAAAATAATTATCAACCTATCGGTATCAGATGGAATTTTAATCAGTGCATCACTCTTTTTTTCCCCATCTGCAGCAGCCAGTGCTGCATATCCTGGTTTTTTCCAGCTTCTGTGGTTAGGAAAACAGTCCCAGCGTCTCTTCCTACAGATACCAGCTACCACTGTCTGGCTCAAAACTTCAGTGTGTTGATGTGGTCACATCTAAGCTGTGGGTGAAGGTGGAGGCTTCCAAGGCACCAGGGCTATACAGCCTCCTACATCTCTCCACCAGAGATTAATTTATTGATTGGTTGGTTCAATGGTGGAGAGAAGCCTGGGGGCTCCATCTTGTGGTCAGGGATGCATCTGCATCTTTTGTTCTCTCTCTCTCTCTCTCTCTCTCTCTCTCACACACTAGCCTTCCTCCCTTTTCTCTGTCTTTTATTGTTCACACACATTCTCACCATAAATGAGCCGGAGAGTAATAATACACAGACACATTCAGAGATACTCTGAGATCAAGACAAATGTAATCCTGACATGCTCCATGTGTGAAACTTAACCTTTGAGAATAAAAGAAAGCTGGAAATGAATTTCTTTTGTAATATTTACCATTACACATGTTCATTAAACACTTAAGTCATGATCTGGTTCTTTTCACCCAGTTCGGTGATCATTCATATATGAAAACCTTTGTTTATCCTTATCTGCTGGGTGGCCTTTGTTGGAAAGCGGAACAATATTTTTTAACATGTTAAAAGAAACTCATGCTGATTGGGGCCTCGCGGGGCCCGGCCTCATGTACTAACCTCCAAGTTGTTCTTTCTACCTCTCTTCCTCTCTATGGACGCAATTACACTTTTCTCAGGTTGGGTTACATGTTAATTAGCGTGCTATGTTGACCTTCTTAGACTCATATGTTGAGTAATTACAGAGCATGAAAAACTATTTTGACAATGGCGCTCCGCTTTTTTCCCTGCGTCCAGATTTCTGTGAAACATGGAGGTTTTTGCATGGCGCCCACGGTCTCCTGCTTACCCCCATAACCTCTCAGAAATATTCTGCGCTTTTCCACTTCCACGTTTCCCATTATTAGATTTAGAATAAAACCTCCTGGGCCCAATAGACTTAACAGCCCCCATTTATACCACATAATCATTCGGGCCAGCCTGCAGCTACAATTGGCCGGGCACATGATTTGTGATGTTGTGTTACTGCGTATGCATATTCTGTGCATTTCTCTAATTGAATACTGCTGAATGTCATCCCTCTGTATATATATTGACTCGGCCCTCAGTATGTCACAGGTGTGCGGTCACGCCTCATGTTCAAGAGCTCCAGACCCACCAATCAGCTGTAGGAATTACACTGCAACGAGGTCTTGCATTCATCATCGGTCTTTGCAGATAATGTGGAGGATGGCAGGTTGAGGATGGCCAGATATGGCCGACTAAACCAGTTTTGCCTGTAATTCAATTAGCTGGACATTAGCCCTTTACCCACACTAACTGGATTACTCTCATTTTAAAGAGCTTAGGCTTATTAGCTTGCCGAAAGCCAGCAGCCACCCCCGCTATCTATTCAGCTTCCTACCTAACGCATTGTAGAAAGCTGACAAGCAAATCTGATCTGATTCCTTTGTTTTGAGTTCACATGAGGGGGGTTTGTGGATTAGAATTTGGAGTTTATTTCTTGTGCGGTGTAGTTCTTGTTGTTTTTAAAAAACATTCGTTTGCTTGATTTACACTTTTGTTCTGAGCATTTTTATGGATGGATGGAGAGATAGATAGGCAGATAGGCAGATGGAGAGTTAGATGATAGATAGACTGATAGATTGATGGACAGGCAAATAGGTGGGTGAATGGATGGACGGACGGATGGACAGATGGATGGTTGGTTGGTAATGCGGAAATAGACTGGATAGTTGGTAATGGAGAGAGGCTGGAAGGACAGATGGACGGATGGATGGACAGATGGACGGATGGTTGGTAATGGAGAGATAGACTGGATGGATGGACAGATGGACGGATGGTTGGTTGGTAATGGAGAGATAGACTGGATGTATGGGTGGATGGATGGATGGAGACATAGACTGGATGGATGGACGGATGGATGAATACATAGATGAACAGAATAGAGAGATGGATGATGGATGGATAAATGGATAGATAAGTAGATGGGTGGATGGCTGGATCGATGGATAGACAGAAGGACAAATGGAGAGATAGATGGGTAGATAAATGGATGGATGGATGGATGAACAGATGTAAGTTAGATGGATAGATAGATGAAGAGAGATGGATAGTTAAATGGATGGATAGATTAGGGAGAGCTAGATGGCGAGAGAGATAGATGGAGAAATGGATGGAGAAGTAGACGGATGGATAGATGGATGGTTAGTAATGGATAGAGGGTGGGTGGATGGATGGATGGATGGATGGATGGATGGATGGATGGATGGATGGATGGATGGTTGATAGATGGATGGATGGTGAGAAACTGGATGGATAGATACATACATAGATTAACAGAATAGAGAGATAGATAGCAGGATGGATGGATGAATAGATGATGGATAGAAATAGGTAAATGGATTGATGGATGGCTGGATGAATGAAGAGAGACTGGATGGATGGTTGGTAATGGAGAGATAGACTGGATGGACAGGATGGATGGATGAATACATAGATGAACAGAATAGAGAGACAGATGGATGATGGATAGAGAGGTAGATGGATGGATGGATGGGTGAATGGATGAAGATGTAGATGGGTGGACGGATGTATGGATGGATGGACAGATGGTGAGTTTGATGGGTAGATAAATAGATGGATTAATGAACAGATGTAAAGTGGATGGACAGATACATAGATAGATAGATAGATAGATAGATAGATTTTACACATTATATAATTTATATCATTTTATAGTATAAGATGTTTTGTAGGAGGTTTTGGAAACACTCACTCACACACATACACTTTCGGAGCGCACCCACACCTGTCTCTTCATCTCAAAGACAGTGGTCTATTGCTGTTTGGTAATTACACTGTCTCTCTTCATCCTTCCACCCCCAGAGTGACTTACATTTCGCCACTAAAGGTGCTGCTTCAGTGTGTGCAGTGTGTGTTTCAGTGCTCTCCTGTATTCATGAAGACACAAACACACAAAGCCTTGCCCTCAGTGCCCCTTACCACCACCACTACCACCACCAAACCACCTGCACCGCTGCCTCTGGAGTTAATTGGACAGCATGACTCCTGGTCTCCGTGGCAACTGTGACCTGCCGCAAGATGGATGGAAACTTCTTCCACCAAAAACCCAGAACCACACCCACCCCCAGCCAATCTCTTAATCTCCCAGTTTTATTTATGAGTGCCAGGAGGCCCCTTGGCATGAACGGAGAGCGACTCAGCTGTTACCTCCCACCCACTCACTTTAAAAGCTCCTAAATCCTATTGTCTGATTAGCATCCTCATCCTTTCTTCAACATCTCCCCTTGTTTCGGACGGCTTTGCTCTCAAGTCGTTTGCAAGGACTGAGAAAAGGACATTGCAGTGTCGTTCTGCGTCCAAAAGCTGTCCCATCTCGAAATCAGACATGCACTCTCCTCATCTCTTATAACTGACATTTTATTGCGACTATAAATGATCCTAAAAGCTCGTTGTGTCTCGGTGCCGTTCCAGGGCGAGTGGATGCAGAAGAAAGAAAATTAAACCAAATGGCACACGAAGAATAAAAGTGAATTAACCAATAACAAATCACCCTCTGCGCCCAGCCTCTCCCTTTTTTTCTTCACTAACTCATCTAAATTTGTTCGACATCTTTTGGGCTGGGAGCCAAAAAGGCTTTTAGAACCATAAAGTGTATGGATCAGGATAAATCACATTAAGCGATCCAATTTAATTAAAGCATTGACAAAACATAATAGATACTAACGCAGGGGGGGAGAAACCTTTTCTATTTATAATATCCATGCACGGACTCTTTCTTGGAGGCAGCGGAGGAATGTAGAAGCTTTAGCAGAAAGCTTTAGACACCCAAGGGAGCATTTGAGCTCATTTACTTTGATTTAGAAGCTGCCTTCACCTCCCTCCGTAGCGACTCCGACCCTCACCTCCTCCCTTGCCATCAGAAAGAAAAAAAAGCAAGTAAGGACGGCGTAATGAAGCGAGCGCTGTACCCGTTTAGCCTGCGTCAGCTCTTGGGATGATCAATAGTGAAATATTTTTATTCATAAAGCACTGAGTTAATTAAATCAAGGAGTCTTTGGGCTACATGTAAGACACTAAGCAAGGGCAGTTAAACGACTGCAGTGGAATACAAAGCTGACGCTGCCAGACGCTGATCAGTGAACAAGGACTCTATATGTACGTCCTTCTGTCTTTCGCTTTCATTTCATTTTCATATCCACTTCCTTCCAAGTCTGACGTTAGTGGCGTCCTGGTGTTCACTAACTTACTGCGGTCACAAAAGAGTTTAAAGAGATGGCAGTGGGTTTCAGATCAGTCAGTACTACTCTGTGTTAAACCGTCTTGTTGTTATTTGTTGTGATAGGACTGGATGTTTATTTAAAAAAAACATACTACGATTACATACAACGATTATTTCCCTTAACATTGTAGATCAGGGGTGCTCAACCCTGTTTCTGGAGATTTACCTTCCTGCATAGTTCAGCTCCAACCCTGATCAAACACACCTGAACCAACTAATTAGGACCTGAAGGAGCACTTGATAATTACATACAGGTGTGTTTGATCAGGGTTGGAGCTAAACTCTGCAGGAAGGTGAATCTCAAGGAACAGGGTTGGGCACCCCTGTTGTAGATGCTATTTATTCTGTCTAATACAACTTACATTAAAATACTTACTTTGATGATCCCATCTTATTTTAATTATAATTTAATTTTATTGCCTACATATACAGTATACTATATATGGACAGTATGTATGTACAGTACAGCATGTACAGTATATGTACTGTGTATATATACTGGATAAGTACTGCCAATAGCCAATTTTATCTAAACTTAACTTTGAAACGTTGAAAACAATCTTTTTTTTCCCTCTTGTTGTACATAATGTAAACTACCCTTCAAATGTTTAGTGTCAGTACAATTTTTTTGAAGAAAATAATCATTTTATTTTTCATGGATGCTTTTAATTGATCTAATGTGACTGTAAAAACATTTATATTCTTAGAAAAGATTTCTGTTTCAA
The DNA here is from genome assembly GCF_022985175.1 of Labeo rohita. Lineage (NCBI taxonomy): Eukaryota > Metazoa > Chordata > Actinopteri > Cypriniformes > Cyprinidae > Labeo > Labeo rohita. Next base: position 3,425,162 of record NC_066882.1, on the reverse strand, counting down.
ATAAATACTGTTTTTTTTTACTATCCGTGCATCAAAGATTGCAGAAAATAATTAAAAATTAGGGCTGGGCCGGGAGATTTGGCAAAAAAATAAAATCTCAATTTTTTTTCAGAACATTTTTTAACTAATCAACTTGAAAATGTAACTACAACATGATTCAAGTAACTTTTTCTTTATTAACCCTTGTTAAAGAAAATTCTATTCCAAATGCACGCTACATGAAGTTATCAACATGATGTAAATGGTAAACGACATGTTAAATATATTTGCAGAAAAGATGCATCAACTACAACTACATATTGTACAAACTTGTCTTATACATATTATATGGTACAAGGAAAATGCTTTAAAAATTCCCAAAGGTTAAGGTAATTTAAATTCAGAATGATTTACACAAGTAGACTGTTATTAACTATAAATCAGCAGCTATCAGCCTGTCACTATGATGCAAACATGAAATATCAGACATACAGTAGTAGTTACAGGGTTTTTATTAATTTGCACTGCTTTTCCATTTTAATTTCTATATAAACATGGATGCGTTTGACTCTCTTGCAGTGTCTCATGCATGAAACGGCTTTCTAAAATTCTAAAATATTAAGAAATTTGCATTGTGCAATAAAGAAATACTCCAAATAAACTGTAATTATAACTTTAAATCAAAAAGTCTTGACATGTCAATAAATGTGTTAATGGATTTGAAGTATACTCTGTATGAAATAAATGTATTTTAAATAAATAATGCCATTAAATAAATTGAAAAAAAACAAAAAACCACACACACACAGCAGAAACAGACTATTATGTTCAATATATTTTGGAATTAATCATATTATTTTCCAGATTAATGATGCAGTCGTGCTTCAGAAAATAATGCATTAGTGGATTTAACTACCAGACATGGTAGTTAACATATTAACCTTTTTGGTTTGCCTTTATCATCCTATATATGCAGCACTGCAGGTGAAACCTCCGCTTACAGATCAGTACTGTGACCGAAAGATCCGACACGCTTCACATTTGCAGCCAGAGTGTGATTCGTTGCTGGTTCTGTGCCACCTGCCAGAACGTAATATTTACATCCACTTTTCTCCGTTTAAGAGATAGATTTCAGTGGAGAGACCGCAATCATAACTTCTAATAACCGAATGGAAGCGGAGGATCTGCTGGCTGGTGATTCATGCCGAACGAGACGGCAGAGAGATAGAGCGAGCGGCCTGGGTCCAATGAAAAAGCTCCTATACTCACTGTAATTAAGAACTACTGTCATCCTTAAGGCCAATTACACTATACAGTCTTTCAGGGCCAGAAATCCATAGTGTTTTAATTTGCCTCCATTTTTAAAAGTGGCCATAAAGCAGAGCCGAGACTCCAGCCATCAGCGAGAGAGAGAGGGACGCCCATCACGACCATAACTGGGGCTGTAAAAGAGTGAAATACGAGGCTGCAACGGGGTTGCTATTTATTATGCACATTTCTATATATCTTTATCGAATAAGCGTTACATGAATTGCCGTTCCGGTGGGAAATGCGGAGGAAGGGGGAAAGAGTGCATGCTTTACAGTAGATGTGAAACGGGCGCTCGAATGGATACGGACTTAGGTTTCATAAAACAAAATGCTTATGGAGCGCCCGAGGGGGTCTGCTTCTTTCTCCGTGTTCTGGCTGTGTCTTTAATGAAAGAAATCAGAAATGTGCATCTCGTAACCCATCCGACCCGGCCAGCTTGCTGTCTTAACCTGTCAGTTCAGGGAGTCACAGTTACGGCCTGATTCCTCATGTCACCCAGATGAAAAACAAATATGCCTCCAAACTCTGAATCCTCAAGCCAAAGGGCATATTGTAATACGCTCCTTTTGTTTATAGGGCTGGTTTTACTTTAGAACAGTCGATCTGGCCTCTAACACACACACTTTTAACTGGTCATCCCTGAAGCAGAGTCAGATGTAATATGAAAGCAACGCAGTTGGCCTCAGTTATGAGTGCTTACTAAATGAATAATGTAATGTAATATACCTGGCAAAGGTAGCTGGAGGGTTTTAATAACCTTTCACCTGACTCTTTGCGATCAGGTGTGTACGTGTTCGACCCATCTGTGCGTGGTCGTACCAGCGCGTCCGGGGTCGATCTGTCGGCGCTGGCAGGATTTAACAGAAGCGCGTAGGAACCCACTGACAGGCATCAGGGCCTCTGCGAGAATCTCCAACTCTAGATTCAATTTGGCATGCAGATAACAGCCCTGCCAAGAGCAAGAGTGAAAGCAAGACAGCGCTTGATAGATACTGAGAGAGGCATGGGCATGGTGGGAGACGTATCAGCGGTCCAGTCACCCAGCTGGGCTGCGGTTTGCACTCGATAAGCTAGATGGAAGGAGACAGATGTCTGTTTTGACTTTACTTTTAAATATATGAAAGAAATAAGGAAGGAATAGCCCATGTGCTCTGGATTCCTGCATCACGAGACCCATTGAAATCAGACTTGTGTGAGATACTGTATCAACAAGCGGTCTAATCCAAACGAGGATTCGATTTCTCAGAGGGCTGAGTTAGCCGAAACATAGTAAGTAGTTTGCTCTGTAATTTATACAGAGGTTTTGTGAGGGGAATGTTTGATTTTAGAAGAGATTAACATCAGAAAGTACTGTGAAACACAAATGTGAGCCTGGACCACAAAACAAGTCATAAGGGTCAATTTTTTTAAAATTGAGATTTGTACATCATCTGAAACTGAATAAATAAGCTTTCCATTGATGTTTGTTAGGATAGGACAATATTTGTCCAAGATACAACTATCTGAAAATCTACAAACTGAGGGTGCAAAAAATCAAAATATTGAGAAAATCGCCTTTAAAGTTGTCTGAATGAAGTTGTTAGCAATGCATTGAAATTTACAAAATATCTTAATGGAACACGATCTTCACTTAATAATCTAATGATTTTTGGCATAAAAGAAAATTTTTAACCCATGCAATGTATTTTTGGCTATTGCTACAAATATACTCATGCTACTTACGACTAGTTTTGTGAGCCAGGGTCACAAATTTACTTCACCTCATCTAAAAGTGGATCTCATGTGTGATAGTGAGTGTACACTGAGTGTTTTCAACATTGCAAATAAGAAATAAGACATTTTTCCATCCAATCAGCATATTAGGATAATTTCTGAAGTATAATGTGAAATGTAGCTTTGCTTCACTGAAATAAATCCGTTAAAATAGAAAGATTTTAAATTTGATTGCTGTTTTGATGGTATTTATGAACAAAAAATGTAGCAAAAATAAATTTGAATCTTACTGACAAAAAACTTCTGATCGGTAGTATTTTGTTTTATTAAACTAAATTGAAACTAATTGAATAATGATAAGAGAACTATGAAAAATATTTATTTAATGACTTATTTAATAGTTTCTCCATAAAAATCCAGTGTGATAGGTGTTTATTGTTTTTGAGAATGGCACATTTTGCTTTGCTCTTGCTGTGGGTGTTTTAGGTAAGATTGCATCTTTAGATGCTGTAAGGTAAGATATGCTTACAGAGAGTAATGAATGTTATTACAATATAAAATAATGTTTTTTATTATTTTAATATACTTTAAAATATAATTTATTCCTGTGATGCAAAGCTGAATTTTCATCAGCTGTTTAGAAATCATTCTAATATGGCGATTTATGTTTAGAATTATCAATATTGGAAACAGTTGTGCTGCCAAATATTTTTTTTGGAACCTGCGATTTGACTCCTGGTGAACCTGCATGAACATGCTCTCTCATTTAAAATGATCCAGATTCACCAACATTAGATTGAGGGTAAAAAAAAAATATGCCTATGCATCAGATAAGCTTTTTGTGAATTATTACTGAATAAGCCATTCTGCATTATTTGAGTTACTGTAAAGTGATGTTTAAGTTTCCTCTACTTCCTTTAGACAATCAGTCTCTTCCTTTGTGGTTTAAACAGAGCGAGAAAACAACAAAAGTGAAGCAAATCACCTTCTTGTAAAACGGCAGCATTCCATTTTTCAGCAGAGAGATAAGAGTGACATTCGTAAGGCGTGATAAGAAAGAGAATTGACCGACATTCCCCTGTGTTTGTAAGGCAGCGGTGTATTGATATTCCTCAAACATGCTGCTTAGAAACTTGCACATGACACGCTGTTTGGAAAATGGATGAATGGACTCTGCTAAGGATTTGTTCGAAACCACTAACCCCTAAGTAGTAAAGGTCTGCAATTAATTCAGCCAAAACCACTTTCAGGATGTATTATCGAACTTTCTAAGCAATGGTTAAAGATTAAAGTCTGAAAATCTCCCATTGATTTATATTGACAAAGTATTGAGCTTCTGAAATGTGACAGATGCATATATTGAACTCTTAGTGGTCTCTTCCTTGCATATGTTTAACCATTTATTGTTGATTCCTGTGTGCATTCGAGTGAAAACAAGATGTTTGCTGAGTGTCATAACGGCGTTTCGTGAAGTAGCGTTTTGCTTTGTCTAACCTTTGTGTGTGAGAGTCCGTGCGTGTGTGTAAGGATAGATCCTCCTTGCAGCTCCAGTTCTCATATCCTTGCGTGTTGCTGAGCGTTTATCTGTAATATGTTTTGGCGTTGCCAGGTTGTCTGGACATGGGAGCCGTAATGGAATCAAAGGGAGATTTATGGCAGGCATCCTGACAGTCAGAGAGAGCAGGGCCAAAGCCAAATGAAATTAATGAAATTTGCAAGCAGATTGCTAGAGGAGGGGGACCAATGCAGCTCTCGTCCTTTAACAAACCCTATTTGGTGCATGTCTGCATGTCTGCTTTGAATCTGTATGTTTAACTTCAAGCATTTGTTCCAGTGTCTGTTAAGACGCCCAATTTGACACTAATGATAGCAGTGCATACCAGGATTGAGTTCAGTTTATTTTTGCTGTAAAAGTCAGTTTAGTCCTCCAAAACGGCAAAACAAACAAAAATGATTCATTTACACAATATATGTGTTTATATAATACGTACGTATATTTAACAAAATTCTATTTGCCAATGGGCTTATAAAATCTTTTAATAAAATGTTTAAGCCTGAAAAATAGACTTACTTCAGGTTATATTCTCTAAAAAACAGACTAATGTGAGTCTTATGTAATTTTGCTTCTCACATGTGTATAATACATGACCCTGTTCAACAAAACCAGTCTTAAGTAGCACAGGTATATTCAAAAATACATTGTATAGGTCAAAATTATAGATTTTTCTTTTATGTCCAAAATCATTAGGATATTAAGTAAAGACCATGCTCCGTGAAGATATTTTGCAAATTTTCTACCAGAAATATATCAAAACTTAATTTTTGATTAGTAATATGCATTGCTTAGAACTTCATTTGGGCAACTTTAAAGCCGTTTTTTTTGTTTTTTTGTGTTTTTTTTTTGCATCCTCAGATTCCAGATTTTCAGATACTTGATTCTCAGCCAAATATGTGACCCCGGACCACAAAACCAGTCTTAAGTAGCACAGGTATATTTGTAGCAGTGGCCAAAAATACATTGTTTGGGTCAAAATGATTGACTTTTATTTTATCTCAAATATCATGTCCCATTAAGATATTTTGTACATTTCCTATCGTAACTATATAAAATTTTAATTTTTGTTTAGTAATATGCATTGCTAAGAACTTGATTTGGACAACTTTAGAGGCGATTTTTCTCAATATTTTGATTTTTTTTTTTTTTTTTTTTTTGCACCCTCAGCTTCCAGATTTTCAAATAGCTGTATTTTGTCCAAATATTGTCATATCATAACAACACATCAATGGAAGGCTTATGTATTCAGCTTTCAGATGATGTATATATCTCAATTTCGAAAAAAAATTACACTTATGATTGGTTTTGTGGTCCAGTGTCACATATATATTATTAAGAAAGATTATTTTTACAGTATTTGCAGAGAATTGTCTCACTGCAGTTATGTAAATTGACTAATTAACCTGTGTTTTAAAGATTCTTTGGAGAGCTTGTATTCATTCATTCAAAGTCACACAGATTGTTTTATTATCCATGTGTAATTAATATAGCATCAAAGCAGATAAAATATGTACACTGCTACATTTTTCCTGCCAGTGTAATTCTCATATCTCATAAACTTCTATTATCTCTTTATAGTTTCAAGTAATTCTTCATTAGAAATCATCTCATTCAACCCAAAGCCTGCGGGACTGTTTTTTTTTTTTCTTCTTCTTCTTCTGACACGGAGTTTCTCTCTGTCGCTCGTCGACGAGAGCACCACTGAGACTGATTGTGTTTCATAAGTGCCGTTATTTGGCCGGGACAATTTGCCTTTATGTAGAAATAATGAAAAAGGTTCCACTGAGTAAACAAAGCAATAAAACATTTATTAGCAGCGGAAGTGCCGTAAAGCACTACGCTGCGCTCGCGGCTCACCGAGGACGGCCGTTCATGAAGAATTAAAAAGCCAAACCGAAGTTGCCTCTGTGCTCCTCACTTTATCTGTTTCGCATTTAGACCATCAAAGGCGACGGGGAGGTAGCGCTGATATACATTCGCTCATGCCCCAGCGTGATGATGGTATAAACAGCGGTCCTATTTTCCCACTCTGTGGCATACGAACATGGGATGTTATGAGTTTTTACTCGCCATATGTTTGCCCTCCTGCATAGTTCGACTTGATACACAAAAGAAACATGATGTTCACATCAAGCCAGCCAAGAGTGCTGTAAAGGAAAAAAAGAACATGTCAAAAACCATCATAAACAGTTTGATGAAATACCCTAGCCTCTTATTGCAAAGCACAACATAGTTATTAAGATTTTTGCCGTAATAAAAGTCAATTGGTTCGAAGGAAAAAAAAAAGGAGGGGCGAGCCCAATAACTACAGTTTTAATGCTCCTAAGAGGAAATTGCTGGCAGTCCTGTACTTGATACATCATTACGTCCCACGCACGAGCTCTGGCAGAATTCCTCGGTGCGTTTGGATCCGCGCCTGATTGTTTATCAGTGAAATTGGTTGTAGCAAGGTCAGGTGGGTTAACCCACGTGGTGGTCTGTTCGTGTTATGTGTAGCAGGCATGACTCCAAAGCAGACGCTTTGATTAGCTGGGCAGATATTCCATATCTCATTTGTTTCCTTCTTGGCCCGTAATTGCATTCTGGTTTTCAAATTATGTTTTGCCAGCGTGAGTCTACAAACAAACAAGCTTAATAAAGTTAAGCGCGAGCATTGTGACATGTCAAAAATCATTTGGCTCATGAGCGAGCATTAAAAATGCCAGGCATTAATTTTGATGTAGAGCTGCTTTTGTCTGTTTTCTTTCTCGGGTTACTCAAAGTGCATATGATTGCTTCATTTTCTGCAGGATTGTGGGACGTACCGCTATGAGACCTTTCATTACAAAGTACTGCTTTAGAAATGTTTTTCATTAGACACAGTGATAAAAGGCCAGACGAATAAAGGAGGATGTGACATTTATGGTCAGTAGAACAATTTGGTCTCAGACTTCAAAGCTGAGGGACGTCGTTCCAGAGGGGGCTGCAGCGAACCGTCCGTCTTCCTCAAGACGCGAAATGTGAAGTGGCTTCAAACAAATCCTAATATCTCTCTTTCTCTTTCTCTTTCTCATCTCTCTCTCTCTCCAGGGACCTGAGCGAGAATCAGATTCAGGCCATTCCTCGTAAGGCTTTCCGAGGGATCACCGCCGTCAAGAACCTGTAAGTGTTCCTCCCTCATCTCGCTACGTTTGCGTGAGGTCGAAAGAGCTGTACTTTCCCCTGGAGTAGCGAGGCGTGGTGCGACACTCCGTCAAAACGCAAACGAGGCCGTCGTCCGCTGCATTTAACGAGTCCTGCGTTTTATTTCGAAGACTGATAACTGAAATGAAAGATAATCATCTCTCTGGCTGGAAGAAGAAAATGTTCAAAAGCAATGTGCTAGGTGGCCTACATGTACGCCCCTCGAATCATTTGTCATAACAGTTAATAAGCTTAGCGCTGATGAAAATTCAATTAATCAGTATGGTTCAATAAGATGGATATCTTCAGGATATTGCCAGTGAGTAATGTTCCACAGCCATTTGCAATTACAGTAATGGCTTCTGATAAATCTCTCTAACAGTTTCAGAAGCCGACCTCGCTGCTGTGGACTATGGCAGGAGGGCTTGTTAATAGTGATTTTAATGAATAATTATGCTTTTTTAAAGCATAAGCAAGGCCCTACGAATGTAAAAAATCTCCCAATTTCCTGGTTTCAAACCTTCATGAACAGAGGATGCATGCCTGCAACAATAAACATCGCCTTCAAAGAAGCCTGGATGATTTCAGCAATTAAATCTGCCCTCTAATGCATAAAGGACGCAAAGTTGAGGTCATCCTTAATGGGGCACTTTGTTTGCAGTCAGAGTTCGGTTGCGGTCGTAGCGTTCGTGTGCGTTCCCAGGCTTGAGCGCATGTGAACTTCTCGTCGCAGTATCTGATGCAGGCTTTGTTACAAAGGCCGTTTTCAGATGAAGTCTTTCCCACCGTGGGCTGAGAACCACGGGTCACGTCATGCTAGATATCTCTGAGAGGTATGGAAATATAGCTGGCTTTTGTTTGAACACATAGTCATGCTTTTCAGCCGTGGAGAAGGAAGAAGAAAGGGAAAAGTGTGAAGAGGTGGGAGAGTTTGAGAAGCCCGGCTATTTATAGCGTAGTGAGCGCTAAGTGAGTAGTCATTTAACAGACATTTTTATCCAAAGCAGCTTAAAGAAGATTTACAAGAGGATTTAACGGCACAACGGTGGTAGCTCATGTGATTGAACCCTCAACCAGTAACTTACAAGCCTACTGTACACTGTTTATATATATATCAGTATCACACTTCATCAGTATCATTTTCAGTGTATTCATGGTGGTCTTTTGGTTCACTGTATTTAAGAGTGACATGCACGTGCATGAATGTTGACTACCACCCGCCCTGGTCAGATTGAGTTAACTGAGTGTCAATACTAACTCTGACCTCGTTGACCCCTGTCAAATGAGTCCCAGGCTGCAGGAGTCAGTGGCTCTCTGAAAGCATGTAATATGTTGAAACAGCATTGGGGTAACATTGCATATGCAGTAACGTGCGTCATTAGATGACCTGATGATAGTATGCTGATTGTAAAATGTACACTAATATATTTATGCAATATTACATTTTTATTATAATAGTTTTTAAATGTAATTACTTTTTTACTTACTATTTTCCCAAAAAGTAACTAGAATAAAAAATAGAATAGAATGCAATTTTATTGTTGCCATTTATCGGCCATAGCGTGTAAATATTTTTGCATTAAGTACAAAATTAGTAGTTCCAATTTAGCAGCTTTAAATATACCAGTTTAGTATGTTAAAAGTACAATTGCAGGGTATTTTTTATTAAGTGCATAACATGTAAATGAATTTGTAGTATACCTAGAATGAAATAAATGTGTTTTAAATACATTTTAGTATATATATTTTTCACTATGGATGTAATGTTATTCACTCTGCTTTATAGGCAATATTGTAATACATTACTAAGAATATTACATTAAGATGTAATATTCCCCAACAAATGTGAGCTTTCACTTCCCTTGCGCACATACGGCATTTTTTGCAGCATGTTTTCCCCTGACGTTCTTACAGTGATGTCTGTGATATTCGACAGTGTTTGAGCACTCATCACATCACTGTCATGTGCACCGTCACACTCTGATGGATGAATGATAGGTACAGGTAGGCAACGCTCATTTCTTCAGGTAGGGCTTTTTAGAGAAAAAAAGGGCTAACGAGGATTGAGGGAGAAGGATGGATTTGTACGTCAGCAGCGCTGCCTGTTTCTCTCCCACCGACCTGCCTCTGCAACGCGTGGCAAGGTGACTCTTGATTTAATTGCTGAAATCATCCAGCCCTCAGTTTTTAACAGGAAGGACTAGAAAAAAATGGACAGGCAGCGTTCCAGGAATGAATTGATTTTCTCATATGCTTTTCTACCTTAATGTCCTCTGTTTGAAAATGGCTATGCACGCTTTGAGGGCACGTTGAATCTACGTCTCTTATATCGTCCTCGCATCTCCACGGTTTTACAGGCAACGGTGTGCTGGAGTCAGCATCTGCCTTCAGCCAGCATCCTCCACCCTTTATAGAGGGGCCATCTGGATAAAATGGTCAAGATGGTTCCTCCAGCTAACGAGAGTCTATGTTGCACCCTATTAAACCAGACACAATATCTCCGTCTGCGTTTATGGCTTTAGCCGTGCCCTCCTACTGTTCACCAGACATGCTACGCCAGCCATGTTAACCTCGGAAAGCATCAAGTGCGGGAGATGTCGTAGATTCCCTCATCATATGCACTGCGAGTCCGAAAACATGCCTGATGAGCTCTATATCAACATGACACGCTTGTGTCAGCAGGGTACGGATCCTATTAGAACAGGTGCAGTGGATTCATTGGAAATGAGCTTACATGCATTCACTCTGTTGACATTTGTTTTTCACTGCAGATGGAGAGACCAAATAGTGTTGGCACATGTAGGTTACACAATACTACATCACCTGAAGCTGAGGTATAATTGAGAGAGCAGTGTGTCCTGTATGGTTACCTGGAGTCAAATACGTGGACACTTTGATGTTTGTCCCCTTGTGGGAGGCTCTCATCTGGGTGCTAATAAAAGCCTTTCTACTTCATGCTTCTGTACCCAGAATGTCATTCTGACTGTGTGTGGGTTTGAATTATGGCCGAGAGGACTAGGTGCGGTCGCTGTCTGCTTTACAAGCCCCTGCGCCCAGCAGACGGGACTCTGCAGACGGCAGATCTTGGCTTTTGATGTGCACTGCTGGTTTTGAGAAACACACCTCATGCTCCATGCAAGAAGGGCTGGAAATGCACTGATGCCATGATAGCCAATCAAAAGTTTCCCATCTCTGGGAAACACTTTCTCAGGACACCCATCCCTTCTGATCAATTAGGACAACTGACCAGACAAAATGAGACGATATGAGACCAGATGAAATGAAACAGTATAAGTCAAAATAAAATAATTAGGATAGGTGAATTGAGAAAATATGAAACAACACAAGAAATTAGACTATATGAGACCAGACAAACAGAAACAATGAGTTAAGACAGAATGAGATCATGAGGACAGATGAATTGAGAAAATATGAGACATTATGAGACCATACAAAAAGAAACAATGAGATGAGCCAAAATGAGATAATGAGGACAGATGCACTGAGAAAATGAGACCAGAGGAAATAAAATGAAGACAGATTAATTGATACAATATGAGACCAGACAAAAAAAACATTGAGGTAATACAAAATTAGATTATGAGGACAGATGAATTGAGACAGTATGAGACTATACAAAAAGAAACACTGAGATAAGACAAATTGAGATAATGAGGGCAGATGAATTGAGAAAATATGAAACAAGACGCAATAAAACCAGACAAAATGAAACAGTGAGATAAGACAAAATGAGACAATGAGGACAGACGAATTGAGAAACTATGAGACAATATGAGAAGAGAAAAAAGAAACAATGAGATAAGTCAAAATAAGATAATAAGGACAGATGAATTTAGAATATATGAGACAATATGAGACCGGACAAAAAGAAACATTGAGATAAGACAAAATGAGATAATGAGGACAGATGAGATGAGATGAAATGAGACAATATGAGACTGGACTAATTTAAACAATAACACAAAATGAGAAAATGAGGACAGGTGAATTGAGAAAATATGAGAGAAAAGGAAATGAGACAGGCTAGACAAAATGAAACAATATGAGGCAAAAAGACATTAAACAATATGAGACCAATAAAATGAGTTAATTTGAGGAAATATGAGACGACACGAAAGGAGACAACACGAAAAAAGAATATATGAAACAATACAAGACTAGACAAAAAGAAATTAAACTTTGAGACCAGATGAAATGAGATATGAGAGAAGAAAAAAGATAATGAAAAAGAGATAATGAGGCTAGATAAACTGAGATAATATGAGACAATGTGAGATCAGACTAAATGCAATAATATGAGACTAGATGAAATTAACAATATGAGGAAAGATAAAATGAGATAATGAGGTCAGATGAACTGAGACAATATGAGATGAGAAGAAATGGTATGAGATGAAGGGACAAAAATGAGATGGAGACAATAGTCGAGGAGAAAAATGAGAGAGGCTACAAGAGACAAAATGACATGAAAAGAAGTAAAACAAGACAAGAAGAGAAAAAAATGAGTTGAGACTGGAAGAGAAATGAGGAAAAGAGACAAGACTGAATGAGATGAGATGAATCAAAGTGAAACAAAACCTGAAGAGACAAGAAGATGCGAGCCATCAGTGGTGTGATACAGACACAAATCCTCAAACCACACTTGATTTGGCGGCCATAAAAAGGTCACATACTGTATATCTGTTACGACTATAGACTGAGTGTGAGATTCATATTTTGCAGCTCTGATCAAGCATCATCCTGGCTGTACTAACGGTCAGTTCTGAGTCATTTGCTGTGTTAGCTATCGAGCGTGAATGAAATACTGCCATGCGGCTGCTGGTTAGCATCACTGACTCTGACAGATTAATAGTCTAGTGAAGGGAAGGAAGACCCATATCAGTTTCTTTCTCTCGTTCACTCCAGATGGGACACTGGCAGGACGGGAGCTCTAAAGTGCCAATACGGCTCATGACTGAGATGATTAAAGGCCAATGTAATTAGAGCAGGGAAATTAAAACTGGGACTTTCATTACCCACCACTACCATGTCCCACCTCTCCAAACAATCACTAAACACGCAGATATTCACACACATCAAACGCTCACATATGTACATTCAAGAAAGCAATTTGCCCTTGACTATACTCAGTATTATCACGTCTCTTGCGCATTATCACAATGACGTCCTCTAGAGATCAGGTCCACGTTCAAATACAGAGTTATGGCTCTGAAATCTGATTGAATGATATGCCAAGTTTTCCACAATATCACCTGCTGTTTGGCAAATTAACTGCATTACTTATTAACAAGTTAACTGTGAGGATTTTGGAGCAGGTTTTCTTAGGAGGGCACTGTTGTAGTAAATCTATAAGATTTCAGTCACATTCGAATATAGAAAAATGGCACTAGCAACGACGGGGTAATGGGTTCAATTCCAAAAGAATGCATGAACCGTTTGAATGCATTGCTAGTTGGTTTGGATAAATGCATCTTCCAAATGCACTTCTTGTGATATGAATGCTAAAAAGCCATTCTTTTAAAAGCATTTTTATCAAAACATGTGCTTTGTGAAATAAAATGATTGCATACCACAAGTTAATGACAAAAAAATCTTTCTGCTGAGTTGTCCTCACAGGCTGTATGCGAAAACAAGCAGACCAGTCTATCTAGATTCATTAACAAACGTGTATTATGGTATTATGAACCAATTCTTTTTAGTTTAGCCTAAACAAATGAGCCGATACTTTTGAGTTGTTCAAAAATCAGTTAAATCAGTTTGAAAAATCCTTTACTGAATTGAATTAATTAAAGTGGTTAATGAATCAACATCTGACTAATGAACTGTAATTTTCAGTGATGTCCGTGTCTAAAGTGTGTAAATAAAGACACACATTTGCTACAGTTTTTTGTAACAAGTGAATGTGTTTGCACACATTATATACAGTATAATGTTGATTTATTTCCATTTTCATAAATAAGCTGTTGTTGCCATTTTATTAAAGTAATTTCGCTACAATTTGGAGTCAAAGCACTGGCTTATGGCTTACTGTTTTATTCTCAACAGAAGCAAGTCATTTTGGATGAAAAAAAAGACAAACATTTTACTTTTTCTCATAAAGGTTATTTAATTTTCAGAGTAATGGTTAATGCATCTGCGGTGGGTGGCTGCCATACAGTCTGTCCCATCAGCAATTATGGAGACAGATGCATGTCTTTCAGAAAGGAGGGATGGAGTGAAAGAAACGCCAGAGATGCTCCGTTCTTCTTTATTATCCGTCTGTAAAGAGGCGAAGGCACCGTGTCTGTCATGGGTCAGATGTCACCGCAGCTCTGTTTGCCGAACAAATGACTTAAGAAAAGCGCTTAGATTCCTTGTTCTTTATTCGAGCCTCTTTCAAATCCATCTCTTTTAGGAACTCAAAGAGGGAGGGGTAAATAGAGAGAAGGAGGGGTGGATGGCAAAGTCTGCAAATTAAAGTAAAAGGAAAAAGAAGCAAAAAGAAAGAAGTGCCCCTCACGTCTGCTCGTCCAGTTTCGTGACCCCAGCTGATTTACGAACCCCTTCCTTTAATGAAATTGTTTCTGTGACAGAGCCGGTAAAAGCTTGTAATGGATTGGCTGCTCTAATGTAATGAAATTACTCCCTTTCTGACTTCAAAAAAAAGAGAAGAAGAAGAGGGGGGTGGATGAGTGGGCTGGGGGGGAGAAAATGCAATTAATATTTACAGAGAACTGACAGACGGGGTGGGCTGTGCACTATAGCCAGCCTCCTGTTCACCCTCTTTCTCTCTCTCTCTCTCTCTCTCTCACACTCTCTCTCTCTCTCTCTCTCTCTCTCTCTCACTTACCTCTCTTTGCCCCCACACTCAGCAGTGTGGCAAGAGAGAGAGAGAGGACGAGATAGGAGGAGGTTATAGCCAGACAGGCCACTTTTAGCCAGCTGGTCCTTTATCCCGACTGCGGTGAGGAGAGGAGAGTAGATATGAGGTCCCCGCGTGTGTGTGTGTGTTAGTGTGTCTACCTCCCTCCCGCAGCCCCCACCTCTCCTCCTCCTCCCTCCCTCCCTCAGCCCCCACCCGCTCGTCTGCAGACCTGCCGCTGACTTGTGTCTCTCATCTGCAGGCAACTGGACAGCAACCACATCAGCTGCATCGAAGATGGAGCCTTCCGAGCCCTGCGCGATTTGGAGATACTGTGAGTCCCCCTCCCGCCTCCTCTGCGGGGTTCTCTCTTCTCTCTTCACCTCTGCTGTCCCTTCCTCTAACTCTGTCTGTGTGTTTCTCGATTGCTCTCGAAGGACAAACTGTGTTGCGTTATGGACCTGTGGCGCATAGTCTGGTGTCACCCCGTCCGGGTCCGACACCGTGGCGCTTTGCATGCGATCGTCCGTGTAACACCTAAAGTTGCTCGTTTGTCATCCTGTGCTGCATTGTTGCCGCTAGAAAAAGTGTCCTGACTTTTCCGGGTGCACCTTGCTGTTAAAAGCGCTGCATTTTCTCTCTAGAACGTTTGTAGAATCTCACTTCCTACTTTGAAAAGACGCTCAAATCTGTCTTTTACTGCCTGCTGGGAAGAGCACGTTTATTCAGAGTTCATAGTAAATGCTTTGATAGCAGAGAAGAGATTTGATGTGTTTCTGAGTGAGTTGTGTTTCCGTGGGTATCCCCTGGATTGTCCCGGAGAGGATGCGAGGCTGGAAGCGGGGGGGTCTAACCGCCGCATCTCCATCAAGCCAATTGGCAGGGCGCTAAGTGCCAAACTCATCCTCCAAATAAGCGCCGCTCACTGGGGACCCGGAGCCAAGCCACCCCCTCTATTAATTCCTGGCTCCGTAGGACTCGGCAGCACGGCGTTACATCATTCTCGGGCAGGTTCTCCGGAGGTGAAGGTAGAATCAAAGAAGGTAAAATGGGAGCGTATTTCATTTTGTATCCTCCGTCCTCTCCTCGTGACCAGAGCATAAAGTGACCTTATAAAACAGGAGCTCGGGAGCAGGAAAGTGTGAGTAAGTCGGGAATCAATTTTCATTAATAATACAGAACCTCCCTAGATTCTGCCAAAGACCTTTGGGACCTCGGAGAGCCGAGGAGAGCAGCGGTACATGAATACACATCACTTTCCTGCTGATTGAGCCGTCTTTTGGAGAGGCTGCAACACACAGGTCTGCAAATGACACTGTATTGTGGCTAAATAATCCAGTGCGCAGTAATCGAACTGAACCTAACGCCTTAAACCTATGTTCTCAATGTACGGCTGAACATTAAGGCTGTTAGCCAGCTTGTGACACATCTAGGTAATTGATGGTGAAATTAAGGTTTAGGTGTAGCGATTTTGCCGCAGGTGTTACTCAGTGTGAGGATAATGATTTCCAACATGAGTTATGTTACAGCCCAGACTAACTTTTGTCTTAAGATCTTTCTGAATGGCAGCGCAGCAGGTGGAGATCCATCTGTTGGAGATGACTCAATGTGATGTCATAATGGTGACAAGGATTTTTACTGGTAAAGCCAGTGAAATTTGTGGCCCTGGACCACAAAACCGGTCTTAAGTAGCACGGGTATATTTATAGCAATAGCCAAAATATACATTGTCTGGGTCAAAATTATCAATTTTTCTTTCATGCCAAAAATCATTAGGATGTAAAGTAAAGATCATGTTCCATGAAAATATTTAGTAAATTTGCTACTGTAAGTATATTAAAACTTAATTTTTTGATTAGAAATATGCATTGCTAAGAACTTCTTTTAGACAACTTTAAAGGCGATTTTTCTCAATATTTTGAATTTTTGCACCCATCTCGGCCAAATATTGTCATATCATAACAAACCATTAATCAGTGGAAAGTTTACTTATTCAGCTTTATTCAGATGATGTATAAATCTCCAAAAATTTCAAAAAATTGACCCTTATGACTGGTTTTGTGGACCAGGCTCACATTTATGCTCTTAGAAATGTCTAAGAGGGGATATTAGACGTCATTTACGCATTCAACCGCATTGGTTTTCGTGTTTAAAACATGTTGGATTATGAGAATTCAATGCAAACATGTGTATTTTTTCAGTGTAGATGAGTACAATTTGACATCTGGAGTTATAAATGAAAGAACGAATGATAAACATTTATGTTAATGTGTGTTTTTGCAATTCAGAGCACACTTGAGGTGTAATTTAGGGTTTGTGTTAAATGCATTGTTTGAGCGTGGTGTGTTAACTCCAGAGGCCAAGTGAATCTTTTAATTTCAGTGATCGTTAAAGGCCTATTAAAATAGATGGTGCACTGCGACATAATTGAGAGATTTGAGCATCCTTTCAAATCTGGGCTGTTGGGTTTCGTGATCACTGTAAAATTTTGGTGATCACTAACGAAATTCCAAAGTGGGGTGCTATTTAAACACTTCCATCGGGTTTAGAGATCAGTGTGGAGATTAGACAGAGCAGTTCGTGGCTAACCCTCCTCCACAACTAAATGACTGCTAGTGATTTAACGCCTGCCAAACTACACAGAATTAATGACCGGCTCTTTCTGCTGATGAATTGTAATTTATATTTAACATAACTGCGCTAATGACTGAACTAATGACTTCAAAGCTATCTCGGACATTTTCTCACATAGGACGTGACTTGCATCCCAATGAGCTGAAGGAAGTGCGGTAGGCAGCACATTGATGTGTTCTCCATCTGCAGAGCACCTAAAACGGCCTAACAAGGAGCACCCCCTTCATTTTTTTTATTGGGTACTGCTTGTGCTCGCGCTCATTTTTTATTCTGATCATTTTTTAAAATACACACCTAATCAGGTCCTTTTATCTTTTCATTCTCACTTTAAATGTAGATGGACAGTGTGGAGCTGTGTATTATAAAGTGTCCACCTTATCTTTATTATATTCATGAAATTCAAGTTGGTGTTCTCATTTCTAATTTCCAAAGACAAATCAAATCAAATTTCAAATATAATATAAATGAGGTTCCATATGGTGTAAGAATAACTGAATATGTTTCATGGTTATATGCTTTAAACTCAATTTTCATACATACGCCATAGTTAAATAAACAGGAGATGTTTTTTTTTAACTGGTTAAGCGGGAAAAAAAAATTTAGATTCCTTAGCCATGTAATTAAGATGGAATGCAAATCGCTGTTTAAAAATAAATAAATAAAGAGGATGTTTGGCAAGCTTTTACTTGAAACAAAGTAAAAAACTACAACGATATTTCAAAATATGTATATTCAGGATGACTTTGGCCAGTTGTTCGTTAAAATTTTCATGAAGCCAAAGAAAGCTTGAGACATGTCCAACTGGTCATGTATTCAGGCGGATTTATTTTTCAGCAGGGTTATGCGAAGCATATTTTGTTCTGATGTATGTTCTTATCGTGTTAAGAACACAATAAGGAGACAATGAGAAAGTCTCAAGCAATCTGTTTCAAATTATGCTAAGTGCAATATATATCCACGTTATGTTTTTTGCAGTCTTAAAACACTTGGCTCTCTCAAAATATGTTTTAATCGTCCTTCAGGGCTGTTTTGTAAAATGTGGTTTAAATGTGAGAAGGAAATTTTTAGTATTGTGAAAAAGCGCATTTTGGAAATTCCCCATATACCCCGCTCAGCTTTGTCTATACACAGCACTCTTGCAAGCACTAGAGCCTCTGCATATTTTATAACCACTTTTGTACAGAGAATTCTGGCTCTGAATCAAATGTCAAATCATGTGAAATTTTTTTGCCCCGCTGTGTCATTTTTTTATGAGCGGGAAGTGCCGAGACATTTCCGTGCCATCTCCTGAAGGTGACTTTCCTCCCCACCATGCATTGATGAGAAGGACCCAAAAATTTTCATATTACCACCGTCCTCTCCTCCTGCCAAATGCTGTCATTTGTCAATGCGTGCACGGCACATTTTTCTCGACAGCTTGGCACAGACCTCGCTGGTCGAACTAAAGTGAGTTTAGCATGATAGCATGGGCAACGTGCCCCAAAGGGACGTCTTTGCGGTTCACCATGCCTTGTCAATATGCACCACTCCATACTATGGCCTCACCAAAGGCGTCTTCTCCTTTTGAATCCACAGATGTACTAGTAAGCGTCAGGGTTGCTTAATGAAGTTTTCACATTTTAATAAAAACGACTCACTTGTAGCACAACAGCATGGCTTCTGAGTGTTTGCAGTGTTGTCAGATTAAACACTGATTGTGTAAGGGAGCGTGAGGAGGTGGATTATTAATCCTGGTTACAAAATGCCATCAGATGCAAGAACTTGGAAAAATGCTGAATGGAAGAGGCTATCGCATTTCTGTGGTTACGTTGAATTCCCGGAATTGATTGATCGAAACCTAAGTGTATTACGAATGAAATACAGTGTATTTCATATGGAAGGTTTGAGAAATATAATTTTCTTCTTTTTGGGGCTTATGGTTTGGCAGTTTTCTACCTTCATAATGTCATTTTCTCAAAGCAAGACCTTTTGAATGTTCCTCTTGGCAACGATAACACTGAGCATTGCTCCTTCTTGGCCCCTGCCGCCTCTTATCCTAATCATTTCTAACCCCCGTGCTCCCGTAAAAAACATTAGCTCTTTTCAGATTTAACAATTGTCCTCCAGACTGATAGCTAGGTGCCGGCGGTCCCGCTTCGGCAACTCGAGAGCACAGATTCCCTTGAATCAGATATTCCATGCATCTTTAATTTCTAACACGGGTTGGCCTCCCACCGGACAAATCAGTCTTACTTCTGCAAGCCCTGATTGAAAGGTTGTCTTTAGTCAATAGATGAGTCTTTATGTGACAGACAACAGGCAGGCGGAGGGAGAAAGGGCAAGCTGATGGCTAAATGAGAGGATGGATTAGGGGAGTGGAGGGGGAGAGAGCTGTCATTAGCTCACAAACAGCACTTTCAAGCACAGGAAATTGCCTTGCCACCAGACATGGCCCCATTGCGTTATCTTCGTGTGGTCTACGCCAAAGCTCGGGGAGATGGGGAGGGGGCGGGCTGGAAATCGTGCGTTTCAGCAGTCGGACCCTTGCGCACAATTAATCATTTGCTCCTGGATGGCCAGAGCGAGGAGGGAGGCCGACGGAACAGCTTAGATTCAATCTGTCCTCATTTGCGCTATAATGGCCTCATCAATGGCGGTGGAAGCGTGTCTGTTTTCGGCGTAGTACCTGTTCTTTCTGCCTCTGCGCCATCGAGGAATGAAGAGCTCTTTCTCTCTTTTCAGCTTCCCATTTTTTTAGTTAGCATTTCTTTTTTTTTAATAAGCCCTTACACTTGGACACAAACCACATGGATGGGATTATGCACGGCAGATCATGTTATTTCTGTTTATCCTCACTTGGTTTATTTGAATTAGCGGAGAAACATCTGATTGCGGCTTTGTGCTGTAGCCCAAACTTGCGACGCTAAGCAAAACAATGGCAAAGATTTCCATCCTGCTCACATGAATTCCATCACACTGCAACAAGTGGAGTCTGAGTGCTCATAATGAAATTGCTCTCCATCTGGAGGCACTTTACTCATTTGTTTTGACTCGAGGGCCCGAAGCAGGGATGCCCTGTAAACGGTTGCTCGGATGGACGCTTGCATTGCAAACTCACCATTGTGCTGTAGTAGTGATAATAGTTTCCCATGGAACCATGACAACAACACAGACATGTTGGCTCGCTCGAGTTTGCAAGTGGAGTATATTCCCTACACTTTCTGAAGGTTGCTCCTCTGCAAATGCAGACGATTTTACACCATATTAGGGAGACGAAAAATTGAGAAGACAAAACATATATACATACATTAACGCAAGTTTCCTTGCCAATGCGATTTAAAATAAGGGTCAGTTTCCAGGACAGTTCTACACTCACAGAAAGAGTATTGACTTTCCCCAAGCCTGTCATGTCAAATAACACATCATTGCCTCTTGATTTCTCAGTTGTGCAAGTGAATGGCCCTAAGTCAGATGCCGGGAGCACTTCAGTTATTTCCCTTCAGCCCCCTGCATCCACCAAAACAACCTCTCTCTTATTTCGAAATGTCCTGGCTCTGAAAACGCAGCCGTCTTTTAGGAGTTGAAGTATCCAGAGACCCTCTCCAAGTCCCTCTAATGAGGGCCTGAAGAAAGCCTAAGAGCACTTAAGACCCTACTGTCGAGCTTTTTGCGACTGTGGGAAAGCTTTCTTGACATAGCCGAGAAAAGAAAAGGGAAGTAGAACGAAAACGTGCCCCTCTGAGGCGGTCTGAAGACTAAGCGCTGCGAGCAATTAACAGCTGCCCGGTTTTATTGACGCCTGCGTCAATAGAGCTTTAAATAAAATCATAAAGTTACACAGTCAAGCCATACAGCCCGGTTTGTCAGGATCCGACATTGATTTCATTTCGTTTCAGCTCGGATGCACTTTCTCGGGAGACGCTGTGGATGCGGTCCTTCCCCCTGCAGCAGTTGATTTTGCTTAACGCATTTTTGATTTATGGTCAACTACGAGGCGACACAGGCGGAATGACTTAATATCGCCGCCGATGAAGACAAAGGAATTTTAAAGACTCAAGGTGATCTTCAATTATCACAAGTGGCTTTCGCAAGAGCCGCTCATGCTGCGCTGGTATTTGCTGAGATCCCACGCTGCAGCAGTGGGCGGCCCTCTGCAGTGCAGAGGGCTGGATAAAGGGAAGACTGACAGTCTTGCGTAAGACGGCGTCTCTTCTTTAAGACCCTTGGTCCGGTGCTCAATGTTTCTCGCAGCGAAGCTTAACCCATATTAACAGGTGCAGTCTATCCGGCGAGACACCAAAGGTCATCGCTCTCGGCACGAACGTGTCAGGTTTAAGCCGACTTAACGTAACTGTGGCACCCGGCTCCAGGTTTTTTAAATTACGAATGCATGAATGAAATCTATATGAGATTTATTTTTACTCAGAGCTTCTAATCCTGGAAACCAGATAGCTGAAATATGAATGAGCGAGAGAGCACTACCACAGCTAGCACAAGCTGTTCGCCACTCTCTGTGGATCTGTTCTCTCTTCAGTTCTCGGTCTTGTATGCATTTTTGTTCTGTTCCTTTTTTTACATCACCTAACTTTGGTGGATGCTCCCAAGGTTTCAGATAGGAGATAGTCCTTCCTGAGCAAATTGCATTTCCTCTTGGTGATGGTTTGGTATTACAGGCTTTTACCAGGGCGTTCCTCCCTTAGGCTTGCCCAGAGCCTCTACTATTTACATCTGTATAGAGCAGCAGAGAACAGCAATGAAACCTCTGAGCCGCAGCGGCCTTGACAAGAGGATCACTTTCTGGTGCGGATTTGGTCAGCTCCTTGCGAGGGTGATTCCTTCACCCTGTGTGTAATTTGTGTGGAATTTTCTGTGTGTCTATGTGTAGAATAACAATAATTTTCCATTCCATTTAGTTAGTTTTCTTCTTTCCCTCACTCATAATAAAGTGTTCCACCACAGAGCCGAGCCAAAATCAATATTCGGATATCATTTAAAGTGCCGCAAGAATGTTATATTTTAGAGGGATTAGTTTTCCTCTGATTTGTGCAATTTTATAGTACCAAGAAATGGACTCGGGCTGGGAAATTTCCATCGGTCAGAATTGTAAATCTGATCACTCCAATAGTGTAAATAGCTTGTTTGTGTTGAGACTGAATCAACCGGCCTTGAATAAAAAGCAAGCCCAGCAGCTGTTCAGATCAGCCAGTAGGCTTTGAGATTAATACCAAAATCTACTGGACTGTTTTATCTTCCTGTAACTCAAACAGTAGGGCATGACAAGGTCATGGATTCAATTCCTAAAGAATGAATTAATTTGAATGCAATCTGAGTGGCTTTGGAGAATGCATAAATGTAAATCACGGATGCACTGTACTCGTTGGAGGACGGGTTGCTGTTAAATCTTTCATTAGAAGGAACACTCAGACCCCAAACCCAAGCTGTAAACTGAATTGGCGTAGTCAGAGAGATTCAGCAGTTTTTCCTCACCGAGCAGGAACCATTAAAATCCTAAATTGAGAAATTCCAGACCTTTTTCCAAGAGGTGGAGGTACAGGAGGCGGTGTGTTCTGCATGTGTGTGATAGGTTTGGAGGTTATGGGGTGGGACGGATTGATTACAAGATTAGGTCAGCTAAGTAGCACTAATCAGGACTCTGGCTGGTATGACAGGAAGCAGAGAGCTCTGCCATCCATAATTACAAGCGTGCACATCACGGATGATATCATTCTTTTGCAGACCATAACACACACTACTCCCAGCGAATATTTCCTGTTTAAAAACTCATTTAACAATTGCATTCTTATTTTGCTGCTTCAGCAAAACACTGTTGTGCATGATCTGGTTTTCATTGTCAAATCTTATCTGGAGTCACTCGCCAGTCTGTTAACTAAGTAAATGCTTTTTCTAATATTTGTTCTGTCTGCTTTTCCTTCTAGCACTCTCAACAACAACAACATCACCCTCATCCCGCTGTCAAGCTTCAACCACATGCCCAAGCTGCGGACGCTGTAAGTACTGAAGACTTTCTTGTCCACTATACAATCAGACATTCATATATCTACATTTAGTGACGTTAATACGATTTGCTGCCTGGAAGCCGCTTCCAAGCTCTGTGGTGACGCCATGCCAGTTTCTAGAGCTGTGGTCTGTTTGTGCAGCAGACATTGTCTTAGCTGAAGATGTTGAGAGGGTTTACTTGCACAGATGCACTGTCAGACCCGAACCACAATTGATATAAATAATTGCACAGTCTCCAACATAGTCCAAATCTGTGGCTGACCTGCGATATTAACAGCACTCTGAGATGTTTTTGTTATTATTCGAGTGTGGTCGTTCTTTGGCTCTAATGGAGGAATAAATAAAGAAATATGTCAGGAGTAAGCGCTAGTTTGATTTCGGGGCTTCTGGGAATGTGAATCTCCGTCTGAAACACAAGACTTTAGGGTTGTTTGACCCTGGTGCACATGTTCGGAGCTTCCTCCTTCAATCAGTCATTTCTTTTTCCATCTATCTCCCCTCCTCTTTCCGTCACGCCGTTCTCCCTGGAGCCCGCGCTCGGAGTCATCCATAGCTCGAGCTCCACAGCCGAGCAGTCTGGCCTCCCTCCCATCAGTCAGCCCATCAGACAGGCCAACCCCCTCATGCGGGATTGAATTTGCTGATGCTCGGATGGCCGGGCGCGTTGCTCCCTGGGCAGTATTGAATTATCCACAGCGAGGCTTTGGTTGCTACCCAGTTCCTTTGGATTGAATTTTCTGTCTCTAATATCCCTGATATATCTGTATTGAATTTGTCGCTCGTAAAAACAACTTATTAAATCAAATGTTTAGAGATGCTGGTAATCCATTTAGTAGGATGGTGGTTTGGCTCCAGGTTGCTGATGAAATAGTCCAGTTCAGCTCACCTTTCCCCCACCTCACCTGCCCTTCTACAGACGTACTATCTTTGTGCATTCAATTAGATCAAATGATATCACCCCATGACGCTTGCCATTCAATAACTCAGACAAATGAAAAGCACTCCCACCGCTAGACAAGTAGTCATTTTCCATACTTCGCGGTCGATAGGGTGTACGCACGCGTGGCGCTGCCCATTGTGCCCGTCCTCGCCTCATCCAGTGCGCACCTGAGGCAGCCGAGGCTTCTTCTCCCCATGTCATCCATCTCTGTAATCCCACTCATCTGTAATTAATCCGCAAAGACAGGGGGCCAGCTACTGGATTTGTAATGGGAAAAGCTCTATTAAAACCGTCGCCCCCTGCTGAAATTGTCAATGGCCGGTTTTGTCCACCTAACTGGATTCAGCCTGTTATTTCTTTTACAGACCGGTATAGCTGCGCCTTTTGATTCGCTGACACCACTTTTTGCTTTGAACTGTGTCTCTCGTACCCTTCGTGCAATGGCCCTTGAGAGATTTATATTAAGGTGTTATTGGGAATTGTGCCATTTTGTTGAAGACCTTGATGAAATGAGGGTGCACGCTCTGGGGATTTACTGTGGAGATGCTACTATCATCCGTATAACACAATGACCCAGTCACACTCGTGTTGTCACTAATTCAGATGTGTTATTCCGAGTCTTCTTTATAGAGATTCTCCCTATGAATATTTACTTGATCTCGCCGGCGATTTCCTCCCTCCTTTGCATTTAAATGCCATATCACAGATGGAATATGACATCCAGTGTGTGGTAAATGCTGCTTCTGTAATTCCGCCTTCAAAGAGCTCTGTTTCCCGACATTTCTCAGGGATCATCCACTCCAGCGTTCATGCTAGACGTACAAACCTCCTCTGACCTTTATCCGATACTGTCTCACTATCTGTCCCTCATTATTCTCTCTCTCTCGTTCTCTCTCTCTCTCCAGTCGCCTGCACTCCAACAACCTGCACTGCGACTGCCACCTGTCCTGGCTCTCTGATTGGCTGCGGCAGAGGAGAGGGCTGGCCCCGTTCACACAGTGCATGGCCCCCGCCCATATGAGAGGTCTCAATGTCCCTGATGTTCAAAAGAGAGAATTTGTCTGCACAGGTATGGCACAGTGTTCACTTTCTTTGTCAGAATGATCCTACTCCTATCTATTAACTAAAGTATACATATTATGAACTACATTTAGCATTTTTTTTGGAGAAAAGTAAGATTTGTTTATTTATTTATGCAATTATTCTATATATTTTTTTTTAACTAGTGGGTGCAGGACACTATAGTTCATTTATGTAAGTGAGGATAGCAAAATAAAGTAAACTTTAACATGTGTGACCCTGGACCACAAAACCAGTCTTAAGTAGCACAGGTATATTTGTAGCAATAGCCAAAAATACATTGTATGGGTCAAAATAATAATTTTTTCTTTTATGCCAAAAATCATGAGGATATTAAGTAAAGATCATGTTCCATGAAGGTATTTTGTAAATTTCCTAACGTAAATATATCAAAACTTAATTTTTGATTAGTAATATGCAATGCTAAAAACTTCATTTGAACAACTTTAAAGGTAATTTTCTCAGTATTTTTTATTTATTTATTTTTTTACACCCTGAGATTGCAGATTTTTAAATAATTGTATCTCAACCAAATATTGTCCTATCATAACAAACCATACATCAATGGAAAGCTTATTAATCAGCTTCAGTTGATGCAAATCTCAAAAATGAAAAAAAAAAAAAAATTACCCTTGACTGGTTTTGTGGTCCAGGGTCACATATTATACCCAAACATTTTTCATACAGGGGACTACCAGTAAAATTGATAAACATTTGGGACCAAAAATTGTTCAGACACTTTGACCTAACCATGTTTCTTTAATTGCTAATGTGGCCTTTTTACACCACAGACTGAACAAAATTAAGCTTTGCTTGGTAATTGGTCAACAAAGTATTGATTGTCATAATAGCAGTTGCCTGAATAACCTCATACCTTACATGTTATCTGACATTATCAAGATGAATTTGTTAAACTGTAAACACAGTTTAACTCTGAATTCTTGTCATATTTTATTACCATTTTCTAAACTATAGTGAATAAACTGTGATAATGAGATATTGAATGTTTTTGGTTTTGACTGTATGTCATGAGAATAATTTCATAGTGGAAAATTCTTAAAGGTCTGCACCTAATTTTCTTTATTAAAATATTAATTGTTTTGCTTTTTACCCATCTGTGCCCTGCCTGTCTTTTCTTAAATTTGTAATTAATTTTCACATGTTGGCTATTACAAGTAAACACGGAGGGCCTTTTCATTGTGTTGTTTTATACAGCCACTCCATACATTCTATTTCTTAATGGACCTTTGGGTTTCATTGGTGAAAAAGTTCACGTTCGGCTCTTGTTAATTAAGCCCCCGTTCCTCCCCCTCTGATTAATCAACTGATGAATATACTCCAACACAAACACAAAACACACTGCAAGAAAAAGCGTTTCTTAATTAAGCTGCAAAGCTAGACAATGAAACAACAGGGAGTCTGTTCTTGCTGATTATGTACTGTATTATAAGCTATTTTAGCTTGTCTTTAGTCGCGCTGTTATTAACTAATATAAATTTTCACACTTCTGAATGGAAGCTTCGGTACATGACAGTTATATTTACTATCAGAAGGAATGTTATTCTATTCATATTTTTCTCCATTTGCTTTCTTGTTTCATTAAACCCTGTTGTCTTTAGTCGTTTTCCTCCTGATCTGTTATTTTTCCATCGTTTCCCCCTCCCCAGGTCCTGCTCAGACAGAGCCAAGGTCATGCGCTCCCCAGGCGGCCATCTGCCCTGCCGCCTGCACCTGCAACAGCAACATCGTCGACTGCCGTAAAAAAGGCCTGACGGAGATTCCTGCCAACCTGCCTGAAGGAATCGTGGAAATGTATGGATTCTGCTCCTCAAAATCATTTCCCTTCTCTGTTTGTGTAAAATCTGCCTGTGTGATAAGCGCTTTCCGCTGATATTGTCTGTGCGGTGATCTGCCTTTTTCCGCCTGTCATGTAACAAAGGCCATTAGCAGTGCGGTGTAGCAGCCTCATTAGCGAGTGCGTTAACGCCGTGCCGCAGTTGCAGATAGATCTTGCTCAGTGCCGCTGGAGGTCTACCATCCTGTCTGCGCGGTTTAGGTAATTAGACAACCAGTCAAAGATCAAAATGAGGCGGGTTTTACTGAGCACGAATCAAATGTCCAGAAAGCCGAGTGTTTTATCAAGTTGAAATGGTAAGACCATGTAATTACTAAGTATATATGACGCTGAACCACAAAACCAGTCTTTAGTTGCACAGGTATATTTGTAGCAATAGCCAACAATACATTGTATACATTGTAGTCAAAATGATCAATTTTTCTTTTATGACAAAAATCATTAGGATAAGATCATATTCCATGAAGATATTTTGTAAATTTCCTGCTGTAAATGTCAAAACTTACTTTCTGATTAGTAATGTGCATTGCTAAGAACTTCACTTGAACAGCTTTAAAGGCGATTTTCTCAATATTTAGATTTTTTTGCACCCTCAGATTCCAGATTTTCAAATAGTTGTATCTCAACCAAATATTGTCCTATCCTAACAAACCATACAGCAATGGAAACCTTAGATGTATAAATCTCAGTTTTATATAAACTGACCCTTATGATTGGTTTTGTGGTCCAGGGCCACATATAGTTCATATAAGTACTAATCTTGGTATAAGTGTGTTACCAAATACCAAAATTTTAGTAGTTGATACCAATGTCTGTGACATTTCATCACAACATGCAACAGCTGTTCCATGTTACTATCGCATTGAGTTCTCTTTAGTGCATCAACGGACCAAAACACAAAATTATGTCAAAATGCCTGTTTTTGGTGAGTAACCTTGTAAACACTGTGTAATATACGTTGACTTAAGACATAACCGACTGTTTTACATTACATTTACAATTATACTTCACAGAGCCTGTTCTCAATACTGCCAATACTGTAGAAAGAAAGTTATCGTTCCCTTTCTTTTATTTTAGTACCAGAAATTTTGAAATGCCAAATGTTTATAATTGTACACAGTTTTAAAAGAAAACGTCATCTTTGTGAATGCCCATTTTAAAGTCATTTTGGCAGATATTCTCTAAAGCCTTACATGTAGTTGTCTTTGGATGTCTTTTGATGTCTGTGGCTTTTTTGTGCGATTCAGTAATATTTTTTATGAGAAAGCCACAGTTTTTTAAGCAACTATTAGATTAATGTTATTGTCAGTTTTTCTGCCCATTAACTTTTTTATATGACCTTTGCTTCATTGTGCCGGGTACGTTAGCTTGCGTAATGCTAATGTTAGCAGCGTATTAACTTGAGCATTCCTATTAAAAAGCAATCAAATTAATGTAATTCATACAGTGCCGCCGCTTAAAACATCTGACCTTGTTGTTGTTCCAGCCACTTCTGTATTCGGTGTCCTTCAAATGCAAGAGAACGTCCAAAAGAGGTTTTGCGGTATCCTCCAATAAACAAGGACGTTTTGGTTGCGCATGGGAAATCTGCAAGGCCAACATTTCCGTTGTGCGCATAGGCTGGGATGTCGTGTTTAATGATCGCTCGCACACATGCATACTGTTACAAAAAAAACACTTGAGTTTTTCAATGCGTTTTGGCTGTCTTCAACCTCAGGCTGATTGAACGCTCTCATGCTTTGGAGAACGTCCATATCTTCTTGGTCAGGGTATTTGGTATCCATATTGATTCAGAGATCCTTGTTTGCAATAAAGGACAGGTAGGTAATTGCCCTGATATGTGCTGTTCCTCGCCGTTGTTGTTATGTCAATAGTGTATGACCTTTGCATAATAAATGGATATGCAGGCTAGGACACATTAGCCCAACCGAGCCCATGGCCAAAAACAAATTGGGCTAATGAAATGATGTATAACCTGGAGCATGCAGAGAGCTGTGCTTATTTCTCAGGGACTTGTTTTCCGTGCCCTCTTATCCCAGTGAGCCAAAACACAAATTGAACACTCAATGTACAGGCTGCCGTAAAGCATTAGATGGCTTTCTCTGTAGACCTCCTGAAGGAGCATTAAGTACCAGCCAGACGCACAAAAACCAAAGACACCTTTGAGCTCTTTAGATTCGACAAAGCACCCTTTCATCAAGAACGTTTATTTGTTTGTTCTGTTTTCAGTCATAAATAAAGAATAGTAAATAAATGAAATCATTCTACATAAAATGTTTAAAAATGGATTAGGCTGTTCAGATCAACAAGATGGTTTCTAAAGTACATAAAGAGCTTAAACTTAAAATCAGGCTTTTTGGTTTTCATTGAAACATTTATTTTTTAAGAGTGGACCCGTAAAGCACGCCTCCACGTGCTTTCAGTGATATGGTGCATGTACATTTGCGAAACACCTACAGGAATATTACATCGTTTTCTTTTCTCTGCTGTGCCATATTTGTTTCGTAATTTTATTATATACAATTACTAGCGTAATGGAAAAGTCAGCGCTGTGTAACAAAACATATCCATCTGTTCCCATGTAGCCGTCTGGAGCAGAATATGATCAAGAGCATCCCAGCAGGAGCGTTTTCAGCGTACAAGAAACTGAAGAGAATGTAAGAACTTCCTCACATCACACCACAGCACAAATGGATGATTTTACAATTTACACTATACTGATCTGATTTTTCTTTTCCATCAAAAAATCCTGGAAAAACATGGTTTAAACAGCACAAGTGTTTTTAACATTGTAACTGCAAAATCAGCATACTGGAATGATTTCTGAAGGATCATGTGACATTGAAGAAAGGAGTATGATCCTGAAAATTCAGAGTTGCGTCAAATTAATAAATTTAATTTTAAATATTTTAAGATATATAACAGGTATTTTAGATTGCAGTAATATTTAACCATTTTACTAATATTTCTGTTTATAAAAATGCAGCTTTGGTGAGCATAAGAGACTTCTTTTTAGAATCAATAGTGAATGAGTACATCCAAAAAACACTTTAGAATCAGCAAAAAACATTCCTCGATTTTGACACATTTAGAAATATACACACTTGCTTTTTATACTTTTTCAGCCTGTGTATGAACTCTATACCTGCTGCAAGTGATCTTCTGTCAACCACTTAAAAAAAAATAGTAGAAAGGTTCATAACACGCTCAGCAGTTTCTAGAGGCATGTCACCTTGCACAAGAAAATCTATATTTTAGACACAAATTCAGATATTTATTAAAAGATCTTCTCACCTCTGCTTTGGCAGTGATGCCTTGACGTGAAGAGCTCAGTGTTTTCAAGATTATGCTCAAATAAATCTGGGTTTCCTGAGAGAAACACACCTGAGAAAACAATGAATTTGTGTACAGTTTTTCACAACCTCTTCTCGCTGAATCACTCGCTGAGTTTATTTCCACCCCAACAACCCAAAATCTACTGAAATCTTACTTGCATTCATTTTAAAGGAGAAGTCCACTTCCAAAACAAAGATTCACGTATAATGTACCCACCCCCTTATCATGCAAGATGTTCATGTCTTGTTTTTTTTGAGGAAAACATTTCTGCATTTTTCTCCATATAATGGACTGATATGGTGCCCCGATTTTGAACTTCCAAAATGCAGTTTAAATGCATAATTTCAATTTCAACATAATTTCTTTACGACTGAAGAAAGAAAGACATGAACATCTTGGATGACAAGGGGGTGAGTGCGTTATATGTGAATCTTTGTTGTGGAAGTGGACTTCTCCTTTAAAGGAACAAAATGGGTAATGGTTAATAAAAAGTTAATGATTTTCAATTTTAGGTGAACTATCTCTTTAAAGATTAGATGCTAATGATGATCACCAGGCAGTTTCTTATGTTCTTTCTCCTCAGTATCGAGTTTGTTGGGTATTTATGGAGTATCGATGTCCTGTCAGACAAATGTGCAAACCATCCCTTTGTTGGTCTAACAGTCGGCCGTATTATCTCTATTTATGTCATTACAGAGACCTGAGCAAGAACCAGATATCCGAGATTGCAGAGGACGCATTTAGTGGCCTGCGCTCGCTCACTTCACTGTAAGTGTTTTCCTCGTACACATGAATGACGCAAACATATCAAAATGCATACACCTGAGCTGCATAGTAATGCATTTACAAAGATAATAGGCGTGCTTAAATGTAAACAGTCAGGTGAAAGGACAGGTGTCGAATAAATCAGTTGACAGGAGGCTGACAGAAAGGAGACGAGATGGCCTGCTGTCTGCCTGAGTGTGTGTATTTCACTCTGTGTGTGTGTGTGTGTGTGTTTGCTGACATCTGCAGCAGCGTGAACACAAGGGAGGACTTTCATTTAAATCACCTCAACAAGTCAGAGAGAGACAGAAGACTCAGCGTGCGCATATTAATTTGGTCAGATCTATCTCCCTGCGTCCGGCCCACACAGCTGTACATGAGACAGAGCTCATTTACACATGCCGCGTGATTAAAGAGACGCTGAGGGGTGGAAGATGGGCTGCGGTCTCTCAGGGAATAGAATAAAGCAAAGAGGATGTGCAAGATGACATAAACACACAACCACACGTTTGCTTAGAAATTAGAGTGTGTTGAAGGAATAGTTCAGCCAAAAGTGAACGTCGCTCAGAACTCACATGAACCCATTCTTTCTTCTGTGAACACAAAACACAATTACTATGAATGGAGACTTCAAAAGGACACAAAACGACATAAATTGTCATAAAAATAGTCATGCACTGCATTATGTGTCTTGTGAAGGCATACGATAGTATTGTGTCAGGAACAGACTTAAATTTAAAGAAGTCCACTTCCAAAACAAAGATTCATATATAATGTACTCACCCCCTTGTCATCCATGATTCATGTCTTTCTTTCTTCAGTCATAAAGAAATTGTTTTTTGAGGGAAACATTTCTGGATTTTTCTCCATATAATGGACTGATATGGTGCCACGATTTTGAACTTTCAAAATGCAGTTTAAATGTGGCTTGAAAAGCCACTCTAAGAAAGATACAGTACATGCATGCTTGATGTGTTGCACATGGGCTAGACATATTGAGACATTGTTGGTTGATTCACTGTTCTCTATTTACATTGTATCTGTGTGTATCTACAGGGTCCTGTATGGAAATAAAATCGCAGAGATCCCAAAGGGACTGTTTGATGGCCTGGTCTCTCTGCAACTGCTGTGAGTGCTGCGTTTATGACTCAATAACCTTCAATGTCAAGAAGATAATGACTTCTGTGTGTGAATATACTGTACAGTGGGATCCAATTTTTATCACTAGTTATTATTTTTTTTTTTTTTTTTGCATTGCCACTCAAAGAAATTAATAGTTTATTCAGCAAAGATGCATTAAATTGATAAAAAATGAAAGTGAAGACATTTATAATGTTACAACAGATTTATTTTTCAAATAAATGCTATTTGGAATGCTGGAAAATGTAACAGTTCCCACCCAAAAAAAAAAAAGAGCAGCAAAACTGTTTTCAACATTGCTAATAATCAGAAGTCAGCATATTTGAATCATTTCTGAGGGATCATGTGACACTGAAATGACATTTAAAAATTGAATTTATTTATATTAAACTATAAAATATAAAACTAATTAAAATTGTAATATTTCACAACATTAGCCTACTATTTTTTATTGTATTTTTCAAATCAAATAAATGCAGCCTTGGTGAGCAGAAGTGACTTTCAAAGCATTTTTTAAAAATGTATTATAATAAATGTTATATTTTTTTTATCATATATCTTAGTTTCATAACAGTTTAACTGGAAAAAATTCTACATTTATGTGTTTAATGTTTTATGCATTCACTTTAATAGCAGTAGCATTTGATCAATACAAATTGTGTTGCAAAGCCCAATTGTAAATGTTATCTAGCATGATTTGAGAACATCTGTGACCTAGAAAAAAGGTTACACTTCATTTTAAAGCCTAATTCTCTCTATTAGCTAGTTATTTACTATGACTTTTGTCTCAATAAACTCCTAATTTGCTGTTTATTAATAGTAAGGTAGTTGTTAAGGATTAAGGGATCTAAAATATTGTCATGCAGAGTAAGTCATCAATATATGCTTTATAAGTACTAATAAACAGCCAATATGCTAGTGATATGCATGCTGGTTAATAGTAAATATTAAGATAAAGTGTTCCTGAAATATTTGAAATATTATTATCATTATGTTTTTAGTTATTTTTTGTTTTAGAACCCCACTGTATGTGTGTAAATGCTTCACAATGAGAACAAATGTGTTTAGTGAAAAAATGGACTTGTTGGATAATAGGAGGTAAAACATTTCTCCCTTTTCCCTCACGAAAGAAAGAAAAGCACTTAAAGATGTGAGGGAGAGTATGTAGTGTTTTGGCTGAAAGGAGCATCAAGTTTTATTCCCGTTTCCTCTGGGGGAACACTCTCGACATCATTAGCATGTAAATTGGTCTTGATTGCTAAACATGTCCCTCACACCTACTTATATTTGTGTAGACATGGAAACATTGCTCAGACATAATTTCTGCATTTAATGGTCCAAATTGAGGTGAATCTGTCGGCTCTAATGGGCCTGTTTCAGCTTATTCTAATGATTTGGGGAAATTCTGATGGCTTCCGCTTTTCTTAACGTACACGCCGCCGCCGCCGGCACAAAAATAAGCTCACATCACCTGTTATTATGCCTCTAAAACGCCATGGATTTACTGGAGCGGCCCGGCCCATGTTTTCACTGTCAACTGCCATAATGACACAAATTATCTGTGTTTTCAGCAATTAGAGTTCTTCATCCTTAATGGATTTTCTTAATAAGACCCTTTCAAAGGTACACCTCAGGGCATTCCAGCAATTTCGCGAAGCTATTTTGGCGTTTCTGTTTCTTTCTGTTGTGTATGGTTTTATTCACTCTATTTTCTTTTGTTTTTATTATTTTTTCTTCTTTTTTGAGATACTCAAACCTAATTAGTTCACCCTGTGAGTAGACTAACGATGCATGCGTTTGCTCCAAGACAAAACCTCATTACAATGGCTTTCAGTAATTAAGCACATGACTGCGTTAGTCAATTGTCAGGCGGCCTGAACGGGAGAGACGCGAAGGCGGCTGGAAGTGCGTGACATGACAGGAGTGATGGGTGCGACTCAGCATCGACAACACATTCGCTGCGCTTTTGTTAAAATTAGTGATCTGTGAACCGAGTAAATTACATCTATAGATCTGAATATGTTTCTAATACTTACATCAAGTCACAGAGCTTTGAGCACTTTGTGGATCCCACACTGTGAATTTTATCCCTGTTGTGGCACAGTGAAATCTACACACTGATACAGCGCCGATTACTGAATTTACTGCAACCATCACGCTCTCCACTTTAAAGCAAAACATAAAAACATTCAGAGCGAGCAGCACTTTCCGCTCAGTCGGGCAAATTGAAAATAAAAAGTCCTTATTGTCTCTTAAGTCTTTCACAAAATACCCATAGGAAACATGCACTTGAACCCATTGCACTGCTTTTTTAGAGTGACTGATGCTGCACAAGCTCAACAGAGCAGATGAATATTTTACATCACATCCTCTTGTAGTATGATACTTAATAACCAGTCATCAAGAACAGCATACATGACACAATGGCAAATTTACAAAAATTAAACTATTTACATTGTTTTGTTTTGCTTTACTTTGCTTTTTGGTTTAGTTTGGTTTATTTTGCTTCTTTTTTGTTTTGTTTTTGTTTCACTTTGTTTTGTTTCACTTTGCTTGTTTTTTGTTTTTGTTTTGTTTTTTGTTTGTTTCACTTTCCTTTGTTTGCTTTGCTTGTGTTTTTTGTTTTTTTTTTAGTTTTGTTTAGTTTTGTTTCTCTTTGCTGGTATGTTTTTTGTTTTTGTTTCACTTTGATTTGTTTGCTTTGCTTTTTGTTTCGCTTTCCTTGTTTTTTGTTTCGTTGTTTCACTTTGCTTTGTTTGCTTTGCTTTTTGTTTCGCTTTGCTTGTTTTTTGTTTTGTTGTTTCACTTTGCTTTGCTTTGCTGTGCTTTGTTTGGTTTTGTTTTGCTTTGCTTGTGTTTTTTGTTTTTGTTTTGCTTAGTTTTTGTTAGGTTATTTTTCACATTGCTTTTTGTTTGTTTGTTTTGTGTTGTTTTTTGTTTTGTTTCACTTTGCTTTGCTTGCTTTTAGTTTAGATTTTCTTTTGTTTTGCTTTGTTTTGTTTCACTTTGCTTTGCTTTGTATTGTTTCACTTTGCTTTTTTTAGTTTTGTTTTGTTTTTGTTTTGTTTTGCTTTGGTTGGTTTTGTTTTTTGTTCCACTTTGCTTTCTTTGTTTTGTTGTTTCACTTTGCGTAGTTTGCTTTGCTTTGCTTTTTATTTGGTTTGGTTTTGTTACGGTTTGCTTGTTTTGTGTTTTTTTCCACTTTGCTTTTTTGTTTTTGATTTGTTTCGCTTCGCTTGTTTTTGTTTTGTTTTTTGTTTTATTTTTTGTTTCACTTTGCTTGATTTTTGTTTTGTTTTGCTTTTTTGTTAGTTGTTTTTTTTTGTTTGTTTTGCTTTGATGTTTTTTGTTTTTATGTTATTTTTTTAGCCTGTTTGTTTAGTTTTGTTCTTTCCTATATGTTTCTGTCCTTTCATTTTTTTTATTTGAATATTTATTTCATTTTAGGAATACATCATTTTGACAGTGTCAGTCTTTATTTCACAATATTTTTTTGGGAGGTTTTTTCACTTTGATGTTATGTGCTCTGTGCTCTGGTGCGAATCATAAGCATAAAAAAAACAGTTTTTAGTTTTGTTTGTTTGTTTGTTTGTTTGTTTTTACTGTGTGTTTATACTAATGAAAAAAATGTGTAATGAAACTTCTATTTATTCTTTCAGACTGCTGAATGCCAACAAGATCAACTGCCTTCGAGTGAACACTTTCAAAGACCTGCAGAACCTCAACCTGCTGTCCCTCTACGACAACAAGCTTCAGACCATCAGCAAAGGCCTGTTCACCCCTCTCCGCGCCATCAAAACACTGTGAGTAACACACACACATAAACACTCCGTCCTTCACACCCACACTCAGTCCGAGAGACTCCAGTCTCTAAGCAACTGTTGAGCAGGACTGCCTTCACCCCGCAATTAATTAGCTGCAAGTAGACGGGAAAACAACAACAACATTAACAGCAGTGAGATAAATGTGAACTAAACAAATGAAAACCTTACACTGGAAAAAAAAAAACAGCTCATGTTTATGAATCATATTGGTATAACAGGATATTACTGTTTGATTATACAAACTCCCTTGACTCTAATTAAGCGTTTTGATTTATCATTATGTCCACCCTCCGCAGACACCTCGCTCAGAATCCCTTCATGTGTGACTGTCATCTGAAGTGGTTGGCCGACTACCTGTTTGACAATCCAATTGAGACCAGCGGAGCTCGATGCAGCCACCCGCGCCGCCTCGCTAACAAACGCATCAGCCAGGTCAAGGGCAAGAAGTTCCGCTGCACAGGTAGAGCTACGCACATGCACTGTTAAAAGAGGAATTTTATGGCTTTTTTATTTCGTATTTTGAGTTAATTGGAACAGTATACTACAGTATGTAGTCAACATTGACAAAGCTTCCCTAATCAGTCCACTCAGATATGTATTCACGCTAAGATGCAAAAACAGTCATTTAGAAATCAAAATGTTATGACGTTGTAACATGATCGCCCACTTCACATTCAGTATTCAGCAGCTTTGTAGCTGGCTGCTCATTTCAAATACAAAAAAGGTTTTAAATGTTTTATATATATAAAAAGGTTACATTTTATAAAGAGGTTATATTTCATTTTGATAAACATTCCAATAACTTTAAATAACTATGTTACAACTCATTAATTTGCAACTACTTAGGGTTAGTAGCCATGTGTTGGTAGATATTAAGCAGACATTCTACTAATACTCTAGTGACTGCTAGTTGACATGTTGTTACAAAGTTACTTATTAGAATGTCTGAAGTGGACATTCTAAAAAATGTATCAAAGTGTTAGCATTGAAAAAAATCTTTTGTGATCTGCAAGGCTGCATTTATTTGATCAAAAAAATACATTAAAACAGCAATATTGTAACATACAAACAGGGCTGTCAGTCAATTTAAAACTTTAATCTAATTAATTCCATGATGTTTCAATTAATTCCATGATCTTTCAATATTTTTTGTTCATTCAATGGAAAGTCATTGGTAACCAAAACAGCCAACAGTCTTAATTTATTCATTCGATTCGTTCAAATGGCTGATTCATTTAAAATATTTTAATCACGTTATTTTTTCATAACGAATTAATTAACTTGTTAAACTGACAGCCCTAATTACAGATTAAAATTATTTTTCTATTTGAATATAGTTTAAAATACATGCTGAATTTTCAGCATTGTTACTCCAGTCTTCACTGTCACATGATCCTAATTATTATCACTTTTAAAAACAGATGTGCTGCTTAATATTTTGTGATGTGAAAAACATGATACTTTTCTTAGGATTCTTTAAAGAGCTGAAAGCACAACAGAAAAGCATTTATTTGAAATAGATTTTTTGTAACAATGTAAAAGCCTTTACCACCACTTTTGAACAATAGAATGCATCCTTGCTGAATACAAATAGTATAATATGTAAAACCACAAGTACAGTAGCCAAAAAACCCTGTTTCAGTTCAGTGAGTAGGTGGAAAGTGGTAGTGTACAATTAACGTATGGTTGTTTTTTGGTCCAAGATAACATTATAAAAGACTTACACCTTACGAAAGACAGTCAATCAATTGAATGAATCAGAAGCAGGCTCCTGCCGCCCACCCGTCCCACCCACTAGGTTGTACACAGTGACTTGTTGATGGCTTGGAGTTCTGGCCCACCAATTGCTGCTCACATGCTTCTTCACACTGAGACTCCTCACATTCAATGACGTCCCTTTCCTTTTCCTATGTGTATGTGTGAGAGTGTGTGTGTGTGTGTGGCATACTCTGGCCTGGAGCAGTTCTTCTCACACACTGCCAGGTTTCAGAGTGCTAATAGGACAATGCTGGCTGTTCTGAAGCAGAATGAAGATGCCTTGTTAGAAGATGTTTTTACGAGTCGGAACCGGCCCCCACACGCAGCCAAAAGCACGGGGCCCTGAGGGAACTGATTTGGTGGGAGAAGTGCAGTCGCTGTTTGCTTTGATATTAAGCCACAGGTTTTTCTCATTAAACTTCTGTCAGTATATCAGCAAAATAACAAGTGCAACGCCAGAGCACACAAACCCGCTACCGGCCCCTAGCGCGTGTGTGTTTCCACAGGCGTTACAAGCATGTGAAAATCTGTGTTTTATGTGTGTGTGTGTGTGTGTTTGTGTGGTGGCAGAGGGCTTCGCTCCACTCCTTTCTCCTCTGCGATGTCTTTATGTGTGTGTCTTTCTAGTCCCTGTCTGTCTGTCTCTCTGTCTGTCTGTCTGTCTTTTCGGCCCTCGTATTGTCCATGCTGGGACGGGGGAAAGGGGCCGGCCCGCCTGTGTGCATGGTGGCCCAGAGTTCTGGGCGGCTTCCTGGCTGCTGTGTCCTGGCTGCTCCCTCCTCCTCCTCCTCCCCGCCTCTCCGTCCCGCTCCGCTCCTCCACTCTGGCCTCTGGTGCAGCTGTCTCTTGTGCTTGATCTAACCATGTGCCGCCGCCTACACAAGCCTCACATGGTTCCGTCAAGCACCAGGGACCGCTGGACACACTCGCACACAGCATGGCATTCTGGGATATGTGCGGTGGCAGCTCTCTTTGCCGCCATGAGGAGTGAAGGTGGCGTTCTTTAACCCGGGGACAACGGATCGCTTGTGAAGAGCTCTAGCTGTGTTCTCCGTCTGCGTTTCAAAGGCCGTTTTTTAAGGTCGCTCTCGTCGACATTGGGCCGTTTGGCTCAAAGCATCAGGGCAGCCGAGCGGAGATGGTGGGAATAAGATAAACAGTGGCAGGCGAGTGATGGCTGATGGGAAGCAGACTTATCGCGGGCGGCCAGAACCTCGTGTTACGCAGAAACTGCCTGTGTTTTCCTGTCAAAACACTTCGTAGTGCCAGACCTCCAATACCTGACCTCTCGCTCAATGACGCCGTTATCTTAAAAAAAAAGAATGCAGACGATGAGGTTGTGTTCGCAAACAGTGCCTGTGTCTGTTTGTGGACGTGTCTGCTGGTGTAATAAAATTGTAATATTAATTCCTATTTATTATGTGAATAAATCTCATTTAAAATACTAAGTTATGTTTTCCCCTAAAATCAAAAGATGTCAGTGACTTTTTTTTTATTATTTGGATGATATCTACAAATTTACAGATCTTATACAGTAAAATAAGTAAAATTCTGGTCATATATTTTGCGTATTTTTTTATATAGATTCAAAAGCCAATTAAGCACATTTCCCATTACTGTAATTTCCCAATAATTTGTCATTACTGTGATACATTTTACTGAAATTATATTTTTTTCTTAATTCCCTCTTAATTTGAACTGTATTACATCTCTTTTTAATATAAAGATTACAACATTTACATGACAAGTACAAATTTTACGTTTTATAGGAAAAAAATGGTAAAATTGTGTTTATATATTTTAGATATTTTTATAATGATTACGAAGTCATTAAGTCATTATTAACACAATTTAACACATTTACTTTAATGGATTTCTGAAATGTTACTTTAAGATTGTTGTCATACCTCTCATTATTTATTTATTTATTCATAGCCACTTTTATATAAATATTTGCAAGAAAAGTACAAATTTACATTTAATATAGTAAAATAAGTACAATTTTTCATTTATTTCTCTCTCACACATACACACGCACACAAATTGTATATATATTTACATTTTATTTAGATAAATATTTTAAATTGGTATATGTATTTTACATATTTTAATAAAGATCACTAAGTCATTAAGCCATTATTCAGACAATTTGGCACATTTCCCAAAATTTTCACCTTTCTTTAAAGCGTTTCTAAAATGTAACTTTTCAATTATTTTCATACTTCTCTTTATTTAATATTAAACTGTTTTGCAGCCACTTTTATATAAACATTTACATTTAAAAAAGTACAAATTCACATTTAATATTGAAAAATAAGTAACATTTGTGTCTATTTCTCACACACACACACACAAAATATGTATATATTTACAATTTATATAGATAAATATTTAAAATTGTTCATATATTTTACATATTTTTAAAATGATTAGTCATTAAGCCATTATTAAGACAATTTAGCACGTTTCCCCAAAATTTCACATTACTTTAATGCATTTCTGAAATTTTACTTGTTGATTATTTTCATACTTCTCATTATTTAACGTTAAACTGTATTACAGCCACTTTTATATAAAAAAAAGGAAAAAATGTTTATATATTTCACAAATATTTAATTTAAAAAAGCACAATTTCACAACAAATTATATTATAGTGAATATAGTGTAATGAATTTAAGACTTTTTACTTTGAAAATTTATTTCTTAATTCCCATTATTTAAATTGCAAAAAAAAAAAAAAAAAAAACAACTTTTATTTAAATTCACATGTACAGAATTCTTGAGGTATAAATACTATTTTATTTTATTTTATTTTTTGTGGAAGTGCTTAATTGTCTTGAAAATAACAGTGCAAAAAGACATTTTATGCAAATATATTTCTTATTTCTTTTGATTTTTAGGTGACTTGGACATGTGGTTGACAGGTTTTGTGAGATCTAACCATGCGTGTGATGAGTTGAATAAGCTGTTTGAATGTCTGTCTCTCTCTGTTTGTGTCTGTTGTGTTTGTTAGGTGCGGAGGACTACCGCAGTCGTCTGAGCGGCGAGTGTTTCCAGGACCTGGTTTGTCCCGAGCGCTGTCGGTGTGAGGGAACGGTGGTGGACTGCTCCAACCTCAAACTCACCAAAATCCCCCCTCACCTGCCGGAGCACACCACCGACCTGTAAGAGTCACACATTTGAGCTTACAAACACACCTAGCGACCCCATCGGTCATTCACGGGATCATTCGCCATTTCCAATCTCACCTTGCTAACTCTTTCGGTGTCCCTCTGTCTCGGAGGCCTCGTTCCTCTCTCCTGTCTCCTGATTACGGGCTCTGAGTTGTGGTGAATGAATGTCCAGGGCCTCTCCCAGGCCATTAGCCACTCAGCCGTGTTTTCCCTGGGCAGCGCTAGTCAGGGTGACAATGCGTTTGCCCTTGTGTTGGTGTGTGGAGGACACATCAGGGTTTTCCCTCTGCAGTCCCATCAACTCGAGTCATCTGTCACACTCTCTCTTTCTCTCTCTCTGTCTTTCTGCGGCTCAGTGACTACAGCTTGCACCCGCTAGCGCAGCTGCTTATTTATAGAGCTCTTGCGGGAACGCTAGCAACCAGGAACCAGCACTTTATGTCTGATGTGCTTTCCCATGGCAGGCCCCGCTGGGGAAAGCAGCCCTGGGGGAAGCAAAAAGACAGCCGTGGTGCATTTACTAGACTCTACTTTTACTAATGTTTGGAAAGTCTCTCTCAACCTTGTCTAGACCTTCTCTGCACAAGTCTGTGTTTGCAATGGAATACTAGCGTAGTGCTAGCTGCTGTGCAGTATAGACTGCATGCTATCATTTCCTGATTATAGTTTCTTGTCATTTCCTGGTTATAACCTACTCATTTGGTGCATTCAAGTCCTCCTGGGAAGTTGTAATTATGACATCAGGTGCGTTCAAATCACTTCGGATGGAGCAAGATGCATTGTGAAAAATAAGATTTCTGAGTTATATTTGAGCAAAAATGCTATTTCCACTTCAAAAATTCACATTTGAGTCAATGCTACGCTTGCTGTTTCTTTGTGAATATTTGTTACATTTACTAGCAGTTTAAAGTAGATTTTTAGAGATTTTATTCATCTACTAAATGATTAAAGAATGCATGTCAGGTGATTATGAATGAAGGTGCTGTAAATTAAAGTATACATTCTATAGTAATTGTACGATACCATGGTATTTTTAAATGCAATTATTTTGTTATAAATAAAAAATGATCTTTCCATTAATTTGAACAAATTTACCATTAAAAAAGACGCTGTAGACATGCTGTTTGTGTGCCTTTAATTAGATTAAAATGCGATTCTTTTGGACATGACTTGAATGCACCAGCTTTGGAAGACATGGTATCTTAATACATGAATAGAATAGAGGTTTTCAAACTATTTTTCTCAATAAAGAGAAAAATTCCTGATTGCATAAATTCCTGTTGAAATTAATGAATTTTGCCTATGGAAATTTGCAGAACAACAGTAAATGTGATGGCACTTTTAAAATTTTTCTGTTGTGATTAATCTCAAGATTTTCAACCAGTGTTTAAAGTGGAATGAAATAGCAATAATATCAATTGAGTATTTATTTTATTTTTATTTTATTTTATTACATTTTATTTATTACATTTTATTTTATCTCATTCAATTTTATTACATTTTGACAATAAATTTATACATGAGGGTATTTATTTTAATTTATTATTATTTTATTTTATTTTATTCTATTATTTTATTACATTTTATTTTATTTCATTTTATTAAATTTTATTTTGTATTATGGTTTACATATTAAAAATTTACATAAAGGTATTTATTTGATTTTATTACATTTGATTAAATTTTATTTTATTTTGTATTATGGTTTACATAATAAAATTGTACATAAGGGTAGTTATTTTATTTTATTATTTTATTACATATTATTAAATTTTATTTCGTATTGTGGTTTACATAATAAAATTGTACATAATGATATTTATTTTATTTTAAAATATTTTATTATTTAAAATAATTTAAAATAATTGTATTATTTGATCTGATTACATTTTATTTTATTTTATTTTATTAATTTTTTATTTTGTATTAAGGTTTACATTTATTTTATTTTATTTTATTTTATTTTATTATTTTATTTTATTTTATTTTTTCTCCTGTCTTTCTTACCTCCTTGCAGCCCCAGTTTGAAACCCCTGTCATAAAGTCATATGCCATTCCAAAATACACCATCTGTTTCCATATGTCTTCATTTATCTGCATTGCCCATTAGCCTGTCTTCCACATCCACTGTACTATATGCAAAAGTATGAGAGTACGTCCTTCATGTTGATATCCCTAAGGTTGAGGGACAGATAAATGTGTATGAGAGTCACATACCCAGCGCTCACACCAAAGAGAGCGATACTGATTTTTCATTACGATGACATCACAGTCCCGATTATACAGCGTCTCCCACATAAGAGACTTGAAACAGAGACGGTGTCTGAATGGTAATCACTTCCCATCACCCTTAACTCTCTTGTCTCACTCCTACATGCTCCAGTGAGGTTTCCTAGTGCTTTTTGCTGTGAGACTTTATCTTATTATTATACCTTGTGAGTGCTCTACTTACTGTTGAACTATTAACCTTTCCCTCTCTCTCCACCAGACGGCTGAACGACAACGACATCTCCATCCTAGAGGC
This sequence comes from Labeo rohita, assembly GCF_022985175.1. Classification (NCBI taxonomy): domain Eukaryota; kingdom Metazoa; phylum Chordata; class Actinopteri; order Cypriniformes; family Cyprinidae; genus Labeo; species Labeo rohita. Next base: position 3,381,554 of record NC_066882.1, on the reverse strand, counting down.
TTCAGGAGCCTTCAAGAAGCTGCCAAACCTGCGCAAGATGTACGAAAGGGTTTATTTTCTCCATTTGAAGGGTTCGACTGCTGAAAGACATTGGCGTATTTGGGGAAATTCAGCAACGGGACAAAAAAAGCTTGTCCCATTCTAATGGGAAAAAGCATGTGATTTACTGTCAGACAATATTTGCAGGCCACTCCAAAATTGGAAAAAGTGGTATTCGCTCAGGAAGAGGACCGGTGATTTATCATGCATGAAATTGCTTACTATCTACCACAGTTATAAATTGGGCAGATCTAACAGCCCGACCTTACATTTTACTGAAGCACGGTTTAAAATTAAGTTGTGAATCATCATAAACGTGTGTTTAGGATACAACCACAACCTATTCATATGCTGAAACAAAGAAATTTGCAGTGTACCATTGCAACCTGTGCTTTCCACCATTTGTCAGAGTAATATATAGCACATTTGAGACACAAGCTTGCAAAGGGGAGTTAATGTTTTTTATGAATTCTGTGTTTGCAGAAACTTAAGTAATAATAAACTCCGGGACATCCGTGAGGGGGCGTTTGATGGGGCCGGAGGTGTCTTGGAGCTGCTGTTGACCGGAAACAAACTGCAGTCGGTCAGCGGACGGATGTTCAAGGGTTTGAGCGGCCTCAAAACGCTGTAAGCATCACCACAGTTTCACGTTTAAAGGAGAAGTTCACTTCCAGAACAACAATTCACAAATAATTTACTCACCCCCTTGTCATCCAAGATGTTCATTGGTGGTCTTTCTGTCTTCAGTTGTGAAGAAATTATGTTTTTTTGAGGAAAACATTTCAGGGTTTTTCTCCATATAATGAACTTCATTGGTGCCCTGATTTTGAACTTCGAAAATGTAGTTTAAGTGCAGCTTCAAAGGGCTCTAAACAATCCCAGCCGAGGAAGAAGGGTCTTACCTAGCGAAACGATCTGTCATTTTTTTTGGAAAAGAAAAAATTGTAAACTTTTTAAGCACAAAAGCTTGTGTAGCACAGGCTCTGGGATGCGCGTCCACAACGCTACGTACTATTGAATCACATTGAAAGGTCACACAGAACTACAGACCCAGTGTTTACAAAACGAACACGCGAAGACTAAGAAAGTGCAAGTAAGAAAAAGGTACAACAATGTTGGACGATTCTGAAGTTGTAGGAGAAAATAAGATAGAGTTTTTTACCATACTTTGAGCTGGAGTACAGAGACGATGAACTTAGACGTGATTCGTAGTAGTGATGGGAAGTTTGGATCATTTTACTGACTCGGACCTTTGAGTCTCGTTCAGCAAAATGAACAAATCTCTTTTCGAGTCATTTTCGTTAATTTTAGCAAAATATAATTAAAATGTTATGTGTTACTTCCCTAACACATCTACTGCTTACACAAACGCTGATCACACTACAAACAAGACAAAATTGTAATGCTATAAGAAACAGAAAAGATTAATTCATTGTTTACCTGGGTCTTTAGTCTATGATTAGCTCACCTCACCTCTTATCTGACAAGTTTTGGGTTTGAGTTATTCGTTCATCACGTGACAGCCCCATAAGATGAACGAACAACTCGAAACAGGTGAGCTAATTCCGATACAGAACCTAATAGGATGTTGCGCATGCGTGACTGAACAAATTACTCCCTGAGACGACTCGTTCTTCCCGAGTCACATTAAAGATTTGTTCAAAATGAACGAATCATTCAAGAACGACCCATCACTAATTCGTAACATTGTGGATGTGCATCCCAGAGCCTGTGCTACACACGCTTTTGTGCTTAAAAAGTATACAAATTTTTATTTTTTAAAAAAATGTCTGATCGTTTCACTAGATAAGACTCTTCTTCCTCGGCTGGGATTGTTTAGAAGCCTTTGAAGCTGCATTTAAACTACATTTTGGAAGTTCAAAATCGGTGCCCCAATGAGGTCCATTATATGTAGAAAAATTCTTAAATGCTTCCATCAAAAACCATAATTTCTTTACGACAGAAAGACATGAATATCTTGGACGACAAGGGGGTGAGTAAATTATTTGTAAACTGTTCTCCTTTCATTTTTCCACTGCTCATTAAAATGCCTCTAAGCCACGTTTGCGTTCATATATTCACACGATTCTGAATATAAATGCAAACACTAGAGTTACGGCATTGGAGATGTGCTCCAGGAATCGCTCATATTGGCTATTTCAGAAGCAAATTTTCATGAAAAATTGCCTGTTCTCAGCAGAAACCAAACTGTTATTGTCATTTCTAATCGTGATGTTGACCGCAAGAAGCTATTCTAAGAAACTTACGGGGAAATGCTGGTGCGCTATCGGGAACAAAGATGCTAATACGGTGCATATTCTGAAGCCTGGTGGTTAGAAAAAGCCTTCCTAAGGTCTGCTGTCGCTCTAATTAGCTTAATTGGAGAGAGAGCGGTGCATAGGAGCAAATGAATGGAATCATGGTCCTGCAATATTGGATTTAGTGGCTTTCAAATCCCAGGAGTATGTGTCCAAATTGAGTTTGCTCGTTTCAGATCCCTGTTTGTCAGAGTTTAATGCCGAATTTGCTGCTTTCAGGTTTTCATCACGGCAGACTCTGGTTTGCATTTAGCCCGTTTGTGCTGCTGAGGGCCTTTAGGAGAACCTGATTGTTTTGGGCAACGCGGCCCTCCCTAACCGCACGCACTCAAGCTCATCTTGTCCCGTGTCAAGCGGCGAGCTGCCTCAGGTTCTCAGATAGCAGACGCGCATGGTTACAGAACAGGCCGCAATCCAAGATCATCATCAGACGCAGATGCGTTTACCTGGCAGTCTCAAAAGCCAGGAAGCCAGAGGCTAAACCAAAGTTGTCTGTTGTTTAAATTAAGCTTGTTATAATTAGCACACACTAAACCAAAATCTATAACTAAATTAAGTCTGGTTTGCATTTTCAGGTTAAAAAAAAATGATTCTAAGATAGTTAGACTTGAAAGACCAGGGTTAGTTCATGGGCTTATGAGATCCTTTTTTAATGTTTTATATAGGAAATAAATAAATATTTAATACAGTTATATGACAAGTCTGGTTTTTTTAAGAGAAGGCACAAAAAGATATCATTTGCATTTTTAAAATTTTTCATTATAATAGAATAGAATAGAATAGAATAGAATAGAATAGAATAGAATAGAATAGAATAGAATATTGCGAAATAAACAAAAACAATAATAATATAAAATAAAAATTGTTTACAATATATGCAACATACTTTTCAAAAGGTTTATTTTATTACAAAAAGCTTATTTTCATTCTGCATTTATTGTGTCTGTGTTGGTGCATTATAAAATAAAATTGAAACAATTATAAAATAAAATAAAGAAATATTTGGATCCATGCCATATGTTGATTATAGTGAATGGAGCTACATTAGTCAATCTGCATTAATTGTGTCTGTGTTGGTACATTAAAAAATAAAATAAAATAAAATAATTTAAAAAATTAAAGAAAATAAAATAAAATAACATAAAATTAAAAAAATATTTGGATCCATGCCTTAATATTGCTTGCAATATAAGCAACTTTTCGAAAAGATTTATTTTATTACAAAAAGCTAATTTTTACTCTGCATTTATTGTGTCTGTGCTGGTGCATGCTTTAAAAAAATAAAAATAAAATTAAATTACAATAAAATAAAATATAAAATAAAATATAAATATAAATTTTATTACAAAAATTAATTTTTCACTCTGCATTTATTGTGTCTGTGTTGGTGCATTTAAAAAATAAAATAAATAAATAAAATACAATAAAATAAAATAAAATAAAATAAATAAAATAAAATAAAATTTGGGTAACTTGCCATATGTTGATTATAGTGAATGGAGCTACATTAGGGTATTGTTTTACTGTTCAAACTGCTCAAACCTGACTCGAACATACACAATGCAATATAATTTTTTTAAAATGTCTTTCCTTCATTTACAATATATATGTGACTTTTCAGAAAGGTTTATTTTATTACAAAAAGCTAATTTTCACTCTGCATTTATTGTGATTGTGTTGGTGCATTAAAAATAAAAATATAAATAAAATAAAATAAATTAAAATATTTGAATGCATGCCATATGTTGATTATAGTGAATGGAGCTACATTAGTAGGGTATTTATTGTTTTACTGTTCAAATTGCTCAAACCTGACTCAAACTCAAACAATGTAATTATTTTTGGTTATTTATTTATTTTTTAAAATGTCTTGCATTGATATTGCTTACAATATCAATAAGCGACTTTTCAAATAGGTTTATTGTATTACAAAAATGTAATTTTCACTCTGCATTCATTGTGTCTGTGTTGGTGCATTAAAAAATAAATAAAATGAAAAATAAAATAAAATAAAATAAAATAAAATATTTAGATCCCTGCCATAACTTTATTATAGTAAATGGAGCTACATTAAGAGGGTACTGTTTTATTTTACTCAATCTTGACCCGAACACACATGATGCAATGTAACACTTGACTGACTTGCCTGGTTATAACATTGCCAGTTTATCAATGTTTCATTTGAATGGTCTGATACACAGTAAGTGGCGTGCGTCTGCTGAAGCCCCATCAGATTTCCTTTCTGTAATTTCCCAACGAATCCAATCTATCATGCAGACCCGTACCAGACTCCTGTCTCGATATGCGCCTGCTTTCCTCGCTTAAACCTGATTGTGTGTATTTGCCCACCAACTACATGCATGCCACATTTCACTAAATAATGTTTCTGATGTGTTAGCAGTCATACCGTAAAACCACCTTTGACTGAATGCATTGCAACAGCAGTAGGGTCTCATAAACCCTTCGTTCCTCTCTCCCCGTGAGCCACGTGCCGTTGTCTGTCAGACTCAATGTGATCCCACCTGCCTCTGTGTTCCCGTCAGGATGCTGAGGAGTAATCAGATCAGCTGTGTGGATAACGCCACCTTCACCGGCCTGAGCTCCGTCCGCCTGCTTTCCCTCTACGATAACCGGATCTCCACTATCGCACCAGGAGCTTTCAACACCCTGCATTCCCTCTCCACCATGTGAGTCCTCGCACACACGCACACACACACATTCCCCTCATGGCTTTATGCAATCAATTATGCATCCCTAATTGACTGAAATTCTTTAGTGTGAAAAAATTGAAATAATAATGGCTAAGAATTTTAAGCATTTTAAAGCGCAACTATCTCTGCTGCCTAATAAAACTCTTCACTGATGTTGCTGTCTCCGTACCAAAACCACAAATGAGTTAGTTGAAAAATTCACAAAGACGCAGGAAGTCAAACACAGTCGATCGGGTCACGCACCACCACCAATCAAGCGCCTATTATATCTTCGTATGCAAAGCGGATGAGGATGTGGTTCGAGCAAAGAATTCTTATTGTTTGCAGATGTTTTTCAAAATTATGAGGTTATGTTTTCTTGTCTCGGTTGTTCTTGAACCTCAGTTGGGAAAATGTTGGCTTGCCCCATGGGGCAGGGTGAATTATTCAAAAATGGCTAAAAAGGAAAATCGCTCTGCTGTCTAAAAATGGATTCAACATTTTCTGCGATGATGATGATGATCATGTCCATACAAAGGCAAATGTACTCAATTCATTCTTCTGCCATTTCATTTTTGTATTTGATTGTGTGCTGTAAAAAAAAAATTGGGAGCAGCTGGTGAAAATGGAGTGTGGTTCCTTTTTTTAATGCAGATTAATATCTGCATAGCTTTCTGTGAGGGAGGTAAACAAAAAAACTGATCAACAAAAAATGAGCTCTAGTGTGTGTCAGCCCTGAGGGAATGACAAGAAAGACAAAGATCAACAGAGAAAACTGAAAGAGATCTCACAGATGTTCATAGATAAACAGATGCCGTTAAGCATTCAAAATAACTTCTGGTGGAATCATAATTTGGGGGGGAAAAAAAACAAAAGATGGAAATGATGACTGCCAACACAGCAAGCATCTGTAACCATTTGAATTATCATATCAGGCTGTATTCCTGGCACACATCACAACGTGCAGCAATACACATGGTTCTCTTTTTCATTCGGTGAACTCTTTCTGCAAACTGAAATATGTGAGCAGATTCAGAGCAGACTCTCAGATTGTTCTGATTTGCATGGGGTGTCGTTCATTCTTTTCTGACCGTCTAATCAAGTTTAGCATGCATAAACAACAGGAAAAATTTACACAATGAAGTCATCCAATCAGTAACATAAATTTTCCTTATTTTATCAAGGCATGTAAACTTCCTTGAGAACCCTTTTCTAGCTTAACTGTTGTCTTGTTTTTTGTTTTGTTTGTCTTGTTTTCCTTTGCTTTTGTTTAGTCTTTTTTTTTTTTTTTTGTCACGTTTTGCTTCGCTTGGCTTTACTTGTTTTGTTTTGTTTTTGTTTGTGCTCTTTCATACTTGGTAAAAACATACATATTTAAATGTTTTCTTTATTTTTTTTTATATTGTATTCTAAAATAGAATATAATATTCTTAGATCAGCTTGTTTATTGTTTTTTTTTATTATAGAATTAATAAAAATATTTAATAAATAATATAAAATATTTCATTCTAAATGTTTAGTCTATATATTGAGAAGAATAGAAGAATATACTTTATTGTATATTATACTGTATTGTCCCATTTCTGGGAAATTTTTCTTGGACAGCCGTACACAGCATCGAACGTACATATCACTGACTATACAAACAAAGAATACATTACGCATAATGTATGCAAACATTTTTTTTGTATTACAAGTTTTCTAAAATGTTAGGTTTAAATATGCAAACTAGGCATTATTTAATGAAATATGTGATAATTTGCATAAATTTCGTGTACAAAAATCTAAACGCTGGGTGTAGTCAGTTTTTAAAATTCTTGTTAAATTTTTTTGACTTATTAGAGTTAAATATCTTTACAGGGGAAATTTTGGGTATCTCATTTTGTCACTCCATAATTCAGAAAAAAACTAAAACAGACAGAAAACAATATATTTTTAAAAATTTGGGGGGGGAATAAAATGTTTAAAATCAAGAAAATTATATATGAACAAATCCCTCTGTAAAAACCTTCAGGATATAGACAGGAATAAAAATGTAAAGTTTGGTGTGTGTAAGTGTTACTGAAGTGGAGATTTATGGCTCATTGTAGGAATTGAGAAAACGGCCTTAAAAAATATGTATTGTAATTAAATTCTATTGATACAAATAGATAAAATGCTATAAAAGAAACACTTAACAGTGTCTTTTGAATGTTTTCTTTCCACTAGTCTAAAAAAACACTTTATGAAAAACCAAAAAGCCCAAAATCTCAAACTTGACAGGTGCATGAAAAAACAGCGTTTTGTCTGCAGTGTCTCCGCTTAAATAATAAAAATAATTAATTAATCAAATTATTTTTAAATATTAAAATAATGGTAAATATTTGGTTCTAAATATCTTGTTTATATATTGAGAAGAATTTAAGAATGTACTTCATTGTTCTTGTACATCTGTGACATGGCCAGTACACAACACTGAACTCATATATCACAGAACAAACAAACAATAAATTACACATAACCAAACATATTACATATATATATAATAAATATATGCTGTGCTTTTTACATTTTAAATTTTTAAATATTCTATTCTCAAATAGAATAGACTATTCTTAAATATTCTCTTCCATATTCTATATTTTAAACATTCTATTATTTTTATTCTAAATATTCTCTCTCTATATATATAATTTGCATATAATATTATGTGACCCTGGACAACAAGACCTGTCATAAGGGTATATTTTTTTAAATTGAGAATTATACATCATCTGAATAAATAAACTTTCAATTGATGTATGGTTTGTTAGGATAGGACAATATTTGGCCGAGATACTATTTGAAAATCTGAGGTTGTAAAAAAATCAAAATATTGAAAAAATCACCTTAAAAGTTGTCCAAATGAAGTTCTTAGTAATGCATATTACTAATCAAAAATTAAGTTTTGATATATTTATGGTAGGAAATTTACAAAATATTTTAATGGAACATGATCTTTACTTAATATCCTACTGATTTTTGGCATAAAAGAAAAATCGATAATTTCAACCTATACAATTTATTGTTGGCTGCTACAAATACCCGTGCTACTTATGACTGGTTTTTTTGTGGTCCAGGGTCACATATATTGTACATAAACTGCAAAACGGTTCAGTTTTTTCTTCCTCCTTATGCCGTAAGCCAACTTTTCCAATCAATCTGTTGTGCTTTTTCTCAGACTCTTTCTTTTTCATTCTCTCTTTTTTGATGCCAGCTCTCTAATTACCCAGCGGCTGACACAGCCATGTCCATTTCAGCACAGGGCAGCTAAAAATATCCAAAGAGAGAGAGACAGAGAGTGCAAGGCCTCCCCAGCTATTCTCTTCCCACAGTAGTGCAGCAGGCATGTTGGACACACTTCCCTCCTGTTTCTCTCTCACTCCATCATTCATCCCTCCACCTCTGCCGAAATTAGAGCGGAGCGGGAGTGTGTTTCCGGTCGGAGAGCTTGGAGTGAGCAGTCAGGACAGAGGTTACTTTTGAGCGCTCGCATTTGTGATTATCCCAGTAAAAATAGCCATGTGTTTTGTCAGTTATGTCCCATTTATTAAATTTAGCAGCATAAATAATCTCTCATGTCTAGTTTGTGATATCATTCCCAAAGCAAACATCTGCGTCGCTTGTCTTGTTTCTTTGCCCTTTGAAGCGTGCACAGAAAGCGATGTAGGAATAATTAAAGGCAAACACGTTGCTGGTGCGGGATATAGGGTGGTGTTAACATGGCCCATCCTCTCAAGCTGTGAAGCAGCTATTGGCAAAGCAGCGGAAGGTCAGCATACTCGATTAATTTATCCCGCAGGCTGTAGTGTAGCAGACACTCTCAGCTACTCTATTTCGCACTGTATGAAAGAGTTCCTGTACTAGCACTGCTGCTCCTGCCTGTGTGTTTCAGCAATGCATCAGTTAGACGGCCATCTGAGTGGGCCGTCAACCGGCTCCCTGGTGGGCCTTCTAAAGTCATTGCTGGTGACACTTTCAACTCAAGGCTACACTTTTATGATTTAGGTCTGTGTGCCACCACCTGAACTTTTAGAACTCAGTGAGGACGCGTGAAAAATGGGCCAATATGTTGATTCTGAAGCCTCTACTCTAGTGGTCCCTGTAGCCATTGGTTGATGGATCGTTCTGTATCCAAACTTGATGAAAATGTGTCACTGTCTTATTCGTTAGTAACAGTATTACAACAGTGCATCTATCAAATACTGTCAGCATTGCAGGCCGCATCGCAGTCATAATATGTAATTGTATTGCTATTTAAATGCAAATGCAGTTCTCATGCTGTGTTAAATGGGCTGAAGTTTGATCGTTTATGTGCTAATTTAACCCTGCTGATTGCTTTCCATTGTAATTATATAGTAATGGGGTTTGTGTTTTCTTTCTCTTTGTGTACAGTAACCTGCTGTCTAATCCTTACGTGTGTGACTGTCACTTGGCCTGGCTGGGACTGTGGCTTAAGAAGACCAGGGTGGTTAGTGGCAACCCACGCTGCCAGAAACCTGCCTTCCTGAAGGAGATCCCCATACAGGATGTAGCCATGCCTGATTTCTCCTGTGACGGTATAACTCTATTTTGGGTCACTTGCAATATCTGCTATTTTCTCTGTTGATGGATTAGAGACTCAGCAAATGCATGCATCAAAGAATGTATATTGAGCAGTTAATCAGTGATTTTACCATAGTAAAGGAACTAGCATAGCCTGACCACCTTAACTTTTATGCAATCACAGTAGCTAGTGTCTAAAATTAACTTTTACCACAGCTGCAAATGGCGAGTGATTTGTTATCATTAATAGTTTACATACTTTCGCTTACGTTCACTTACAAAAATGTAATTATATATAATCAAATTATTTTTTCATGTTTTATGGTATACAATGATGATATGCTGTAATGATCATAAATATTGTTTCCTGGACATTCAGCTATATAATTTTAAGGTCAAAAGTTTACATACACCTTGCAGAATCTGTAAAATGTTTATTATTTTACCAAAACAGAGTGATCATACAAAATTATTTTTTATTTATTGTTGACCTGAATAAGATATTTCACATAAAAGATGTTTGCATATAGTCCACAAGAGAAAATAATAGTTTTATAAAATAGTTTATAAATTCAACTATTATTTTTTATGTTTATGTGAAATATCTTATTCAGGTCAGTAGTAAATAAAAAATAACATGCATTTTGTATGATCCCTCTTATTTCGGTAAAATAATCAACATTTTGCAAATTGTTTTTTATTGCTTACACTGCGTTAAACTGCATATTACTATAAAATAAAAAGTAAAAATAAATGTAATTCTATAAATAAAATAAAATAAATAAATACAAATAAGTTTCATTAATATATTTTTAATAGTTATAGGGACTATTGTTATTGTTATTAATAATAAAAAGGTTTTATTTACCGGTTTATCACCACAACAACTTTTAACATATATATTCAAAACCAATCTATACTCCCATATCTCCAGTTATACATTTAAACACTGTATATATGGAGTTAATTACCCTGTAACTGTTATATTGTACATATATAGAGTTTTATCACCTCTTTTACAACAAACTGAATGTGGTTTATACAATAAGAAATATGAGATACTGTATTTATTTGCTGTATATACAGTAAATGCGAATATACCAATCTATACTCTCATGTCTCCATCTATACCTTGATTTTGCTGCTGATTTTCTATCATACTCTTCTACTCCTTTGTGTCCACACTGGCCTGTTTATATACATCCGTTTAAGCACTTCCTCATGAACCAGAAGGCGCACTGTCAGGACGCTGAATAAGGGTTTGCAGACCTCAGCTAGTATTTGCTCTGTAGCCTGTGCCATCCACACCACATCCATCTCCAGTTCCCATGAAATCACGCCACTTAGATCAGGCCGCCGAATCGCCTCCTTCCAGACACCCTTCCAGACCGAGGCTCCCTCTCCACTCGGATTTCCCACACCTTCATCCCCCTCTCCCTGCTTCCCAGCGTCAGGGTAAATCACACCCGTCCAACTTCCCACAAGGCCGTACCGAGAGGGCAGCACGAGGACAAATTAAACGCCGAGCGTGGAGGCCTAAACATTATCTCCTCCCGCTCTGGTTTTTATAGGGAAGAACTCGTGTCCATAAAGACGGGGGGAAAAACAGAACCTCTCGAGACCGACATAAAGTTTAACGGAGAAAAAGAAACTGCGGTTTGGCTTCCGTCTGGCCGGGGTCCTGTGTTTCAGAAGGCCTCCCTGTCAAAGCAAGGGTGTTTTAGGGAGAAACAGCTCTTTTGCAGCTTCAGGGAGTATCGTGTTAAGAAAGCCTGCTCAGCTGTAGACGGGCGAAGCGCTTTGAAATAAAGAGGCTCAAAGTGAGAGAAATCGCCCTGGCTTGAGGTCCATTAGTTAGAAGAAGCTGTCCGTCAGGGCTCGTGTGTTGTTATTCCGTTCGTTTCTTACTCCTCCTCGAGCGGGGCGCCGTCACTTCAGCTCCAAAAAACTCACCACCACAACATCCAGCTATTTCAGTGCTCTGCAATTACAGCTAGAGTAACAAAGTCAAGCTAAATTGATTTACGGGAAGATATTTTTGCTCGTTTGAAGGAGTCCAGTCATTGTAAAACTAGCCCACAGCCCCTTTGGCTCTTCTGCGTTTGCAGGCACATCCAGATCCAGCGTTTCCCCTTTCCAGACTCGGTCTGTGTGTTATTGTTGGAGCATATCTCAGCCTCCATTACCTCCCATTAATGGCTTAATTCGCTGTTTCTTTTTAATCTGCAGGGTAATTCAGCCTTTTACAGATAGCATCTTACAGAGCTTGGATGAAAGCAGCTCGGGAGGAGGCTACAAGTATTGCTTGCAGGAAATGTGGAGCGAGCGAGGCCAAAAGCAATATTTAGCTGCTGATTTTAAACTCTTGCGTACTGTATCGCTTATTATGAGCGAGCGTGCGCTGTAATAATGATACCCGTGTTTGGAGACCCGTACGCTGGAGAAAGGGCTGTGCGATTCGGCGCACAAAGCACCTGTGCTCTTTCATCCATTCTCTCTGTCCTCCATTACTTCCTTTTAAAGAATTGATGAGTTTCTATATTAGATCTGTTAGCAGCACATATTACATTTTTCTCTTGCATGATGTAAAGGAGCATAAAATATGCATGTCGTTCTCTCTCAGGTGTGGAAGAGAATGTCTGTCTGCCATCGGCCCCTCGCTGTCCCGATTCCTGCACATGCTCGGACACGGTGGTGCGCTGTAGTAACCGCGGGCTGCGTTCGCTGCCTAAGGGTATCCCTAAAGATACAACTGAACTGTGAGTTTCTTCTTCCAGCTTCCTTTATTTGCCTTTCTTCCTGTCATGTTTTTATCTTTTGACTGTTTATTTCCACAAAAAAAATGGATTTTGTTTTTGCAATGGTTTGGGCAATGTCACATTCAGTTTTCGTTACTTGGTCAGGTTTGTTAAATAAAATGAACTAATTTGAGCATGGATCCAGATGACCTTCAGGATACAAATGGAGATTTGATCTGGTGTTGGACAGACTGGTTGATTGATTGGGAATGACACAGCTCTAACACAAACCACATTGACATTGACAATGCCAATACGAAAAAATACGTTCACCATTTTATTTAGATATTTTTTTTTTAATAAAATAAAAAAAAATTGAGATTTTTAAAAATGTTTTTTTTTTAAAGAAGTCTCTTATGCTCATCAAAGTTCCATTTATTTGATAAAAAATGCAGAAATATTATTGCAATTTAAAATAACAGACTTGTATTTTAATATACTTTAAAATGTAATTTATTTCTGTGATGCAAAGCTGAATTTTCAGCATCATTACATTAATGATTACTAAATCATTCTAATATGCTGATTTATTATCAATGTTGGAAACAGTTGTGCTGCTTTATATGTATATATATATATATATATATATATATATATATTTTTTTTTTTTTGGAGCTGTGATACTTTTTCAGCATTCTTGATGAATAAAAAGAAAAAAGAACAGCATTTTAACACATCTTTGCTGGATAAAAGTATTACTTTCTTTCAAACAAAGAAAGACAGAAAAAACCCAAACGTTTTAACGGTAGTGTAAATTGTTGCAAAAGATTTCTATTTTAAATAAATGTTGTTCTTTTGAACTTTTTATTCATAAAAGAGTCCTGAAAAAGTATCACTGGATCTCAAAATAATAAAAATTAAGCAGCACAACTGTTTCCAACATTTTTTTTTTTTTTTTTTAATATTAGAAATCTTACTGAACCCAAAATTTGAACGACATTGTATGTATCTTTAAGGTACTAATATGTGCCTTTAGCTTTTGTATCCCAGCGATGACTTTGTACCTTTTTTTCTGAGAGTGTATGAGTTGCTCTGATTGTATGAGGGCCAGTGATTTGTTGCACTGTTAAGGTGTCGGTCATAATCTAATGGACCAATCATATGAAGAGTGAGCACCGCACCTTCACAGAACTGCTGACACACAGGCCTTTAAACTTGAGTACGAGAGCCACTCATACTCATAGAAAAGGGATAGATGGAGAGACAGGGCAGCAACAGAACAAGACGCCACTGACTAAGAGAAGAAAAGAAATCACAAGATTGCAAACAAGTGACAGGGAGAGACTGATATAACAAGCGGTTATATTAGCAAGTGTAGTGCGCAGGAATATCCTGCCTTGTCGCTGTCGGTTTTTCAGCAGAAGGACAGTAATTGCTCGTGGGTCGTAGAGGGGAACTCCAGCAGGATTGACCTCTTCTCCTTACTCGTAGTTTTGAAGACAATACTCTTGCTCACTGACAGACCCCATTATCAAATCGCTTTGATAGCAGACCTATCTATCTGTGTCCTGTCATCTTGCAGTGGCCGGGTCTGCTGACGTTCTGCTGGGCTCAGCTGAGAAAGGGCTTTTAGCACGTCACAAAGTGGCGAAATTAGGGTGAAACTCACCCAAGAGTAAATTTTGTAGATTCCAGCAATTCCAACAGCTATTCTGAAACCTAGCATAGGCAGCTCACTGTATTTCATCTACATCTAGAGCCTCTTTGTGGTAATAAGTCTATTTCTTTAGATGCGAAATTGATTTTTAAGCATGAAAACTTTTTTTAAAATGAACCTGGTTTTACTTTGTAGCTTGTTTGAGGATTGTAAACTTGCCTGTTAACAGGATTTTTTTTACCGTTTCAGATACTTGGAAGGAAACCTCCTCACCTCCGTGCCCAAAGAACTTGCTAACCTGAAACAACTGACACTGCTGTACGTATTTCTCCACTTTTTACTGAACTTATTCAGTATTATCTAAATGGACCAACTATGCATTGAATGCATTCATTTGTATGTCTGTTTTAAGTATACAGAATTATTTACATCTCTAAAGCTGCATGAATGTGAACATTTTAGGAAATACAAACCAAAAAAGGTTGTAATTTTTACAGAGAAAAAAGTACAAATGCAACAGTAAGTTACTTTAGCATAAATGTTGAAAAATTGAATAAACATTGCTTTTTGTTATTTTGTTGGTAAAATACTGTCAAATGAATGCAAAGTAATTACGTTTGCAAGTAAAAGCTATGAATTACTATATAATTTACGATGAAAAACATGAAGAACATCACATGCAGTATTATATTTTATTTAAATAGTTTCTTGGTTTCTGGTTTCTTCTTATTTTTGTTATTGGTGATGTACGTAAGAGTGTTTTGTGTTAGATTTTATGCTTTTAATTCATATTTATTGCATTTTCTTAATGCCATGTGTTACCCTGATGCTGGATTGTCTTTGTCTATATGACAAAATGCACCGTTTATATTAAAAAATTGTCCATATTTTATGGACAGGCCCCTTATTGTTGCACATATGTTATATAGGTAATTATCAGCATTTTTTTTTTTAATGTGCAAAGCAGATTTTTGTGCTTTAAGTATCTTGGTATAACATTCAACCACTTAAGGAAATGTAATAAGTCATAAAATATACAGTCATCAACGTGGCATTCCATAATCCCTCAAACATTATAACCAAATGAATTTCTGGGAACTGCTTTTTTTGTGCATAAATTTAACAGGATATTTTTGCAATGCACAGTTTAGTTTTTATGCATGTTTGAAGTCATTTTTTAATAACCTTTATCTAACCTGGATGAAAGTAGCTGTGATTAAATCTCCTTTCTAACAGTAAACCGGTTTTGGATTGTGAAGGCATGTTGTAGATGTTGTTCTGAGGGTGTGTAATTGAATCTGTGGTGTGTTTGTGCGTGTTTCCTCTGCAGAGACCTCAGTAATAACAGCATCAGTCTTCTTGCCCCTCTCACCTTCAACAACATGACGCAGCTCGCCACCCTGTAAGTAAACACCGTAATCCAGCAATCAAACACAGATTCTGTGTCGACGTACGTGTTTGTTATGTGATTGTGATGACTACTGCCAAAAATTTTGGCAGAAATGTCGACTGTTTCACTGTCTCACTCATATTCGCTCTCTCTTTCTCTGCAGTATCCTGAGCTATAATCAAATTCGCTGTGTCCCGGTTCATGCATTTGATGGCTTGCGCTCTCTCCGCCTGCTGTAAGATTCCCTTTTGTTTTTTACCAGATGAACCAGCGATCTGCTGCACAGTCAACATCAATCTCTCTCTCTCTCTCACACACACACACACAGACACACTCCCCATGCACCACAACACCTCTCTGAGATCCTAATAACCTGCCTTATGAACTTAACTTCAGGAGATTACTGCCTGAACAAAGCTGCTTTAGAACAGCACGTTCACAGCATAAGCAAGTTCTGAAGGAACAAAGCAATAGATTTTAAGAGCACTAAAAGTCCCATGGGTAAACTTTTTTCTTTTGGTTATATGAAAGTCATATTACAATGGTCTTGGAAACTTTTTACCAGGCTTTCATCATTTATTTTTGTTACTTACCAGACTACTTGCAGACCTAACTCAAAACTACACTGTGAAAATAATTTATTGAAGTTGTAAATTGAAGCAAAGATTGCTGGAATTCGTTTTTAAAAAATTATATTGTTTTTTTTTTTTTAATTCAATGTGTTAATTGCTGTTTCTTTGTAATTGTTTTACACCTATTTTTCAGTGTATGAAAATCCATTAAAATATTTATTTTGCTATGATAATTTAAAAGTATAATAGTAAAATAAGTATAAATAATTTTAATATTTATTATGTGCAAATTACAGTACTGTTTAAAAGTTTTGGAAATTTTGGTGGAAATCGTGATGCCTTTGTTTCTTAGAACAGAGAATTAATTAAAATGTTAATTTCTTTTAAAAAAATGGTATCCTTAGCTGTTCCTTATTTAAGAAAAAATAAGGTAAATATCACTTATGAACAAAATATTTTTTGATTTATCTTATGAAACAAAAAAGATCAAATATTGTATGTGCAGATTTATTTGCCATTTTGAGATGTGGTGGAAATCACAAAAATTCTCAGATGCATGTATATTCAGTTATTAGTTTCGCATTTTGGAATATTGCATAAAAAAACACTGGGTGGAAACGCCAAAATGTGTATCAAAAACATATGTGCACAACTGAGTAGGAAAAACTTTTTATCCGATAAGAAAAAATGTGCACAAACTACAGTGGAAACACATTTTACCAAATAAATTCCATCATGCACATCAAGAAAGTCATGTGACTTTGCACAATAGGTTGGGATAACTTGACTAACCAGTGGATTGATCTCGCTGCACAGCATCTAAAATGTTGTTTTGGTCGTTCTGAAATGCCTGAGCAATGTCTGTTATCAAAATCTTTCTGTGTAACTGTCTTATACGACTGCATTTCCAAACAGCAGCCAGTCACCTCCGAAAGCAATGACCGTATTTATTGTGTTTTGTCTGCTCGCTCTAAGGCGCAAGTTATATGAACATTGTTATATTCAGTGGCTTGTCTTACTTTTCTTAGTGATAGTGCCAGTTTACTAGGAAGTCATGGATTTGTTCTCTTTGACTCGTTGGATGCAAATGTTTTATGTGATATTCCAGTTTTGCACATCTTTGGATGGAAACAGTGAGACGAATAAATTAGTGAGTTTGAAGACTACATTTAAAGAAACACCCTTAAATGTCTGTCTGCATTAAAGAAGTCCACTTCCAGAACAAAAATTGACAGATAATGTACTCAGCCCCTTGTCATCTGAGATGTTCATGTCTTTCTTTCTTCTGTTTTTTGAGGGAAACGTCTCAGGGTTTTTCTCAATATAATGGACTGATATGGTGCCCCAATTTTGACCTTTCAAAATGCAGTTTAAATGCAGCTTCAATCGATCCCAAATGCGGTTGTAAACGATCCCAGCACCATACAATTTATGTCGAAAAACTCCCAACTCATGTTCTCCCTCAACTTCAAAATCATCCTGTATCGCTGTTTTACCTTTTTTGTTAAGGGTGTTTGATCTTATTTGCATGTTCACTTTGCAAAGATGGGTCGGTACATCTGCAGCGATGTAGGATGATGTTAAAATTATTTTTGAAGTTGAGTGAGAAAATACGATTGGAGTTTTTTTGACATGCCCTAACTGTCTTGAGTCAGAATACACATGGAGTTCATGGAGAGCGAGACAAGACGAGCGTTTTAGATTTGTATTTTTTAATAAAATAACTGATCGTTATGCCAGATAAGACCCTTCTTCCTCGGCTGGGATCGTTTACAACCGTATTTGCGATCGTTTGAAGCCGCATTTAAACTGCATTTTGGAAGTTCAAAATTGGGGCACCATATCAGTCCATTATATGGAGAAAACATTCTGAAATGTTTCCCTCAGAAAACATAATTTCTTTACGACTGAAGAAAGATAGACATGAACATCTTACATTATTTGTCAATTTTTGTTCTGGAAGTTGAATTCTCCTTTAAACTAGACTGTGTTTTCTGCAGCTCTGGCCAGGATAGGTTATCAACACCCTGTGTGCACAGATATGTTAAACAGACCTAAGGACGCCCACCTTATTCTGGCCCTTTTAAGCTTAGTCTGCCAGACAGTCATCATTGTCACTTTTTAATTTCCCAGAATGCCCCAGGGCCACAGCTGATGTGGCCTCAAGGGCCCGTAGCTGTCCAATCATGTTCTCAGGTTGCGCTCTGAGTGTGTATGTGTGGGCCGAGCGGCCCATAATACAACAGGAGAAATTATTAAACAGAACCGACACAGCATACAATGAAATCTCAATGCAAATCTACCATTCCCACCGGGGGCTCACAAAACAGCAGCGGTTTTCTATAATCCGCACTAAATGCCGTGAATGACTGACCCTTTCTTTTTCTATCTACATTTATAGTGTGGAAAACAATGGAAGCACTCCCAGAGCTCCATGCTTTTTTTCATTTCCTTTTCATTCTTCTCTTTCAGAACCCTCCACGGAAATGACCTTTCAACTATTCCGGAGGGAGCCTTCAGCCACTTGACATCTCTGTCTCATCTGTAAGTGTGTGTGTGTGTGTGTGTGTGTCAGTGTAAAAGCTGCTCTCTCTGCCTTAATTAATGATAGACTCCCAGACTCAACCTTAGAGACCAACTCAGGTCTTTAGACTCGATGTAAGTTTTACCTCATTACCGGGTGCAACCTAGAGAGAGTGCAGCCTTGTGCTCCGCGCTCAGAGACTGAGCCCCACAGGAAATCTTTGTAAATTTTATTACAGCTAAAAGGCATCTATTATGGAGGCTTATGGCGGTGTTGTTTTTTTCCTCTCCGGCTGTAGTTCCTCTTGCCGGGGCTACTGTAGCTCCTTGTTTCCTCATTGAAAAGAACTGTCAGAAAAAATCCCTATTGAGGAATAAAGGGCCTGTTGAATTGAAGGAAGTGCAATTGGGATGGCTGTAGTAAGCGAAGAAGTTGAAGAGTTGTATTCACATAGAATAAACCACTAGACCAGCGAATCATACTGATATTCCAATGCATCTTTTAAACAAAGTTTAACATCAGGTTTCTGTGATCCAGTGCTCTAGGTGCAAACCCTCTGTACTGTGACTGTGAGCTGCGTTGGTTGTCTCAGTGGGTGAAAGCTGGGTTTAAAGAGCCTGGCATCGCCCGCTGCACTGGACCACCTGACATGGCGGACCGACTCCTGCTTACCACCCCTCTCAGTCAATTCCAGTGCAAAGGTGAGTCTCATTTCTGTCTGTCTTCTCTTTTGATGGTTAACAAATCTGCCTCAGACATGTTAAGCCATGGTTTTCTTATGGCAAATGCAGATTTAAATTTAAATCTTGAGTCAATTTCCACCCTCTTTTACATATTCTGTCCTTTTCTATTGTGTATATCAGTAAAAAGTCTCCAAAAAGAAAACTTCTAAAAAGTAAGCAAAACAAAAATAGATATAAAGCTGTCACTGGAGCAGTATCCTAAGGCACAAAAGCTAAAAGGTACATCTTTGTACCTTATTTATCCCTAAATGGTACACATCAACACCTTAAAGGTACATATTAGTACATAAAATGTGCATAATAGTACTTTTTGAAAAGGTACCACCCCACACTTTTTCTGAAAGTGTTTAAGGCAGGCATTCGCAATAGCATTGTTTTAGTAATAAATCATATTTCAGAATGAAACAAGATATCTGAGGAGGAAAAAAAAAATGTTGGGTGTGACTTGATTTTATTCAGTCAGAATTGACTGGATCATGAAAAGTAGACATTACATACCAGAATGGAGTGAGATTGAAAAATAATATAAGAGAGCAGTGTTTTAACAACAGCTAAAACTGTTAAAAAATGATTTTGTTAACTGAAATAAAGCTGAAATTAATTTAAATAAGATTTAAATATTATAATATTAAAACTTTAAAAACAAAAATTAGAGAGAAAAAGTGCGGTTCCCACAATGTTAAAAAATTATTAAAAATAGTAAATGATGTTTATCTGAAAGTGTAATGATGCAAACATGTTTTCTGTGAGGGCTAGGTTTAGGGTTAGGGTTGGGTTAGGGGATAGACAATATCGTTTGGTCAGTATAAAATCTATAGAAGTCTATGGAAAGTCCCCACAATTTACAAAAACAAACATGTGTGTGTGTGTGTGTGTGTGTGTGTGTGTGTAAGTACTAAAAACCTAAAACTGAAAATAATTATGAAACTAAATAGAAATGTGTAAGAGCACTTAACATAATTAAGACAAAAATAAAAAATGTAAAAAATTAATTAAAAAAAATTAATTAAAAAGAAATAATAATAATAAATGCATAATGTAATAGTACATAAATAATGCAAACATAACAGTTTCAGAGGGAAAGACAATTTATTATATGTGACTTCGGACCACAAAATCAGTCATAAGAGTCTTTTTTTTTTTTTTTTAATTGAGATTTATACATCATCTGATAGCTTAAATAAGCTTTCCATTGATGTGTGGTTTGTTAGGATAGGACAATATGTGGCCAAGATACAGCTATTATAAAATTTGGAATCTGAGGGTGCACCAAAAAATTTAAATATTGAGAAAATCGCCTTTAAATTTGTTCTTAGCAATGTTTATTACTAATCAGAAATTAAGTTCTGATATCTTTATAATAGGAAATTTACAAAATATCTTCATGGAACTTAATATAAGAAAAATCAATCATTTTGACCTATAAAAATGTATGTACCCATACTACATACAACATATTTTAGTAACGTTTTTTTTTTTTTTTTTTTCTAGTAGTAACCTGCACTGATAAATTGTTTGGCGTGTAAATATGGTCCAGTTTTTCTCATGTTGACCTTAATCTCACCTCCATTCCCTTTTATTTCTTATTCCCTTTCTCCTCCACACATTTATGCTTCACAATTTGTGTTGTGTGTCTTTCAGGTCCAGCAGATTTGAATCTGATGTCCAAGTGCGCCCCCTGTCTGGCAACTCCCTGTCAGAACAACGGCACATGTGTGAGTGATGTCACGGGCTCCTACCACTGCACCTGCCCTTTTGGCTACAAGGTGAGTGAACATCCAACGCCCCACATACAGTATATCCTTGGGTAGCATCTTTCCTGTCCTCCTGCACATGTGTACAGAATATTCCTATGAGTTATGTGCATCATTACATGCAAGAGAGCCTCATCCGTCTTCCCGAGCTGAACTCTGTGTATCTGAAGTTTCTTGATTAGTTCCTATTGTACTCAGGTAGGCGTTGTTTGTGTAGTGAATACATAGTCAGTGGTGCGACCTTGGCGGTGGGGTCTTGGGCTGTTGGCGAATGCATTGCAAGAGATGTGAAGAATGCGAGTTGCTCTTCGAAGGCAATTTATTCAGAGACAAGCAGCTTTGAGAAATGATAAGTGTGACCGGGCAGGAGCGTACAAAAATGTAAATTATGCGGCATCAATAGCAGTTCACCGCTGTGAGTTTGAACAGATTGCTTTTATAAACATAAACCAAACTTTAGACCATCATTTCAAGCAGACTGGGTTGCTGATGCACATCCGAAAACCACTCAAAATCCCAAACGAACCAAAGTTTGACATCAAACAGACTCGCTTCCACACAAAAAGCGCTTAGCAAATGTGTGTGCGTGTCCTGGATGCAGCATGCAATCATTACCCTTTTGTTTGGTTATGGGATTCCTGTCAGTGTTGTTCTGTTGAAGAACAGATAAGAGCTTAACCCTTTGCCCTCTACACGACAGAACCAATGAGCTGTCTTTTAATTAAAACTGCAGCTCTCAAGGTCAGTTGCAGGTGTGCGTCTGTCCTCGAAATAAGTGAAGATTAATTAGAATGTTCTTGAGTACTGAATTAAGTCCAACATGGGAAGAAAGAAAGAGAAAAAAAACAGGGGCTGAGAGAAAGAAAACAGCCATATGGGCCCTTTGAGGAAAGCAGAGGAAACAGGCATATCAGTGGCAAAAGCCTTTGTCTGAAATTGAAATGGAGAGTGTTAGTCATGGAGTTAACAGCCCCAGAGTGTAAAAGGATCAGGACACAACATACATCTTCCGTAAACCATGATATTAAACTAAACTCAGCTCTGGGCCTGGATATAGAAGTAGTAAACAAACAAAATTTTTACATTTGCTGAGGAAAATGTGAGTGGTGCTTGTCTGTGCAAAACTAGCCCCCACAATGCTGCAGGATAGGCTATGCAGTTAATATGTTCTGAGTGTTTTTATTATGTTGCTATGTGGTTGCCGGGATGTTCTGGATGGTAGTTAAAGGTTAAGGTATTAAAAACAGATTCCTAATTACAAGTATGAGCAACAATAATAGCCATAAAAAGCACCGCTAATCATTGCCTTTAATGTCCACTCCTTAACCCTGTTTGAAAGGTAAATTGCGATTAGCATTTAACTTGACATTTTACTCAGAACTCATCATGTAATACTGTAGATTATGGCTTTTTATTCCTTTAACCTCTTCACCTTTCAGAGTAGCCTTCTGATTGTGTTAAACCTGAGTTCTTTCTTTTTTCATCCATGCTCACTGTGTTTTTCTTTCCTCAGGGTCGTAACTGTGAGATCCCCATTAACGCCTGCATCAGCCTGCCATGTATTAATGGAGGCACGTGCCATCTCACGCCCGGATTGGACGGGCACTACAGGTACATCCAGACTTTTACAAATGATATTTTGTCAGCCATCAAATAGCTGTGAAGTTGTTGGACCAGTGGCCTCATGCTGGCAACACAAGTCTGAATGTAGCCTGCACAGTGTTTCCGCTATCGCTATGAATACAAGTGTCAAAAAGGATATAAATAAGATTTAAAAACCGAAATAATTTAATTTGAAAGTCCTGTGTTAAAATGCACATCTGGACAAAATCTCTGCATTAAAAATTCAAAGCTTGTAACACCCCAGCATATTTGAAAGAAGCAAGAGACAGGCGGATTGTTGTAATGGCACAATAAATGTCCCCTGTGTCCTATAAATCACCCAGCAACTTTGGTAATGTCACGTTAGGCCTCTATTCAATTTCTGTAGGGCAGCCGCTTTACATCCAGCAGGAATAGAGTTGCACAATAACTTAGCAAAAAAGCAGCAAATGAGCTCAGAGATTTGTGTGTTTTTATGTGTCTGGGGGTGGAATATATCGGTTGCTGGCGTAGCCCCTGAGAGTTGGCAGCCAGAGGGCAGGGACTGGGTGGAAGGGTACAGATGGGTGTGGGTTCTGCTAAACACTGAGATAAGTTTTACTGCTATTGCTCAAAAAGTCTCCATGGAGATGGAGGTTTATCAAACACTGAGCCTGAGTTACTGATGGATCTGACCTACAAGACTTACGGATAGCAACAGAAAGGCAAAACAACAGAGAGAAATACAAATATTAAGGGCTGCTTGGAATTCTCGTAGGTAAATTGCAATGATGTATTTGAGACTAGCTCATTTGAGTCAAGTCAAGGCAGAGACCAGAACAGGGTTGAATCTGAGTCAAGAGCAAAAAACAGAAGAGGTCGAGTCTGAGTCAGGCCCAAGACCAGAACACATTGAGTCTGAGTCAAGACTAAGACCAGAAGAGGATCGAACCTGATTTAAGACCAAGTACAGAAAAAGGGTTGAGTCTGAGCCAAGACCGAGATCAGAAAAGGGTTGAGTCTGAATGAAGAACAATACCAGAATAGATTTAGTCTGAGTCAAGACCGGGATCAGAAGAAGGTCGAGTCTGAGTCAAGAGCGAGGCCAGAAGACATTGAGTCTGCGTGAAGACTAAGACCAGAAGAGAACTGAGCCTGATTTAAGACCAAAACCACAAAAGGGTCGAGTCTGAGTCAAGACTGAGATCAAGAGCATCCAGTCTAAGTCAAGGTCGACATCAAAAGAAGGTTGAGTCTAAATCAAGACCAAGACCTGAAGAGGGTGGAGTCTGAGTGAAAGCCACAACCAGAAGAGGGTCAAGTCTGAGTCACAAGCCAAAACCAAAGAGATTGAGTCTAAATCAAGACTGAGACCAGAAAAGGGTCAAGGCTGAGATCAGAAGAGGGTTGAGACGGAGGCCAGAAGAGGGTCAAGTCTGAGTCACAAACGAAATCAGAAAAGACAGAGTCTGAATCAAGACCAAGGCCAGAAGAGGATTGAGTCTGAGTCAAGGCTGAGGCCAGAGGACATTGAGTCTGAGCCAAGGCTAAGACCAGTAAAAGATTGAGACTGATTTAAGACCAAGCCCAGAAAAGGGGTCGAGTCTGAGTCAAGACTGAGATCAAAAGAGGGTTGAATCTGATTCAAAACCAAGACCTAAGAAGAGTCGAGTCTGAGTAAAGGCCGCGACCAGAAGAGGTCGAATCTCAGTCACAAGCAAAACCAGAAGAGACTGCGTCTGAATCAAGGCAGAGACCAGAAGAGGGTCAAGTCTGAGTCACAAGCTAAACCAGAAGAGATCAAGTCTGAATCAAGACCAAGATCAGAAGAGGGTCGAGTCTGAGTCACAAGCGAAATCAAAAGAGACCGAGTCTGAATCAAGACCAGGGCCAGAAGAGGGTGAAGTCTGAGTCGAGGCCAAGATCAGAAGAGGGTCAAGTCTGAGTCACAAGTGAAACCAGAAGAGATTGAGTCTGAGTCGAGACCAGAAGAGCATCAAGTTCGAGTTAAGACTGAGATTAGGAGAGAGTCAAGTCAGTTCAACATCAGAAGAGGGTTGACTCTAATTTAAGACGAAGACCGGAAAAGGGTCGAATGTGATTGAAGACAGAGACCAGAAGAGGGTTGAGTCTGCGTCAAGATGGATCCTCATGCTCCCAACAAAACAAGACCAATACAATGAAGATATGATTTTAAACTCAAATCGAGGGCCAAGACCATGAAATTGTGGGTTTGGACTCCGACCTGAGGATCAAGACAAAGAACATCAAAATATTGTCTTAGACTCATATTCAAGGATCAAGACCATGAAAATACGGCGTCAGACACAAGGACCGAGACCATTTTGGCTTAGACTCAAATGAGCTGGTTCTGCTATCATTTAGTCATCATCATATTGCTTGTTTTGGTGGAACAAAAGAAGATGTTTAGCAGAACATTCAGGCTGAATATTTTCCTTCAAAAAAGTTGATGGTGACAAATAACAATCAAGATTAGATAGATCCATGCCATAAAAGTGACTTTAAATCTACCGAAGATCTTTTTCCAAAATCCTGATATTCCCAATAAACAAGAACTTACAGAGTGTTGTAAATAAATATCATTTTTTGTTCATGCCAGCATTATCATTTGTGGCTGAACTGTCCCTGTAATGTGTTCAGTATGTGTTAAAACCAGAACTCAGTGTTCCTGTTGGCTGTGAGCAGTGCACTAATGAAGGATGTTGGGTTGACATTTAAAGACCAAACAATGAGACACGAATGGCAACAAATGACACTGGTCTGGCTGCAGACTTGAAAAAAATTAGTCTGCCAGTATCAGGGTGTCACCCAACAGTGCTAAATCACTGAAACCCATGTGTTTCCTTTTCTAACATTTGAAGTATTGATCATTGCCCTGTGCCTTCCCATTCTTCTAGCTGTGTTTGTCCGCCTGGTTATGAGGGCCAGCAGTGTGAGCTGAATCCTGATGACTGTGAAGACAACGACTGTGAAAATAACTCCACCTGTGTGGACGGCATCAACAACTACACCTGCGTCTGCCCTCCTAACTACAGAGGTACCAGTTAAACCAGTCTATAAACGCATTCAGACCGTTTCAGACTCTTTGTTACCATTTTCCGTCATATTGCCCTATTTGTCTGTCTCAGTCTTACCACAATGAGGCCAGTTCACTGGCAAGACTGTGCCAATTGCATTTATATCCTCCAGCCACAACTGAGGTGGCTAAGAAAACATAAGGAAACCAAAATAATATACATGTTAAGACTGGTAGTGGGCAGTTTTACTAAACAAACCAGCTTTTGACAGAAGCCCTGACTCGGCGGATTTAAAGTTCAGCTGTTGTTAAAACCGTCTGTTCATTTCCACTTCAGATCTGCCAAGTGCCGTCCAGTGGCACCACTGCTCTTGTTCTCTCTTCTTTGCCTCAAAATAGGAAGTGCAACTGCTCCTAGCGGGCCCTGTCATTATAACGGCATTCCTCTTTGCCACCTCCCTTGGAGCGGGTACAGTTGCTGTAGAGAGAGTGTACTTGCTGCGGTATAAGCCTGGCCACATCCTTAAGCTTGTAAGGCACACACAGCTGTCCGGTTAAAGAGTGCAGTCTTAAACTGAGTTTTAAAGCAAGCAAGAGAGAAATGCTATTGCTCAGAGGTTGATCTTAATGGAGATCTCAGTTATGTTTCATGAAATTATCCACTTTGGCTCAGGGGTTTCCTCTGAAAGAAAAATTAAAATAGAAATAGGAACTCATTTGCTTTCACAAAAATCAAAAATTTGTCTTGCATGCAGGAAGTATGCAGTGCTCATCTTATTCTCTCCATTTCACTGTCATCTGTAGCAGACTGGGTATAGATCAGACACCCAACGCAGAATATATTTTTCATTAGTTTCATATAAAAAAGTATGTAATTATGTGGCTGAAATGAAAAAGGAGAAGGAAGGTTTGAACATTTAATATACTGATTATGTTTTCTCTCCTGTTTCAACAATGCGCCCATGGGCATTGTGGGACTTGTATTGTTATATTTTACAGCTACACTGAAACTTAAACTACCATTCAGAAGTTTGGGGTTGGTAAGATTTTCTTCTTTCTGAAAGAAATTAATACTTTTATTCAACAAGGACACATTAAACTGATCAGAAGTGACAGTTTAGACATTTATAATGTTTCTTTTTCAGATAAATGCTGTTCTTTGTCAGCATATGAGAATGATTTCTGAAGGATCATGTGACACTGAATGCCGAAGTAATGGCTGCTGAAAATTCAGCTTTGCATCACAGAAATAAATTGCATTTTATTATACATTCAAATAGAAATATTTGAATTATTTGTAATAATATTTTACAGCATTGCAATTTACAGTATATTTAAATGCAGCCTTCTTTAAAAAAGCATTAAAAACCATACACACCCCCAACTTTTGAACATTAGTGTTAAGTTAGCATACTGACTGAAAAAATGACACAAAATGTCATTATGCCCCAAACAAGGCAATTAGGTAAATCAATCTTTACACTTTGTCAAAGGTCAAGTCTTTTAAAGATTCATGCCTTCTCCATTTTCATTGTATTTCCATATCTCAGTTTGTATTTTACCAAATGTGGGTTTGTTCTGTATTAACATCAGTCAGTACAAATCTTACCACCGACATCCAGATTTGATTTAAAAACCCACAGCTTGAGCTCTTTTCCAGCCTGAGAGGTGCATGCAGGAAACATCAGCTGTAGACACCGACTGCACTGATTCCCTGAAGAACACACACAGTTGCTGCAGAAAGGGTCTAGAGGAAATTGGCCTGGCAGCAGACCACCTAAACCCTGTCTCGAGGGCCTGAGCACAGAGAGGGTACATCTGTTTCTGAGCTGCCGCCGTGCCATGCAACTAGCAACACCAGCGCAAGTGTGCAGGACAGGAAATGCTAGAAATCTGGATGAACGAGTGCAGAGATGTGGAGTTTGGTTAAACCCAGAACGCCCCGTTGCAGGGCCGGACGTCTTACAGCAGGTGGACGGGAACAGGGAACGTATTGAAGGTTCTGGTTGGCAGTGATTTAGTGCTTTCGAATGGACCCCGCTGAGCCGTGTGCTCTAGAAAGACTTTGCCATCACACAAAGATGTTTTCAGTTGAGCCTAGAGGAGAAAAAGCCCCACACAGTCTAAATGCTGGCAGATGGTGTGAGCGGCGAAAACACCTCAAGGAGGGTCGTGACACACATGCTGTATATTCAGTCAAAGAGTTCCTTTAGACGCACAACTGTGAACTTCAGCTGTAGACAGAAGCCTTGAGTACTTCAGCATGTGATAAACCTCTGGACGCCGGGAGAGGGCAACTGTTAGAGTCATTTGTTCTTTTCTTTGTGTTTCTCTTAGGTGATCTGTGTGAGGAGGTGATTGACCCCTGTCTGCCCGGGTTTGACCTCTGCCAACATGACTCCAAGTGTGTTCCCCTCAGTAAGGGCTACAGGTGAGTGTGTGAGCTCCTATAGGCAGAACTTCACAAGAAAGACAACATGACCTTCCTGTGCTGCATATCTCATTGCACATATACATGTGAAACGTGGTACACATATAGATCTCATCAAGCCGAACAACGTTCGCACTGCATGTCATTAGCTCCGCCCAACAGGAAGTCGGATATTCAGGGCAATCAGTGCATATATATGCATATTTTCCAAAAAAAAAAAAAAATATATATATATACACTACCTCTCAAAAGTTTGGGATCAGTAAGACTTGTAATGTTTTCAAAAAAGTCTCTTCAGCTAATCAAGACTGCATTTATTTAATCAAAAATACAGAAAATAATACTGCAAAATGTTTTTACAATATAAAATAATGTTTCAATATTCTTTAAAATATAATTTATTCCTGTGGTGCAAAGCTGAATTTTCATCAGCTGTTTCATCATCAGTCTTAAATGTCACATGATCCTTCAGAAATCATTCTAATATGTTGATTTATTATTAGAATTATCAATGTTAGAAACAGTTGTGCTGCCAAATATTTTTTTTGAAACCTGTGATTCTTTTTTTCAGGATTCATTAATAAATAACAAGTTAAAAAGAACAGCATTTATTCAAAATATAAATCTAATGCACTAATGCACTCTATGGTTGAAGCAGTGTTTTTAACTTACCTAGTGTTAGGATATACCCCCTTTTTTTTTGCATCTAAACTGTTGTTGATTTGTTGTTTGTTTTCAGGTGTGAATGTTTGCCTGGTTATGTTGGCCAGCACTGTGAGCAGGATTACAACGATTGTCTGGAGAACAAATGTCAGCATGGAGCAGAGTGTAATGACGCCATCAACGGATACACGTGTGTGTGCAAGGAGGGGTTCAGGTGAGTCTCATTCATTTTTCACAATCTCACACGTGCAATAACTTAGATAAATAAGCACACACCATAGAATTCTGTTGTTAATTACTGTAAAACTACTAAAACTACTGAAGACTAATCCAGACCTACACCGAATTATATTATTCTAATATTTTTAATAATAATATGTGACCCTGGACCACACGTTCCTTTAAGATATTTTGTAAATTTCCTACCATAAATATATTAAAACTTAATTTTTGATTAGTAAAATGCATTGCTAAAAACCTTTATTTGGACAACTTTAAAGGTGATTTTCTCAGTACTGTGATAAAAGTAAAAGTATGTTAGTAATCACTCAAAAACCATGCACATACTTTTCTGAAAACTAGGAAACTTGCGCACCTGCGTTCATTATGATTATGAAAAGCTTGATAAATGATGCAAACGTATACACGCTTATACACACCAAGCTTCTGTTGCTCTTTTGTTATATGATAGTGTGTAGTTAAATCTGACATGCACAGACGATGAATATCCATATGGCTAATTATAACACTAGCGTGTGTGTGTGCGTGTGTGGCATTGTACAGAAGAACAATAGCTCTCTCCCCAGCATCCCTCACTCCACCACGGCTACTAATTAAGGGCCTGATGGTGTCTTGAGCCCTACATTAATCTGGCTTACCACCCGTCCTGACACTCTATCAATATTCTAACACTGTCTTCATCTCTTGTGTGAATTAGATTTAAGAAAGTAAGAAAGAGAGAAAGTTAAAACTGCTTGAAAAATTGCTTGTTTTCAATAATAAACTTCACACTTTGACAGTGAAGGCTGGAGTTATGATGCAGAAAATTCAGCATTGCATCACAGGAATAAATTACATTTTAAAATATATTCAAAGAGAACATTGTTATTTTAAACAGTAATAATATTTTAGTTTTTACTGTATTTTTTCATCAAATAAATGCAGCCCTGGTATGCATAAAATCCTAATTATTCCAAATTTCTGAATGTAAATTGCCTTATATATCTCTCCCTTTTTCTTTTCTTAGTGGGCTGTTTTGTGAGACACCTCCACCAATGATATTACTCCAGAAGACGAGTCCATGTGATCAGTCATACTGTCAAAATGGAGCGCAGTGTCTGATCGTGGAGGGCGAGCCCGTGTGTCGTTGTCCACCCGGCTCCAAATGTCATAAGATGGTCACAGTACACTTCCTCGGCAAAGATACCTATCTAGAACTCTCAGGAGCCAAGATGCGACCACCCATGCACATATCCCTCCAGGTATGCCTGTAACCACTTCCTGTAATGGCTAACAAAGGGTCCCAGATCAGTTTCTGTAATACAGACCTCACATATCATTAGACCCAGGATAGTCTGGGTATCACCCAAACTCACATCTGCAGCCACGAGAAGTGATCTCCCTCTCTGTCTAGGTCTTTTTTCATCTGCAGTGCATGGTCTAAACCAGCTTTGGCCTCTCTGACATTATGAGAATGTCACCTCTTGTCCACCTGCGTGAATAATTCTTCTCCAGAGGACATATATTATGGTAATAGAGGTTGAGCCGGCTGTTATCCGTTGCAATCAGGGGCCCTGCGTAACCGCTAGATCTGCTGCAAATGAGCCTATCTTCTCACCGTCAAGAGGGCACACTAATGTTAATTAAAGTAGGAGAAATTAAAAAGAGCTCCGTAGCTGTTTATCTCCTTGTGGACGTCAGCATCTCTCTGTGTTGGTTTCGCTTAGTGCATCTGCAGACGGAGAGGCCTTTGTGAGTTAAGTAATAGTGCATTGGAAGTGTTGTTTTCTAAACCAAGTCTGAATTTTTGGCAAGAAGTAAACGTGGACAATGAGGTTTTTAAAAATGAGACTGTGTATCTCTATGATCTGTGAAGTTCAAACTGCAATGTTACGATGTTATATATGAGATGTCTAAAATTCACAGGCCATTCAGATTAGCAATGTCAGGAATTTTCGTAGATGTTTTAAAATTAATAAATAAATTGATACAGCGAGATGTGTAAGAATCCAAATACCATGTTCATAAAGTTTCGTCTTCTAACAAAAAACAGATTTTTTTTAGGGGTTCAAGCACATAGCATGTAAAACTGATCATGCTGGCCAAACCGTAAATCGTAGAGACTTGAAACTTGGAGGGATGGTAGTACTCACACTGCCTACAATGTGACCAAGGCTCACCCCAATCGGCTTGACGGGGGCGGTATAGCGAACAAAAGTATGAAATCGATCGGAACTCGTAAACTGTCAGTCACAGGCTCAAGTGTCTTATGTCATTGGAATCCTTGTCTCATAGTGGACAAAACACATGGCCAAAATTGCCAAACTCAGAACACTTATGTAAGAGCTTAATCTGAGGTCACAGGAAAAAAACTGCAGAGTTTGGCCACTTAAAGGTAACATTAGAGGGGGAAAAAACATAAAAATGGCTGTAACTGTACAACCATTTGTCCTTCCAACATGAAAATTGGTGTGCATGGCCTTGGTCCAACGTGCCACAAGTGTCTATAAGGACATTTGTGCATCTCAGAAAACATTGGCCGTGAAGAACGGAGGCTGATCAGAACGAAACTTGGTGGGGCTGTTCAACTCATGGCCCCAAAGGTCTGAGAGAAATTTGAAAGAAACCAATTCTATGGACTCTCTAGGTCAATAATTATCAAAAAAATGTTGAAAATTACCCTTTGGGTGGCTATAATGGGGTCGTTTAGAAAAGGGGCCTGTCCAAATTGACCCAAAATCCTATAAAGCCTAAAGGAAAACTCAAAACTTCACGAATCCTGGTGAGCACGTGCGATAGATGATTCTAAACAAGCATGCAAAGTTTTAAGGAGATTGGACCATAGCTGTTGCTATGTTAAAAAAACTAACTCAAAAACAATGTATTTCTACGGTAAATTACCTGGATTTGCCAAAAATGCTTTTTTAATTTTGGTGGCTACAGCTTTGCTAAATAATATTTAATGCTTATGTGTCTTAAGCACTTAAACCCTTCATGTGAAACCCTTCACCCTTGCACTTCATGTGAAATATTTCTAAATATTTCACAGCTTTCGCTCCGCTCGTGTTAACAGGCTCTAAAAGCCAACACGTTTGGGAGCTGCAAATTTAGAAAAGCAATCAAATTAGGTTGCTTTTTTTATTTCTTAGTAAAACTGTGCTAAACAGCGTTAATGACTTGGTCCTCCTGTGACATATCGGCTGACAGAAACCGAATACAGGGACACATTAACTGCTCATATGCCTCCAGGATATGAATGTAAGCAGTCCACTTGGTCTCAACTGATGTGTAGAGGGGCTTCAACACTCCATAAGCCATCAACTGCTCTTTTCTTTCCTTTCGTCCTGGTGCTTATATATAAACGTGAGCTGTTTTCCATCACAGCTTGCTCACAGGCGTTCCGTTTGATGCCCTCGACTAAACAGGGAGTTAAGTGTCAGACCTGCGGCGGTTCTCTCTCAGTGTGCATGTCGTATTGAAATAGTGTGCTTATCGCACACTCTTGATTGTTTTGTACATCCCTCTTTTACCCTTCCACCTCAATCTTCAGAAGTCTTCCTGCTGTTCTCCTTGACTGATCTTTTGCTGTCTTTTTCTCATTTCCCTCCTCTCTGTCTTTGTAGGTAGCCACAGAGAAGGACAATGGCATTCTGTTGTATAAAGAGGACCACGACCCACTCGCACTAGAGCTGTACCAGGGACACATACGTTTGATCTATGATGTTGCCAAATACCCCCCAACCACAGTGTACAGGTGAGGATATGACACACACACACACACACACTCTGTAGGCAGACTTTTTAAAGTTTTACCTTTAAAAATTCTGTCAAAGAGGCATCTTTGTACTAGGGGTGTGCTATAGTGACAAGAAATTAAATAGCTTTTTTTCCACAAAAAAATGATTATTAAACAGTATTTTGTTTATTGTGATTTTATGCTGTTACCTAGGCTGGTTTAGGTCTGTCATGGATAAATAAATATGACACTAAAACCACCAGTAGGTGGCGACAAGCCCCTGTCTGAATGAGTGATTCACTGAATCATTCATTCAAATGATTGCATTCTCTTTTTCTAGACGTTTTTTGGAAACAAACAGTTTTTTGCATGTATTCATGCAGTTGAGGTTAAAAGTTTACATCCCCCTTTCAGAATATTTTACCACAATAAGAGGGATTATACAAAATGCATGTTATTGTTTATTTTGCACTGACCTGAATAAGGTATTTCACATGTTTGCATATAGTCCACAAGAGAAAAATATAAAAATTCAAATGTTTACATCCCCTTGATTCTTAATACTGTGTTGTTACCTGAATGATGCACAGCTGTATTTTTTTTTATTTTTTTTTTTTTTGTTAGTGATAGTTGTTCATGAGTCCCTTGTTTGTCCTGAACAGTTAAACTGCCTGCTGTTCTTCAGAAAAATCCTTCAGGTCTCACAAACTCTTTGGTTTCCCAGCATTTTTGTGTATTTAAACCCTTTCCAACAATGACTGCATGATTTTGAGATCCATCTTTTTACACTGAGGACACCTAAGGGACTCATTTGCCACTATTACAGAAGGTTCAAACGCTCATTGTTGCTCCACAGGGAAAAACCATGCAATAAGAATAAGATGCAATAAGAGCAATACATTTTTTCTTATTCTAAGAAAAATATCATATTTTTTCATTTAGCACTGCCCTTCAGAGGCTACTGAAGATAGTTACATGTTTCCCAGAAGACAAAATATGTTAAATTTACACCAATCTTCAAATTCAATACGTTTTGAACACAGTATTATGATTCAAGGGGATGTATACTTTTGAACGGGGTCATGAGAAATATATTATTTAGGTCAGTACCAAAACAGTAACATGCATTTTGTATGATCCCTCCTATTTTGGTAAAATAATTAACATTTTGCAGATTCTGAAAGGGGGATGTAAACTTTTGACCTCAGCTGTACATACTCTGTAGTGTCAGCTTACACAGCTGATAAATATCACACACCTATACTTTGTGCCTTATTTACCCCTAAAAGGTTCATAGTAGTACTCTAAGCTACTAATATAAAATACAGAGCTGTCACTTTAAGGGCAGCGCCCCAAAGACAAGCTGTTGTATAAGGTAATTCACAAGACAAGATGGGCTTTTAATAAAACTTGGCTGTCTATGAGTAGAAAGGCAATTTTTTAAATTGTTGCTACATGAGCAAACAGAAAAAAGGAGCTGTGGTTTTCCCTCTTGCCAAAAGGTAGGAAAACACCCATAATGCACGACTCTGTCTGACTGTCCATTAGTGGGAATACAACATGCCTTGCTGGGAAAGTTGATTAAAATGGACTCAAATGTAATTCATAAATAGTAAATATAATTTAAAATGCTCTTTTTAGCCAGTATTTGTGTATGCCATGTATATTTATGTTTAATAGAGCATTGCATTGTTAACTAGCAACATGTTAACGGCAGAATCAGTTGCAGGTCTCCAATGCGCCTCACATGAGGAATGTTATTTGTGGCTGCCTATGTAGAACATTCCAAATTAGTCACTTAAGAAGTTCCATTTTAGTTACGATGCTCTCTTAGAAGCCAGCTGCATCTTTAGCTCACTAGGATTTGTAACAGACCCACAATCACACTTCTGTTCTACACAGTAAACAATCCCATACAGCCAGCCGTTTCTGCTGCACCATAATCTAAATAGATATATACCACCCGAAATTACTTCAAAACATCAAACATACACTCTCATTCATCTTCCATAAAAACGGAGGCCCCCTGCTCTCATCCAGAATAGTTTGGAGTGAATAAGGCGTGTTTGCGGGTACGTTTGCTCCCCGTTCTCAGGGAGATTTAATCCCCGTAAGCTCGTGGCACATCGTAAAACCATATAGGAGCCCCGGCTTTACATGACCTGCTTGAATCTGCCTCAGGCGAGAGCTTGCTTCTCTCGCCCGGTTCCCATGCGAACGCTTCCTTGCTGCAGCGCCGTGATTTCTATGCTCATTGGAGCCCCCATAAACACAGAGCTCTTAGCCCTCACCTCCTGCCCTTTCAGCAGACAACGGGCTTGTTGAGTCTGGCGCAGATGGTGCCTGACTCCGGCGTGATGGGTCACTGCGGATGTGATTAAGCAAGCGCAGGCTCTGTAATGGGTTTCAAGAGCCCAGATTCAAGCTTTTAAATCCAGTCTACACACAAACCTAATGACAGCGTAGTTTCAAAGCATTTCTAGATAGAAATCGGTGTCCTTGTCTGGTTAAGAATGCGTATGTGGCGTAAATCAGGGTCTCCGGCATTTTTTTCATCTGTGTCTGCAGAAGTAGAGCGTAAACGTTTGTGACTGGCAACTGTTTTAGCAGGCAGTAGACGTGAACAGCGGTGAGCTCGGTGCTCAGGTCCTGCCTGCTTGCTTGATGACTTTGTATTGATCCGGTGCCTCCCGTCGCTGCTGCAGAGGGCCACTCTTTCCTTCTGCCAGCAGCAAGGGCCGAATCGATCGCTCTGTGAGGGAGTCTCAGCATGAAAAATAACGTTTCAACCTGATTCCTTGTCTTTGCAGACTGAGAATACATGCACTTAATTCGGGTTTCTAGTATTAATGGCAAGCATGCATTTAAAGCACTTGCACAGCCTTTTATTTAGAAGAATAGACTGTTGTTTCAAGGCAAGTGGTTTACTTGGCAGCCATCTTGGAATACCCCAGGCAGCTACTTTCTGTGTAGGCAATAGAGATACAAGTACAGCTTCTATCTGTCTGTGAATCTTCTCCAATTTGAATGGTCAAGGACCGCCCAAGAAGCCGTATGACTGACAGGTAAAGCAACCAATCATGTTTTGATTTGTCTCGCATCACAATGTCCTTACAACAACAACCCGGTGTGTAAAACTCTGGGACGTATTTTAAAGAATCTGTGCCACAAACTTTACCTATTTCACATACTTTTAAAAATCCAGTGTTTACTTGATCCATTTTCACTGTTGTAAACACGACATCTTTCTACTTCCATGAGAAGGCTTGACATCACAGCATCTTTGTTTTCAGAGGGAAAACAAAGATTCTTGGCTGTGTGACGTCACACAGACCAAGGCCACTCCCACGATTGTTGATTGACACAGCTTTTTCAGCATAGACCCGCCCTGAGTGAGCTGTAAACAATCCGCCATTGTTTTGATCCCAGAGCAGGAGTAGACAAGAATGTCTTCTAAGCGAATGAGGTGTTTTGTAATTGGATGCAATAATAAGCATAGCAGTCGACATTTACTCCCAACCTGAGCTACTGAAGCTGGTCACCCCACAGAAGAGAGGGGCGGGGTGAGCAGAGCTCATTAGCATTTAAAGGGACATGCACCGCAATGGCTTGCTCTGAACATAGCTGTTATTGACAAGGTAAAATGGGTGTTGTTTTACACTACCATAGAGAAATTTTAACCAAAGTATATTATAGACTTTTCATTAAGACCCTAAAGAATCATATCAACTTGTGGAAAATGGGCATCTGATGACAACTTCTGAAGTGTTTCCAATTTTTGTGTGCTGTATGCATCATGCGTTCAGACAACAGTCTGTGGGTGTGACATCTGAGGCTGAAACTAACCTTAACCCTGCTAAGACTTGTATTTTCAGACTGGTCCACCACAGCTTAATGTGATGTAGCACATGTGCTAATCGCTAGGCTAGGCTTGAACAGTTAAATTAATATGCAGTGGTGCAACTGAATGAAGTCCATTTTGTTGCCAGATCCCTACTAAGTCCAAGATGTGCCATGGCACCCACAGTTAATCATAGGCCCTTGCTCACTCTCTAATTATCTTGTTTTTCCCCAAGTGACATTGTGCTATGTGGCTTTGGCTTATCTGCACCCCTTTGTGTTGGGCTAACGAATGAGGGTCACATATGAGGAAAGGAAGTGCAAGGAGAGAGAATGTCCTTCTGTCTCAATTTAGCTTATTTGGCCATGGCACACCCCGGTTTGGCAAACGTGGTCCCAAGTTCTCCATGTCATAGCTAGCGCTAACAATGTGTAACCAGAGCTAAGAGAGCCAGCTGCTCAATTTGTAACCCGTCCTACGCCGCAACGCTTGGACGTGGGTGCAGCGTTCGGGCAGCTCCCTTGCGTTGGTTTTCCCACCATGGAAGCTAGAGTTTTGAGGCTGCGGTTGGAGCATTCCTGAGCCGAGTCTGGTTCAGTGGCTCTCTGCGGGTGCTTGACTTCAAATGTGGAACTGGGTCATAAAGACTCTGTGGGGCGAAGATCAGAGAAGAGAACTTGCAAGATTCCCACACCATCTACAGCTCTTCTTACACCTTGTCCCTGCTGAACTTCAGCAAGTGAAGATATCCCTGACAGGAAAAACAAGGAACGATGATGAAGAAAACTGAAATGCTGAGAGGGAAACTGTAGGCTCTGGGCGGTGAGAAAGAAGACAGATCGGACCCTAGAGAGATGAGGAGTGACTGAGAGCCGACGAAGAGTGAAGGACACTTAT
Source organism: Labeo rohita (assembly GCF_022985175.1). Lineage (NCBI taxonomy): Eukaryota > Metazoa > Chordata > Actinopteri > Cypriniformes > Cyprinidae > Labeo > Labeo rohita. Next base: position 3,344,161 of record NC_066882.1, on the reverse strand, counting down.
CTCTGCAATGTGATCCTGCCTTGACGGAAGGTGCGGGTGAGGGGAGGGATGGAGAGACTGATATATGCACTGGGGAGGAGAGCGACGGAGGCTCTTAACTAGCAGTAATGCCTCATTACCATGAGATGAATGCTTGGGCCCATGCAGCGTGTTAATGCGCTGCCCTTTGCTAAATGTCACGCTAATCTGAGTATTAGTTTAAGCAGCGGCGTGGGCAGTTCCTCGGCAGAAGCGGCGGTTTGTGGAAACATCGCAGGAAATTGAATGAGAATGTTAGAATTGCAGCGTTCCCTGCCCCCAGCTCCTCAGCGTGGGCTCGCCATCCTGCGCCACGCCTAACCACAGCTCTCCAAATGCAGCTAATGTTTGGCATGTCAACTGGGTTTAACACTGAGCAGCGCTAGGGTGAACAAGGAGGGGTCAGGGTATGTTTTTACGGCCTGTTTTTGTTTCGCCTGAGATTAGCCCTAAGTTCCTGTGTGAGCAGAATGTTTGAACAGGGGAATGTAGTGGTAATTCAGCCTGAAACGTGATCTGAAGTAGGTTCTTTTGGTTGGAGAAGACCGGCACTAAGACAGCGCTATTGCGACGACAGAAGAAAGCAAAGTCAAAGCTGAGGTATGCTAATGCTAACTGTCCACCTATGACCTTAACGTTGGTCCCTTGCTACTTACGTGTGTTTTGATATTAGCTGTTAACGTCAGTCCATCTGTAGAGCAAAGCCTCTTGGCTACACCCCACGATATCTCCAACGCTACATAGCCTTGTTTAGCAATTCACGTTCCAGAAAGGCGTAATTGACTTCACAGCTGCAGTCCGTTACTCTTAGCTAGTGTAAGCAAATGATAGTCCCGCGTAATTGAATCTGGAAAATGTAAATATGTCTACAGGTTTGCTGATCTAGATAACTCTCCAAGATGAAGGAGCCGGTAATAGTGGCTAACTTTGTGTATGTGTCATTTATAATGCGGTTTCGCTCAAGGAAAAACAGAGTATTTTATTTTCAGCTGACAGGAAATTGACTTCCCCTCGTGCGAGAGGGGTGACATGAGGTTGCTGAAATCTTCCACGGGTTTCTGTTTGTTTTTATTGAGCTCCATAATGGGCTGCTTGAAGCTAATATGTAGGCTAGCCGTACATCAAAGACGCTCCACCTTCTCAATCCCCCCCGTTCTAAAAATATTATGGCCTCGGGATATTTTCTGTCTGTCAGAATATGAACAAAAGGCCAATAGTTGCAAGCGCTAGGCTGCATGTTGAGGAGTTGATCTCTAGTGCCACCTAGTGGTGGTAGACCTTCACTGCATACATTCAAGAACCAGTCCAAATGATGACTTCGGTCACCCATGGTGAGATTTATGTTCTGATTAAGTATGTTTTCATTCTCATAATAGAACCTTCCTCTGTTTTCCATAACATTCCCACTCTCACCAGCTTTTCCACAAAATACTCTTCCCGTTTCCTTCCCAGCCGGCATGTAGGCTCTCAGACCGACTTAATGAAAGACGGCTGTCAAAACCAGAGACAGTGGATGAAAATGTCCTCATATTATAATAAAACCGTTCATCTATGGTGGTACTGATGTATCAAATGGACTTGCTTGAGATGTTCGGGGGGTCTCAGCCCGCGGACTGTAGTGTTTGTTGCAAAAGCCTATTTTGAAACAGGAATTGAATTATGGGCCTGTAATGCAAACCACACGTGCGCCTGTGTTGGGTCTTTGTTCAGCCAAGACCTCCGTGAACCGTACCCCCCTATATCTGGGGACACTGATCTCTATCCGCACCTATGGCCTCAGCATTTCAGTAATGGAAAATAGTATTGCGAGCCAGCACAAATACTAGCAGCCTGCCCACAAAAATGAGTTGATTTCCATGTTTGTTTGCTTAATGCATTTGTTGGCAATGCCCTCTTGTTGTTTTTTGTCTTTAGGATAAATAGATGGATAGATGGATAGATAGATAGATAGATAGATACATAGATAGATAGATAGATAGATAGATAGATATGGTTTTTTTTTCTTCTGCTAAAGACAGAAAAAGAGGAAAACCTTGTTTTAAGTTGAGGTGGGGATTAAGATATACTATACTCGCCACAATATCATTTCTCGCACCCCCTTCTCCCCTCTCTCTGTTGGTCTCTGGGCTTCTATGCCAAACCACTGTCTCTAGCTGTCTGTAACTGCCTGTGCTCCATCCAGCAATAACTACTACAATACAAAACTGGGGTTTCTGTAGCCTGAGCAGACTGCTTTCTCATAGTTCAGAGGCTACTGATAAGTTCATAACCCTAAATCTCACCTTCAAACAAAATACCGTCTTCGAAGTCAGCAGAACCTGGGCCAAACGGCATGCTACAGTACATGCACTGCACTGTATGAAACTGAGGAGGAAATGGGCGGAAATCCAGCGGAGCGCGCTCTTATAGTCTATGAAATGTTTCATGGAGGTTTCGAGAAACCCGGGAACAAACGGCACTCTTCAATGGTTAAAAAATGACCGTGTGAAACAGAATCGCTCTCAGGAGTTCACGCAGTCACAGTGCCAAACTCAGCAGGATGTGATTTGAGCGTGCTAACTCAAAGAAAGGGTGAACTCATGGCCAACACAAGCTCTCCTTTTCCCACAACATAAGCTCTCCCCACGTCAGTGCCAAATTCACTGGAAATACACCTGACGGAGCCTAATGTGGAAACCATGGCATTTTCAGACAGTGGGGAGATATTCGGTATTGCACATTCAGGCTTTTCATTTGGGCTTAAAATGTTACTTTCAATGTTAAATTACCCCAGTGGTGACATGATACGATCAGTTAAAACCGTCATTTAGCCTAAAACAGCCGTTAAGGCTTTCATTGTGAGCATTTTGTGTATCCAAAATACATATGTTTAAATAATATTTTCACACAGCAACATTTGACGGAATAAAAGCTTGATTGAAAATGGCGCAAAAAATAATAATAATATTTACTCTACCATTCACAGTTTGGTAGAAATGTTTATTAAAGGTTTTTTGTGACACTCAAGATTGGAGTAATGATGCTGGAAATTCAGCTTTGCATGACAGGAATAAATTACATTTTAAAATATATTCAAACAGAAAACTATTATTTGAAATTATAGTAATATTTTACTAAATGTACTGTGTTTTGATCAGATAAATGCAGTCTTAATGAGCATAGGAGACTTATTTCATTAAACACACCATTAAATAAACCTTATGACCCCAAGCTTGAATTATTTTGTTTTTATTTTATTTTATTTTATCTCATATTTAATCTTAAATGTGTTCTTGACTCCCACTGCCTCCTTGGGGGAAAAATGAATAATTAATAATAAATAAAAAAATAATTTTCATATAATAAATATTGAAAAAATCAGTTTAGGTAATTATAATTTTTAAATATATTTAAATAAAATATTTAAAAATATACCTTATGCTATCTTACGCTTTCTTGCAGTGTGGAGTCAGTGAATGATGGTCTTTTCCACACGGTGGAAGTCCTGATCCAAAATCAGACCCTGAGTTTGGTGGTGGATAAAGGGGCACCGAAAAGCCTGGGCAAACTCCCACGTCCTCCAGCTGTGGATCACAACACACAACTCTACATAGGCGGTAAGCATCAAAAACACCTCATTGTTCATCAAAACCACATTTCGAAGCTTTCAAAGTATCAAATATGCACTCTTAAAAATAAAAGTTCTTTATTGGCATCAGTGGTTCCATAAAGAACCATGAACATCCATGGAATCTTTCAAATGCAGAAAAGGTTCTTCATAGTCAAAAAAGGTTCTGTAGATTTTTAGAATGTTCTTCAAATTGGTTCTTTTAGGAACTGAAAGGTTCTTTGGGGAACCAAAAATGGTTCTTCTATGGCATCAGTGCAAAAACACCTTTTATTTTGTAGGCGTGATTGTAATCATTAAATGTGCTAATATTTGCCTGTTGTTGGTGTATTAGGTGTGCCCTCTCTGACTGACACAGCTGGCCTGCGACCGGGTCCAGACCGTACATTCCAGTCCTTTATTGGCTGCATTCATGACGTACGGCTCAACGGGGAACTCCAAGACCTCGGCAGTGGACTGGCAGGGGTAGAGGGCATCCTGCCTGGCTGTCACTCCTGCAGCGTCTGTGCTCATGGGGCCTGCAGACAGAGAGGAGAGGCAGGTGTGACCTGCGAGTGTCCCACCGGCCACAGCGGCCCACTGTGTGAAGAGACAACCTCCCAGAGCCCCTGTCAGAACAGCAGGTATGTACAGTAAATCCACATGTACGCAGACACTCACAATTGTGCTTGTATCCGGCGGTAATCTCCTCCCTCTCTCTTTCATGTGCAGGTGTGTGCACGGTGTGTGTGTGCCGAAGGGCTCTTCGTACAGCTGCTCATGTGCAGATGGATACTCAGGCCAGTTCTGTGATAGGCGGGAGGAGTCCGCCATCTGCAAGGGGCTGCACTGCGTGCACGGAGAGTGCAGGGTGACGGAGAGCGGAGAGCCGTTTTGCCAATGCCAGACTGGATACAGCGGGCCGACCTGTGAAACAGGTGAGACACAGCACTGCAGAAGACATGCAATATGCATGATCAGAAATTATAGGTGTTTAATTACACTTAGAAATATATTGTTGTATTTAGATATAGAATGTAAAAACAAGATTAAAAAATCTTTTGTTTGTTTATTGTTTTAGGTACATATAGTCAAACCAAAATGTATTCAGACACTTTCAACATTTCTCACATTATCACAGTTTATTTGCTACAGTTTAGAAAATGGTAATAAAATATGACAAGTACTCAGAGTTAAACTGTGTCAGAACTAATTCATCTTGATAATATTAGATAACTTTGATACAGCTATCAATACTTTGTTGACCAATTACCAAGCAATGCTTAACTTTGTTCAGTCAGTGGTGTAAAAAAGTTGCATTAGCAACACTGTCAGGTCAAAGTGTCTGAATAATTATTATTCCCAAATAATCTTTATCAATTTTACTACTGTATGAAGAATTTTTGGGTATGATATGTCACAGTAACTGTTTTCTTCTGCTGATCTAACCAAATTTAATTGGGTGAGCAAGAATAATACAATGCTATCTCAATTATATCTCAATAATATTTTGATACTGGCAATAATATCTCTTTTCAATAGAGCACATTCGTAAGATGTACATGGGATTTTATTGAGTAAAACCACTGTTTTATATTTATTTAAAAATACATAAATAACCATTGCATATGCAATAGAGTTTAAAATCAGTAATTGTTTTTAAATATATTTGTACTTTTATTTTGCAAGAATGCATTAAGTACATCAAGACAGACTTTTAAACTGTTACAAAAAAGACTGTTTTATTTAAAAAAAAATCTATTATTTTAAAAAATCCTTAAAAATATGTATTAACATTTTCACACACACACACACACACAAAAAAAAAACACTCAGCAGTACATCTGTTTTCAAAATCATTAATGATAATTTAAGAAATGTTTCTTAAGAAGCAAATAAATTGCATTTCAGCATATTAGAATGATTTCTGAAAGATCATTTGTAACCCTGGACCACAACTATTTGGCTATTTTTAGCGATAGCCAAAAATATATTGTATGGGTCAAAATTATCGACTTTTCTTTTATATAAAAAATCATTAGGATATTAAGTTAAGATCATGTTCCATAAAGATATTTTGTAAATTTCCTACTGTAAATATATTAAAACCTAATTTTTGATTAGTAATATGCATTGCTAAGAACTTCATTTGGACAACTTTAAAGGTGATTTCTCAATATTTAGATTTTTTTGTTCGAAATTTTCAAATAGTTCTATCTCGGCCAAATATCGTCCTATCCTAACAATATTTGTCCTATCCTATCCTTATTTATGCAGCTTTCAGATGATGTATAAATCTCAATTTCAAAAAATTGACCCTTATGACTGATTTTGTGGTCCAGGGTTACATTCGACACTGAAGACTGGGGTAATGATGCTGAAAATTCAGCTTTGATTACAGGAATAAATTACATTTTAAAACATATTCAAGTAGAAAATTATTTTAAGTAATAACCTCAGAGGTTATAGCAGATCTGTTATTAAAAATTAATTTCTCAGTATCAAAAATGAATGGGACTGCTTCATGCTATTTTCATAATCTAATCAAATCCTGATGAAAATTTCTGTTTCCACTCACGAAGTTGTGTTATAGCAGTTAAATGCGCTGCAAATGCTGTTTGATGTCATCTTTAGCTTGCCAGAAGTCAGTATCTGACCTGAAACTTCTTATGTTTATTAAAGTATTATATAAAAGCTTTATCTGATGGCCTGTCTTCCGTCCCTTCCTCCACACAGAGCCGTCGTGCCAAGGCGAAATGGTGCGTGAGCTGCTGAAGCGTAATATGGGTCATAAAAACTGCACCTCCACCAGTAAAATCGCTCGGTGTCCAAGCGCCTGCCGCTCGGGCCTGTGCTGCGCCCCCACCAAGAGCCGGAGACGGAAGGTCAGCTTCAAGTGCTCCGATGGATCTTCCTTTTCCGAGGAGATGGAGACCACCGTGGAGTGCGGCTGCACAAAGTGCCCATTGTAATATTAGCCAATCCCCCTCCCCTCGTCCCGAACCTGGAGAAGAAGATGGAGCGGAAAAGAAAATATATTGTAAAATAAACAAAACGCAAATAGAACTTATTTTTATTAAGGGATGTTTTTTTAAAGAAAGAGACTGTTTTTATGATGTTGCTTATATGTGTCTTATGAGAAGTAATTTTGTATCGTCGAAAAACAAAACCACACAGATTAACATTCCTGAAAATATATGAATTATATAAATATGTATAAATCTATATAAATGTACAACCTAACCTAAGAATTAATTTGGTCTGTGTATTGCATGTCTGTTGTGAAGTGTGAGAGCGGAGAGAAATTTTAACGGAGGAGCTGAAATGTGCCCGTGGAGCCGATCAGGCGAGGACTCTCTAGACTCTCTAACACAGGAAGTGGTGAGCCAACTTCCTGTGCTCTGGTGGCGGCAACAAATGAACTGCTTCCTAATGGACCTCACCTGCAGATATCAAGGACAGAGCAAAGTGGGATGGGCTGATATTTTGTACTTTGGATGTTGTTTTCTCACTTTGGAAAGCTCATCGGCGTGACTCTGGTTTACAAGCTGCAACTCATCGGAGTGAATTTTTTTGCATGACTGCATGGAAAAGTTAAATGTGAACTTGTAACATGCTGCGGTCAGGCAGTAAAGCTATTATAGTAACTATGATAGTCAAACGCTCTCTCTACCTGTTTATCCTTGTACAGTTGAAATCCGAACGCGTCGGCAGGTGATGCAGGCGACCGCAACTCTGGTGCAAAGCACTTCATACTGACGTAGTATTCCGTCGTAACCGTCCTTTACTAAAATATTAAATGCAAATATATTACACCCATTACTACTGTATTGTTTCATGTGTACCCTTTTTGTTTTTGTTTTACCATTTTTTCAGATGTAACACTCAGAGAGAGCGAGGACTATAGATATTCCAAAGGAAAAGCTAATCAGTGTTAATGAATATTCCTCCTCGTTCTGTCTCGCCCCTGTTCGCCACATACTGTTGTATAAGGTACAAGCGGATGTAGGAATCCCCAGTGAACGATGTAACTGAGCTTGTGCGGAAAGTTTCACGTTAGCACCTCTAATCAGAAGACTGGTTGTTATACGGTGCATTTTCTAATAATGTTTTGTTAAATATGAATTAGAGAGTGATGATTAACTTGCAGTGAATGTTGAATTAAACTTGTAATGAAATACACGGCTGGATTTTCTGATTCTTTTTTGTGCCATTTTGTTTTTCTTGTATGCACCTGAAACCAGTATCCAGATAAGCAAAAGTAAGGGAAATGTTGTCAATCAATCTTTGGTCTTTTCATGGCCACAGTTCATCATAACTGTTTGTTGGTCAAATTAAAGATAATGTGTGTATTTTTTCCTAGTTAAAGGGTAAATGCAATGGCTTGTTCCAAATTTTTCTCTATTTCTTAGTAAGTGATCTGACATGATCCAAATATATATAGGTCTATGTATGTATATGTATGTACAGTAGTCAACTTTTGAAGTGGATTAAAACCTTTCATTAAATTTGTCCTAAAACCAAAAAGAATACTTTTTCTTGTCTTACAACAACTTTGCTGAACTTTTTTTATCCACTTCAAATGTTGACTACTGTATATATATATGTATGTCACACAGGTCTATGTATGTATATATATATATATATATATATACATACATACATATACATATACATATATATATATATATATATATATATATATATATAAAGATTTTTTTTTTTTTTTTTTTGCGGTTTTATGATAATATTAAGATAATGTGTGTATTTTTTCCTAGTTAAAGGGTAAATTCAGTGGCTTGTTCCAAATTTTTCTCCATTTCTTAGTAAGTGGTCTGACATGATCCATATATATATATATATATATATTTTTTTTTTTTAAGTTTTTATTCAGATAGGACGGTGTAGATGGACATGAAGCGAAGTGAGATCGGGAAAGGTCTACGAGCCTGGATTCGAACTCGGGCCGCCCACAGCGCAATTGCGCTATATGTCAACCCGCGAACCACAAGGCTATTGGCATCAACAACAATTACATATATTATAAGAAGTAATTATGTGCAATAATTACAGAATGTGTAAACTGTATATTTGTTCCTACGTCCAGTAATAATGTAAGAATTATATATTATATTAATGGGGCTCAATTATGGCCTGAAATCAGCCCAATGATGGCAAAACAATATCATGATTTGTTATTATTTCACATTATATATGTATTTAGGTATCTCTAACACATTTGTGCCTACTGCAACTGACTTTAGATGAATTTGAATGCTAATGAATAGTTTTTTAGCCATTAGGGCTCACATGCAGCTGTAATCACACACTGCAATCTTTAAAATAAATGTTGCAAAAAGGTGTTTTTCCAGCGATACAGTAGAAGAATCAATTTGGGTTTCCCCAAAGAAGCTTTCAGTGAGCAGTTCTTAAAACAGCCATTTTTTCTTAGTGTGAAGAGCAATTAAATAATCTGATAAACGTTTTGTGTAACTGAAAGGTTCTGTTGATGTTAATGGTGTATTTAGAAGTTTAGTCCACTAGATGGAGGTATACACCAATTTGCTGTCAGTCTGAATGCATCTTGAAGGCATCGAGGGGGTTAGTGCCAGGTTAGAGTTAATAATTTTGTTTAAAATGAGAATGATTTTTCCTTCACTAATCAGGACACAAAGGAAAACTCTTACTATGGCCGTGTGTTTTTGACCCACAACTGGCAGATTCTTTCGTAGGGCTGTAAAATTTCTAATTAGTGAGTGAACCCTGATAATTTTTGTTGAACTTTGATGTGTTTTCCCGCAGTGTGTAGACCACAAAACCTGTGTGACCTGTTGTCTTTGAAGAACTGGATCCTGATCCTTTTTCCCTTAAGGGTGCACTCAGTAAGTTTTTGTTTTTGCTCACTCTTCTTTGCCCCAGGGGTCTTGCACTTTATGTTATATTGATATGGATGCATTAAGCTTCAGATCTCATACTTCATTATTATACGACAGTTAGTAGCCAACAATTTTTAATCTGGTCTGAGCAGCCATAATACTCTTGTTTCTGCAATAAAGAAATGGCAGAAGTAGTAAGAATATCAAGGTATGCTGTTTTGAATTCAGCTATATAGTCCGAAAGCACTGGGTCATTTCACTGTATCACACTCCCGTGTTTGTTCCTTTCAGACGCACTTTCAGTCCGTGCTTTAGAGATGGGGATTTTTCAGTGAGTCTTTCTGCAGGTTACAGCATTATGCCAGTAGGTGGCGACTCTCTTTATGAGTTATTAAACAAATGGCATAGGTTTGATTTTTGGCATTGGTGGGGACATAACAGCACACATCAGATATTTAAATTGTTTAATCGGAGTTATTGCTAAATGCAGTTTAGTAATCCCTAGATACTGGTAGGGACGTGTCTAGCATCCCTACTAAATTCTACGCCCTTGAAAATTGAAATTGAAGTGAGTTGCTGTGAGTTGTCACTTTTGAGGAAGATGTCATTCACTTGTTTTGTACGTACAAAGAGAAATTTTGGTCTTTTTTAAATGTTCATCCAATCTCATTTTTAAGTGATTTTTAGTTCTGTTATAAAGATTTTCTTTGGATTGTTAAGTACTCAAAAGAGAATATAGGAAAATTTAACTTACAGTTTTTCTCAGTCGCTTTGGTGCATTTCTCAAATCATCCTTAACATTTGCAAAGAAGTATGTGCATTTCTCAAAACAATTCGTACAAACAGCACAACACAATGGATTACCTGCAAAAGTCTGTAACTTATTCAAAATCTTTAGTTCATCTATCAAAAGTAAGTATGCATGTCAATGAACATATCAGTGCCATCAGAATGAAAAGTCCTTGTGTCATAGTTCACAAACAAGATAATCAAAATGCTTAGTCATGTTGTCAATCAAACAGTGTACTCTATTAGCATTACCTGATGTAAACTATAGCAATAGTTTGCATGACAGGTACTGTATTGAAATGCAGAAGGCTGCAATTCTTATGTGTGTCATATATCCATTTCAAAAGTACAAATGTATACATTACTGTATGTGAGATATTGATTGAAAGAGACTGGATAGGACAAAAAAAAAAAAAAACACATTACAGAGTCATTGTGATAGACAAGAAAAAGAAATATCCTTGATAGTACACGTACATCACTCAGACGTCTATTTCACATCTACATTTACATCTGCAAGATTTATTTTCTAGAGTGTTTGCTCATCTGCACGTTTCCTACCAGGTGTCAAATAGACTTTTATTAGATGTCTTTACTGTAAGAAGTTTATGTTTTAGAGTGTATGTAAAACTGACATCTTAAAGATGTCTGTCAGATGTTTGTACATGGCAGATGCACAAAAGCGAAAATACAAAATTAGAAAGGAAAACACAGGAATCACCCCTCGCTTTTGCATACAGCACTGTATGAGGAATTTCAGAAAACTGGTTTGTTATTGGTTAATCTACATTCCCTTATTAGTGAAAGTCAAGATTCACCTGCACAATGCATGGCAAATTTACAAATAGACTAACAGGAATGTGTAGAAAATATACTTGACAGTTTATGACAACTATATCAGTCATTTTGCATTTAATGACTTATACGATGAACTAATGACTAGATGTTTTGAGGGGTAAGACGATTGCACAGAGAACTATATAATACATTTTGAGTAACATGACACTAGCAACTGATAATGTAGGAAAACGCAGACAAATGTACATAATCAATTGCATGAATGTACCAAAGCAATCGCAACTTGTTCAAATAAATGAGAAACTGCTATTATGATGTGCACAAGTGACTAGATGATGTGGAGGTTGAACAAGTAGTTTTGAGAATTTCATTTCAGATTTGAGAAATGCACCAAAGCGACTGAGAAAAACTGTAAGAAAATAAACCACTATTTATTATAGTAAAAGTGCATGAATAGAAAGATGCTGTTTTACTGTTTTAGGATTAACAGAGCTTTGGATAGTTTCCATATAGCTCACTTGTCTAGATCAACTTTGGATTTAGAAAAGAGAGGTTTTTTGTTTATTTGTGTGAAATTTGTCTTGATCGAATCAACTGGTTCGCGAACACTTTCCGAGGTTCCGGTCTGTATCAAAAGATTCACGAACCCGCTCCAAAGTTCCGATCTAAATCAAATTATTCTCGATCCGCGTTCCGAAGTCTTGATTGAATCAAATGATTCGCGAACTCTTGCCAAAGTTCCGATCTAAATCAATTCTCGATCCGCGTTCCGAAGTCTTGATCGAATCAAATGGTTCGCGAACTCTTGCCAAAGTTCCGATCTGTATCAAATGATTCGCAATCCTTGTTCCGAAGTCTTGATCGAATCAAATGATTCGCGATCCGCGTTCCGAAGTCTTGATCGAATCAAATGATTCGCGATCCGCGTTCCGAAGTCTTGATCGAATCAAATGATTCGCGATCCGCGTTCCGAAGTCTTGATCGAATCAAATGATTCGCAAACCTGCTCCAAAGTTCCGATCTAAATTAATTCGCGATCCGCGTTCCGAAGTCTTCGCGAACTCTTGCCGAATTTCCGATCTGTATCAAATGATTCGCGAACCTGCTCCAAACTTCCGATCTAAATCAAATGATTCGCGATCCGCGTTCCAAAGTCTTAATCGAATCAAATGATTCGTGATCCGCGTTCCGAAGTCTTGATCGAATCAAATGATTCGCGAACCCTTACCGAAGTTCCGATCTGTAAGAAAAGATTCACGAACCTGCTCCAAAGTTCCGATCTAAAACAAATGATTCGCGATCCGCGTTCCGAAGTCTTGATCGAATCAAATGATTCGCGAACCTGCTCCAAAGTTCCGATCTAAATCAAATAACGCGATCTGCGTTCAAATGATTCGTGATTCGAGATCCGATTGGAGTTCAATCGCTTGAACTGAATGATTGATGTCACGAGCTTGAATCAATCGGAGCGGTTCCGGCGTAAATGACTCACTCAGTTGAATCGTTTGTCTGTTCCTCTGCTTTTGGCGTCTTCAGGTATGTTTACATGACACTGTCAACACTACGGCTTAGTTCGCCTGTTTTATGAGATTAACTGAAATAAGCGGAAAAAGCATGATGTTTACAAGTAGAATATCAATATTTCCGCTCCAAAGATAACATCCAACAAGATAAGGTAACCAGTTTACTGCTAACAAGTAAAACACACCATTAATATGACGAGCTGCAAGTTGAAACTCGATCATAATCCATCTAGCATTGTGCATTATGATCGTTTCCATATGTAATTGTAGCTTAATTCACAATAGTTTGAAAGCTTGACCATTGCAATTCAGTTGATTGTATTAGTCTATATAGAATGACAATCAAAGAGCAAATGGGAGAAGGAAATGAACACAAAACAGCACAACAACATAAACAACAAAGTTAAAGAGGGTTAACTTTATTCTAAAACAGAACTGTGCTCATGTTTTAAATACTTAATATGTTTTTACTCCGCACATGTACATTATTTTTTGAAAATGTGCAGTTTTATAGCGTATTCATTTAATTTCTTAGGTTATATCAATTGTATTTTTGCAACATTGGAGCCCCCACAGTTAATTAAGTGGAATTCACAGTCAAAAATATTCTACTCTCATCATTCCAGATGGCTGTACACATGCATTTGTTGACAATGTAAATGATTCCAAAAGCTAAGAAGAACCACATGTCAGCTGATAAGGTGAGATATTACAACCACAACAAAAAGAGTAGCCAGGAGAGACCTTTACTTTTGTTGAAATACTGCTAACGTATTTTCCTAAGCTTTTGAATATGTATGCATGTAATCAAATGTTGGCAACACGATAGGCCACATTGCACATAATATACATTTGACAGACTATTACAAGCTAAAACAAGCATATTCGACTTATTAGAAGTCAGTGTAGAATCAGTATGATTTTGAACTGATAAAAACTTACATAGAGTTGTTTTGAGGAAATGTCACTACTGTTGCTCAGTATTGATTCTGTTTTGACTTCGTTTACTATTTTCGTTGAAGCCGGGGAGCAAAACATACACAAGCTGACAATATTGTGTACGATATCAAGTAAGTTATTCGATGCTGACTTGTTTGTTGTATACAGCAATTTCATGCTCTCACCATTCTGTGTATTAACACAGCTGTGATTGCCTGCATCAGAGCAACAGAACTCTTGTGTGATAATGTGTAAATAAAACTGATGTTTTGGGGTTTAGTTCAAACAGATTAATTTAGACTTCATAAAATGTGAGTGTGTGAGTTAAAATGAATGGTCAGTATTTTAAGACTGTTTCCCAGAAGAGAAAGACTATAAATTTTAATGATCTACATCTGCTTAATGTGAATTTCATCAACTTTTGCAGCACACCAGCATATAGATGACCTCAAAGCAAACAGACATGGAATAAAAGCCACCAACTCCAATTTTAATTTCATGGGATCTTAAGGCTTCTGAAAATGTGATAACTTGAAGACACGCATTGCAGCATTGGGGGATTCGCAGTTAATGTGAAGGTCAGGACGACCTACTAGCTCTATTATCTCTTTTAGTAATCCACAGGAAAAGAGAGATTTTAATAGCATTGAGATTAAATGGCAAGCATCCCAGATTACCCGGGACAATTGCGCAGTAATGCCCAGCTGCACCGGGTTTGCAGCGTGATACATCCACTTGTTTATTGAAGGGGCTAATCTCTCCATAAGTCTAGTCCCCGTGAGAATCTGTGTTTACAAAAGGATGGATCTGTGCCTCTTTCATGCCATTCAAATCCTTTCAAGTGCTCAGTCATTATGTTCAGTAGCTTGCCTCTTAACCCTGGTTCCCTAACATGTGGCTCTTCCTCTTACGAGAGAAGTGGAGAGGTAAAACTGCTGGGGCATGTCTAGTTATTGAGGCACTATAATACTTGCAATTCCTCAGAATTAGCCACACATTGTGGTCTTGTGAGAAAGGGCTCCTGAGGAAGAAGACGGGAGGAAATTGCCACAGAGTTCAAACACAGATGCAGGAAATGAATAGAAATACTTGAAGAAATAGTTCAGCCAAAAATGACAATCCTGTCATCATTTACTCACTCTCATATCCTTTCAAACCTATATGACTTTCTCTTTTCTGTGGAATATGGTTATTGAATAGATCAAATTTGCATGAATGAGTCATTCATGAATGAAATATCAGTTTATTTTGCACTTTATGATCTTGCCAAGGATAGCTAGGATGGATGGCAAAATTTGAAGTGATTAATGGATTACATTTTGGTTTTGGGCTCACATAAAAACTATTGTATACCTTTAGAAGACTTGAAATGTAGTGCAAAATCACATGGACTACTTTTCAGGTATTTCTCCACTGTAAAAATGATTTTCTTGCTCAGTATTTTTGTCTTGTTTTCCTTTGCAAATATCTGAACATTCAAGATACGAGAAGCAAAATGACTGAAGATGTTAAGTCTTGTTTTCTGAAAAAAAAAAGTATCAAAATTAAGCCTCGACCAGAATGAGATGATTTTTGCAGAGCTGATTTTGGCAAGGTAAAAAGGGTGTTGTTTTACACAATTATTGAGAATTTTTAACCAAAGTATATTAGAGACTTTTCATTAAGACCCTAAAGAATCATATCGACTTGTGGAAAATGGGCATCCGATGACCCCTTTAAGAATGTTTAGATATTTGTAATAAAAAACAAGACAAAATTCATCATTTTTTGCAGTTAAATGGTGTTTTTGTGGCATTTTGAAGTCTTAAAAGAGTGACCAGTACATTCATAACTTATTTTTTCTCCTTTTGTGTTTTCCACAGAATAAAGTAAGACATAAAGGTCTAAAATGGCATGAAAGTAAATAACAGTTTTTCAATTTTTCACCTTTAAAAGGTGTGTCAAGAAAAAAAAAAATACATCCCGAGACTCCATTCACAAGTTAAATTTCCAATCTACGCCATGTCTCCAGCAGTTTTCTGAGATGGCATTCATAAAGATTATGATTCATAAGGAGATGGTATCTTTAGAGTATTAGATGTGATAGTGAAATATGGCATTGACAGAGAGCGTGACACTGTGTGAAAGAAAGTTCCCTCCACACAGCTGGTTATAATCAGGCTGAGATAGCAAACAGATGGTACCCAACTGGCAGGGCAGCCACACACCAGAACATTGTGCAATATGTCAAAAAGAACATGTTTGAGAGACAATCAGTTTTTGTATGGATTGCTTTATTTTGACAGGAACTTTGGGCATCGGGAAATGTATCATTCTCGTCCAGCGTTATTGGGTCATTCCGTGTCAACTCAACCGGAGGTCCAAGGCTCAAATTTTTGATTTTATTAATATTTTTTTTCTGCTGAAAGAAATACCTAATTGAAGAAGATGTGTATTTTTTTAAATAATCCACTATTTTGTAGAGGAGAATCAAAATGACAATTTTCACCTGATATTAATAGCCAAATTACAGGAAGGGAAAATTACTTCAGAAAGATTGCAGGATTATTATTTTTACACAGAGATTGATAGGTCTGTTAGTAAAATCTGTTGACGTTAACAATCTTTGTTGCATTATGTGCCAATGGTGTCCATTCAAAAATGGGGGAATAGTACTTTTCAAGTTTTTTCTCCAAAGTTTGCATGCCTGTAACTCAAGAAATAGTAAAGATATCTTAATGCCCTTTTAGATATTGGGTCTTTTGTCATCTTCATTTTTAAGGCCATGTATGGTTCAGTTGCAGAGATATTGTAATTTCGGTATGGCTCCAGGAATAAATTGTTAAATTGTACAGTTTCAAGGTCAAAAAACAAATGTGAGTCAGTTTGCATTAAGATAATACTTCTTTTAAACAGGAACATCCTAAGAACGCACAATGCTGAACCTAGAAATGCATCTAGGATCCCTTCTTTACAGAATAGTGGATTACTAAATATACATCTGTGATATTTAATATTTTGGCTTTTGTCACTATACATGTTTAAAAATTTGAGCTGGGGAAGTTTATGCAATTTGATTTATTTGCCACAACCTATTATTACTATTGTGCAAATTTAGGGTTAGGGATTCATGTGGCATCAGTGTTATGTTAAAAACTTTGGCTCGTTAAGGAGGCTATTTTGACCCAGAACAGACTAGAAACCACATGGCAACTCTCTAAAATCCTTAGAACATCTTAGCAACATCCAGGCAACTGTCCAGGGCTATGTTTCTCAAAAGCATGGTGAGTGAAAATGATTGTACAGACCATTGGTGGCAATGGTTCTACGATCTATTTAGGCAGCCCAGAACGTCATGCCACGTGTCGCGCTCAAGCGCTCATATTATTTCTTTAGCAAAAGTCCAAATCTGGTTTCTATTTTCCTTTTTTGTTTTGTTTTGTTTTGTTTTGTGGTAAATCATGTTGTTGAATCTCCAATTCAAATTCAATTTAATCAACACAAGAAATGTTGTGTTTACTAAGAAGAATTTTGTTTTGGAAAAAATGCCCGGACCTCAAGGTCCTGTGACAGCTCGACTGCATGACTTGAATGTTTTCAGGTTGTTTGTGGTTTTATTGAAGACCACCACCGAGGACACTTATTTCATTAGGGTTAATGAGCAAGCTTTAAAGCGAGCCGCTAAGCCTCAAAACAAACGTAGTGTGTTTTGTTAAAGACTCCTTCCTGTGTCTTTTTGACCTTTTTTAAGATGTTTGAGAATGTTGGTGGGAAAAGCTAAGCTGACTATTGCCGAATGGCAAAACCAGAAACAGAGATCATTTTTTCCTTTAGCAGTCAGTGACTGGTTGTTCAGTGGTCATCGGAGCCGTTTGGTATTTGAGTGTTTCTTGGAGAGTGACGGTGGAGGGGTGGCAGTCTGGGCCTGGCATGGGGGCGAGACTAACTGCTGCTCTGCCCTCAGATCACTGACAGCTGTCCGCTTTCCAGTCCGATAATTCCTTCCAGCGTGTGACGGAAAACCAGCTAATGTAGGGCGAGCTGCCCTCTTTCCCATCAGAAGCTGAAACATGCTCTCTGCAAGTTTACCTGTACTATCGTCATTCAAAACGAGTCAGTTAGGGTCATTAAAACTGTCTTACGGTGGAATTTTCCTTGGTCCTTGGCCTCAAAAGTTTAAAGACCCCTGTTGTAGACAACCTTAAAACAGCTTACTGTACTGAAGCGACCGAGTGGCCCTGATGGACATAAAGTGGCCTCAAAGTTTTCTAATTGTAACAGCCGAGTGAGGCTCGGCTTCCCAGCAGGGTTAAACTCACCTGCCTGCAGACAGTTTGCTGTGAAGCCACCTAATCACGTCCCAACAGACCACCATCTGCCCGTTTCTGCTCTTCAGTCACCCACCCACCCGCTGCCCGTCAATCTCACAGTCCAGCACACAACGCCTGGGCATCTCGGTGCCATGCAAGCTTCATTTATCTGCAGATTCGGGTCTGGGAAGAGGCGACGTCCTTGACTGTAAAGTAAACATGTCGGCAGAGAGTACTTTTCAACAGTCTGATTGTGCTGGACGACAGCACTTTGTTCTGGGGCAATTCATCATTCATTCACAGCTCCCTGTCAGAGATGAAACACTTGAGTTGGTGTTCAAAGGCGCTGAGAGGTCATGGGGAGAATGCTTTGTTAAAGGAGGAAATCCCACAGTGAAATAATAGACAATTTGAGAATGTGGTCTATGGGGTCTTTTGATGCCACTGCAAACAGCCAGTCCTTCTCACAACCTGTAATGAACTATGGAAAAAAGCACCAGCAAGTCTGGGCAATTTCTGTCTAAGTCCTTTCTTCTGTGCACACCAGTCACAACATTAGGTTTTTTTCTTTTGCTTCTTTGAGATGCATTGGGGTGAATGAATCTGTCAATTCACAAATGGATGCGTCTTTCTCAGAAAAAGTTTTTATTTGTTTGCCATGTGTGTTGCACTGATACAAAGCCCTTAAATTCTGAAACCTACTCAGTTTAAGAAATTGGCACAAAACATCCCTTGAAACAGAAATATTAAGAGTTATTCATATTTTTGTGCATTTTCCAGAATTGACTGTTGAATTGTTTAATTGAATTCAAATACATTTCCAAATTTACTATGATGCACAATATAATGCTTAATATTAGATATTTTATTGTGCATGAATTAAAATTTTCTTTTATATTTAGATTACCTCATTTAAAACATGAATACTTTAATAACAATTTTGTGATCTTTAGCAAGACGATTATCAATTTTCATACTGTACACTATGTTATGTTTTAATAAATGTGACCCTGGACCACAAAACCATTCATAAGGGTAAATTCTTTGAAACTGAGATTTATACATCATTTGAAAGCTGAGTAAATAAGCTTTCTATTGATGTAGCCTATGGTTTGTTAGGATAGGACAGTGTTTGGCCAAGATACAACTATTTAAAAATCTGGAATCTGAGGGTGTAAAAAAATCTAAATATTGAGAAAACCACATCTAAAGTTGTCCAAATGAAGTTTATTAGCAATGCATATTACTAATCTAAAATTAAGTACTGTTATATTTACAGTAGGAAATTTACAAAGTATCTTCATGGAACATGATCTTTACTTAATATCCTAATGACTTTTGCCATAAAAGAAAAGTTTGAATTCATGTAGACAAAATATGGTGAATGAATGGTTAATTAAATAATCAGGTATTTATCAACTACCAGACATAACGTGAAAATAATGAAATATTATGGTGCTTTAGGGTTAAAACAGTTAGTAGCTACTTTCCCCAGACAAGAACTGCCACCTTGTACTCTCTGCCAACAACATCATTCCCTCTTTTGAAACTCGTTTGTTGCTTGACCTACATACTTTGCTGTATGGTCATAGCACAACTCGAAACAGACGTATTTCAAGGCAGCGTGTACCTCAGAGGCTTTAAAATCTATGTCCAAATATAGAAACTCATTCATACAATGCCAAGCAGGCCCATCTATCAACATTAGGTGTTTGTACGTCACCACAACACCTGTCTGTTCCAACCCGCGGATACACATATTCCCAACAGGCTGATCATGAGTCCTATTGCCAGGTTATCGTTTGCTGACAGAAAAACAACTTCCTTGTCTTTCATTAGCTCTATTAATTTTCTAGTTGTGAGTGAATGACATGCAGAAATCACATGCTTAAGGGTGCTGTATGTCATTTTGACTGTTCTAAAGCATAAAAATGGACCACAAAACCATTCATAAGGGTAAAAAAACTGGAAAAAAAAAGTTTTTTTTTTTTTTTTTTTTAAATCGCCTTTAAAGTTGTCAAAATTAAGTTCTTAGCAAGGCATATTAGTAAACAAAAATTAAGTTTTGATATATTTATAGTAGAACATTTACAAAATATCTTCATGAAACATGGTCTTTACTTAATAAGTGATTTTTAGCATAAAAAGAAAAAAATTGATAAGTTACTAATACTATGTGTTCTTGCCTATTGCTACATATATAATCGTGCTTCTTACAACTGGTTTTATGGTCCAGATGCACAAATGTTTGCAGATAATTAGAAAACATGCTAAATTCACATAATTGTTCAGTTATTCTATTTTGAAAGGCGCATTCCATGTTGGAATGTCTATTTTTGTTTTGCTTTTGTGACTCCACCCATTGCCAGTTTATCCAATATGATTTCTACACCCCAGGTTGCCAGTTGGTGGGAAATGCACATATTGCAGCAGTGGAAGCCAGAACACAAACTGGGTCAGAGATTGTAGATTCTACCCAACCCTTAAAAAAAGCTTCGGTATCCATCTAAAAAGTACAATGGCGTTTTAGTGCCACTTAAAAAAAAATATATAAGATTGCAAGAATAAAGTCAAAATATTTCGAAAATAAATTTAAAATATTTTGAGAATAAAGTTTAAATATTTCAAGATTATATTTCAACAATAAAGTAAAAATTATGAGAATAAAGTCAAAATGTTTCAAGAATAAAGTCAAAATTTCGAGAATAAAGTCAGTGTTTCAAGAATAAAGTTAAAATGTTTTGATAATAAAGTAAATATTTTGAGAATAAAGTCGTAATATTTTTAAGAATAAAGTCGTAATATTTTGAAAATAAAGTCGTAATATTTTGAGAATAAAGTCAAAATGTTTCAAGAATAAAGTCAATGTTTCGAGAATAAATTCAAAATTACGAGAATAAAGTCAGTGTTTCGAGAATAACGTTATAATGTTTTGAGAGTAAAGTTGAAATATTTTGAGAATAAAGTCAAAATGTTTTGAGAATAAAGTTAAAATATTTTGAGAATAAAGTCAAAATGTTTTGAGAATAAAGTAAAAATGTTTTGAGAATAAAGGCAAAACGAGAATTAATTTGTAGCAATTACAAGATTAATGCACAGGCTATACTCTCAAAACATTTAGATTTTATTTTTGAAACATTTCAACCTTTATTCTCGTATTTTTGACTTTATTTTCAAAATACTTCAACTTTATTCTCACGATTTAGACTTTATTCTTGAAATATTTAGACTTTATTCTCAAAATATCAAAATCTCATCATTTTAGATTTTTACATTTCAACACCATCATAAAAAAGCTATATGAATATTAAAAATCAAGTCTTCACTTTTAATTGTGCTTTTTCTTGTTTTGTGTTCTCAATCTGGCAACCCACGTAAACATCGGGTCTGAGGAGAAGGGGGCAGGAGAAACAACTCTCCAATATTTCAAATTTGGACTGCAGCACATGTTTCAACCACTAGCTGTCAATATTACATTCTGCACCTTTAAATGCAAATATTAAAATTCTTTGAAGGCCTCACAGGTGATGAATTTAACACATGGAGACGTGGTGTTAAAGTCACGGAGTGTCACATGACTCACGGCATGAAGCGTCCAGGCGTAATTACAGGCATTCAGGTCCTCGATTATATGTCTTACTGACAACTGCACGGTGGAGATCCATCCCAATCCCATCAATATCTCCACAGTTCACCACTCATGGGCGTCAGCAGGCAATTCTGGAGGATTTTATGACTTTTGACTATAATTGAAGTTCTAATATTGCTCCCACAGTCCCTCCCCATCATATCTCTCCTTGTCATCATCCTCTTCTCTGTCTCTTTTCATTCATCACGCACTGTGTTTTCCAACTGCCTCGTCCAAAGAATTTTGCCTCGGTCTTTAGTCTTGGACATGTTGTACAGAACAGTCTGAGAACCTGTTTTTCTGCTTAAAAATGAATCTCAGAAACATGTTCTTATAGGGAAAGAGGTGTCTTGTTTCCTGTAATAAAGGTTTCTCAACCCTTCGTGACCTTTCGCTGACATTTTCATCTCAGCTGAGCAGTGGGGTGCTGGCTGTCAGTGTGAGGAGGAGATCTGATGCTGTGTGAGAGTCGGGCAACAGGTACGACCCTTCCTCAAGGACACAATGTGCTCTCTTTGTGCATGACCTCTGGGTACATGCCCCTTCGCTGATTATCTGTTACCCCTCGTCGTCTCGCTGATTGATCCTCTAATCCTTTCAGCTGGCCGTCTGCCTTCCATCCAGCTGCTCTCACAGAGCGAGGAAAGAGGTTGTCACGGCTCATTGTGGGGAAATAAAAGACATTTTTCTCGGTGGAGAAGCAGAATTGCTCACACACTTCCTTGATTATCACATTTACTGGAAGCAAAACTTTTTTAGTTTGGACATTTGACATCAAAATATTGTGCACAGTATTATGTGACCAAGAGAGGAATTAAATTTGCAAGAATTAAGACTATTAATGCTTTTTAAAAATGCATGATGACTGATTTAAAGGTAACATAAAATGAAAATCTGACTTTTTCCATGTTTAAGTGCTATAATTGGGTCCCTGAAAATGTGAAAGAGAAGAACCCAGCAAATTTTTTTGGTAAGCCTTTCCCTTGTGAAAAAACGAGCCGCTCAGATTTTATTCCCATGGTGATATTGAAATGGGATCTTATTATAATATTACTTTTTGTAACTCCTGTGTGTTTTAATGTAACTTGTGTGTATTTGACAATTTAAGCGCAATAAGACATGAAAGAGAACTTAGTTTAGTCAGCTGCTTTCTGTGTGTGTGCTTCGGATGTGTGTGCTCAGAAAACCCTATATCATGAGTTTAAACTGATATGGCTTAAAAATACATGTATTCAGCACAATAGACATGATAATCAAACCCAAACAGATGTTTTTTTAACAGATTATCTGAGCTACAAGCTGTAAAGGCACAGCTCTATTCTAGAAAAGGGGGCGGGGAGAAGCAGCTTATTTGCATTTAAAGAGACATGCATGAAAACAGTGTGTTTCTGCTTGCACTCAAATTAGGCATTTTCAAAATGATGTAATAAATGATCTGTGGGTTTTTTTGAGCTTAAAGGGGTAATCGGATGCAAAGTTCACATTTTCATGCTGTTTGAACTTTAATGTGTGTTGGCAGTGTATGTACACATCTACCCTATTATGATAAATATCCATGCAGTGTTTTTAATTAAGCTGTAAAAATAATATCCCCTTTTTTAAATCGAGCCATTCTCAGATGCCTGTTGGTTTGGCGTCACACCAACAGAGGCCGCTCCCACGATAGTTGGTTGACATGAGCATCTTACCTCAGACCAGCTGTAACAGTCCGACCTCCATTGTTTCGATGCCGGTGCAGGGATGTAAGTTAGACAAGAATATCTCAGATTAAGCGATTGAGGTGTTTTGTTGCTGGATGTAATAATGAACATAGTGGTCGTCATTTACTCCCGACATCCAAGCCTCTGAATATGCAGTGGATTACATTTGTTTGTGACGGGAATGCGCCTCCCGATCTACATAAATGTTCGCACAAATCATTCGTGATCCAGCTTCACCTTAAGTGGGAATCACCTTTCCTAATAACGTGCTAGTTAGCAAGTTTAGCGGATAAACCCGGCTAAAGTAAACAGGTTCGTCACTCCACAGAGAGAAGAGAGGGGCGGGGGCTAGTAGAGCTCATTAACATTTAAAGCAGTCTCGACCAGAACAGGATGATTTTTGCAGAGCTGATTTTGGCAAGGTAAAAAGGGTGTTGTTTTACACAACCATTGAGAATTTATAATTTATTAAGAATCATATCAACTTGTGGAAAATGGGTATCCAGTGTCCCCTTTTAAATTCACAGACACATTCTGGGGACACCTTAGACTTATATTGTAAAAAGAGGCATAATAGGTCTCCTTTAAGTTAAACGCTATAAATTAAAATTCCTAATTAAAATTAGGCAGCAGCTATTTGCACTAATTGTAAATAGCGATAGAGGCTATTTACACTAAGTGCAAATAGCAATGAATGCAAAAGTGTATAGCATGCTATTTACACTAAGTGAAAATAGCTATAGATTCTATTTAGACTTCTATTTAGTTAAAATAGCAGGATTTTCTGCTATTTATAATACTCACTTCCAAAAGATGAATCTACAAAGATTGTATTTTCTACCGATCGTTCAAAATGCGTAGTTGTGTATGTTATGTTATGTAACAACCCTGCACATGTCTTGCTAACTGGCTGACTCATGCTTCTGTAGTTCTGTTGTTCAGCTGTGGACCCACTGTAGTCTAAAAATTTGTGATTGATGCAGCTTGACTGTCTGTCTGTCTCATTAGTTGGAGTAATGATAAAGGATGGCGCACAAAACGACTTTCACACACCGAATGCGGAAAGCGCTGTGCTATGAAACCCATTCGTTTCAATTGGGGTAAAGTTAAATCTATTTTTGGAGAAAACTAAAGTGTTTTTTGACCTTGCATACATGTAAACCTGTTTCAACCTTTTGAAAATGTACTACCTCAGTGACCCCTTGTGCCTTTTTTCCTTTAAAGTGTTCATTGATATGTTAATTTGGCATTGGTTAAATCTAGAGGAAATTATTGAAACCCTGCTACATGTACAGTCACATTTTTCACTATGCGTTTCGTGCTAGTTATGAATGAAGGTTTTGAGGTTTCGAATATCTTTCCAGGTTTTAAATAAACATTCCTGATTGTGATTCAGTAAGTCTTTTAGGGCTGCCATTTAGTGTGGTTTCTATGCAAAGCACTAACTGATACAACCACAAAACAACTTGACAGTTTGAACATGTGAGATACAATTTGGGCTGTCAGGTTCACATGACCTCCGCAGGGCTCTGCTCTGTTTGATTTGTTGGCCTGCTCTTACTTTTTCCTCTCAGGGACTTGGCAGATCAAATGTGTCTGGAAAGAAAGTGTATTATGAAGCATAAGAGGAGGATAATTTGCTCTCTGTGCTTGTTCTGATTCAAGCAGGTGAGCATAAAGGTGATATTGTTTTACGTGCATTTACATTTAATGACCATGACGCACTGGGCCTATGGATTACAGTATAAGTCATAGTCATATTAAATATATATATATATATAAAAAAAAAAAAGACAAATCTCACATTATGAGGACAAAGCTGTCACATCTCATAGTTGCCTGGTTTCTAGTCAAAGCTAAAATACAGTTAATGTCATGCACTTGAATGGAAAATCTTTCAGGAAGTGTTTTGATGGAAGCATGTTGACCTCAATACCTTTTAGACTTCTAAAGGAGATCTAGAATATATAACTGACAAAACAAGACTTGTCATTCTGCCCTCGGGATCGCTGCATCATAACCAGCTTTCCAAGATCATTTCTTTTGGAGGTGTCAATGGAAAATTCCACCCAGTTTCTCTCTAACTGATTTATGTAACCTATATATTATGCAAGCATGAAATGTGATTGTCTGCCATGCCTTTAAAGTCCTTTAAAGGGAGAGTTCACACAAAAAAAGGAATATTTTGCCATCATTTGCTCACCCTAATGTCATTCTAAACCTGTATGACTTTCTTTCTTCTGTAGAACATAAAAGAAGATATTTGGAAGAATTGGGTAAAGTTCCATAGAGTGGAAGTCAACATTTAACATTCATTTTTGAGTGAACTATCCTTTAATTTCTCTGTATGTTCACATGATTTCTAGCAGGTTGTTTATGACCTTTATTCACACCTGAGTGTTTTTCCTCATGAATAATCAGTTTGATGTTTGTAGGCAGATGGGTGGAGTATCTTTTTACATGGGAGCGTCATTGTTGGTTAAAGGAATTTAATTATGTATACGAAGTAGGTTTAGTGTAATTCTGCATTTTGCTGAAAATAATAACAACTAAGTAACCACAAATGTTAATTATATGTTGTAAAAGCATGTATTTTGCCTGGCGCCAAATTGACGCTTGTGAACAAAAAATACTCCTGAACAGAGTAACATATAAATATGTGCCAGCCGTTCACTTTCTGTGTCATTATCGGATGGTGCATACAGTTGAGGTCAAAAGTTTACATACACCTTACAGAATCTGCAAATATAAGTGAGATCATACAAAATGCATGTTATTTTTTATTTAGAACTGACCTGAGTAAGATATTTCACATAAAAGACATTTACACAGTCCGCAAGATAAAATAATAGTTGAATTTATAAAAATGACCCTGTTCAAAAGTTTACATACTTGATGCTTAATACTGTGTTGTTACCTGAATGATCCACAGCTGTGTTTTTTTTTTATTTAGTGATAGTTGTTCATGAGTCCCTTGTTTGTCCTGAACAGTTAAACCTATAAGAAATCCTTCAGGTTCCACAAATTCTTTGGTTTTTTTAGCATTTTTGTGTATGTGAACCCTTTTCAACAATGACTGTATGATTTTGAGATCCGTCTTTTCGCACTGAGGACAACTGAGGGACTCATATACAACTTTTACAGAAGGTTCAAACACTCACTGATGCTCCAGAAGGAAACACAATGCATTTAGAGATGGGGGTGAAAACTTTTGAATTTGAAGATCAGGGTAAATTTAACTTATTTTGTCTTCTGGGAAACATGTAAGTATCATTTGTAGCTTCTGAAGGCCAGTACTTAATGAAAAAAAAAAAAGATATTGAGGCAAAATAAGAAAAATGTACACATATTCATTCTGTTCAAAAGTTTACACACCCGACTCTTCATGCATTGTTTTTCCTTCTGAAGGATCAGATGAACCTTCTGTAATAGTTGCATATGAGTCCCTCAGTTGTTCTCAGTGTGAGCAGATGGATCTCAAAATCACACAGTCATTGTTGGAAAGGGTTCAAATACACAAAAATGCTGAAAAAACAGAATTTGTGAGACCTGAAGGATTTTTCTGAAAAACAGCAGGCAGTTTAACTGTTCAGGACAAACAAGTGAACAACTATCAACTCAGGAACAGTAAACGGCAATCAGTAAACAAAACAAAACAAAACAAAACAAAAAAAACAGCTGTCGATCATTCAGGTAACAACACAGTATTAAGAATCAAGTGTATGTAAACATTTGAACGGGGTCATTTTTATAAATTCTACTACTGTTTTCACTTGTGGACTATATGTAAATGTCTTTTATGTGAAATATCTTATTCAGGTCAGTACTAAATAAAAAATAACATGCATTTTGTATAATCCCTCTTATTTTGGTAAAACAATTAACATTTTGCAGATTCTGCAAGGTATATGTAAACTTATGACCTTAACTGTAGACAGTATATTTGTAGGCCTAATGTCTTTATCTATCTCTCAATTTCATATTATATATATATATATATATATATATATATATATATATATATATATATATATATATATATATATATCTCCCCAAAATTACCATAATATTTTATATTTCGTATTAATACATTTTAAATTAAATATTTAAAAAAATATTTAATGGAATATAAATATGTTCGTATTATTTATATTCTATTAATCATTTGAATATAGATGTATGGATGTATAAAAGTGTTGTTTTTACAGACCACCAATCAATTTCCGTTGGAAATGCCGTTGATCAGCCATGTCTTTCTCCGGTTGTTTTGATATGAAACATTTCCAGACATGCTCAATATCAATGAAGCTCTCACGCGTTTCACATGCCAATAAAACTGCAGTAGCCTTCCAAGCATTCATTAAAATCCTCACAATGATAGCCTTCAGAGAAAGTGAGCCCTGCTTTCACAACAGGTGTTGAAAGGAACGAGGTTATGTGCATGTTTGTGTGTGTATCTTTGTGCCGTAGCTGGATTTGGAGGGGCACCGTGATCCCACATTGCCTTCCAGGCATAGCCATCTGGCCCTGCCACTGAAACCCACTCCAGTGCATTTATCAGGCAAGCACAAAGCACCTAATAAACTCTATACTATGGGATAATTAGCCAAGCGAGAACTCTAAACGAGAGCAGATTAATGTTAAAGAACTTCCATTGGTGGTACAGGCGCAGCAGGAGCGGGCCGGTTGTTAGGACGTCGGCCGCGGCGGAGGCAGGAATGCGGCAGGAATGGAGGAAAGCAGAGTGCACGGTCGGCTTTAACAGACGGGGGCCTCACAGCGTGTCGCCTCTGTTCGTTAGTTTTGATGTATATGTGTTCACTTCTCACTTTCTCTGCGTTTTTCATCAACACACAGGTCCCGTCGTATTCCGGGTGCTGTCTGTGATAGATGCCATCTGTCTTGCACATGCTGTCTCATTGTCATATCCGCTAGGATTTCCATCAGAATCATCCTTGTTTACTCTGTTAAAACTCAAGAGGTACAAAATGATCTTTTTTCTTCTCCATCCGTTCTTCACCCTGACCTCTTTCTCTCCTGGCAGATGGCATTTATTTAGGGGGTATTTATCAGGGTGTAAATGTATTAATGAGTTTTCCATGTCCTTTGCTTCAGGCTTTGATGAGTTGCCTCATCCTTAGAAAAGAGCCATGCTTAACAGAGAGAGCCTGCGACACATCACTTATTTTATGTCCTTACTGATACAATGGCTCTTTCTATCACTTTAGTGGAATATTAGACATTGCTGTGGGTCTGGAAGAAATTGTTGATAAAGCAGCTGTTTAAGCTTAACATCAGCTGTCCATATTCTGCTTTTCCACTCTTTGAAATCCGAACTGATTCAAAGAAGACAAAAACAACCCGTGAACACCATGAAATCAAAATGATATGAATATTATGGCAGATTACGGTCGTTAAATGGATTGTAAACTGGGTTCCATGTTACTTTAACATCTGAACAACATCTGAAAAAAAAAAAAAACATCCAGAAAAAAGCAGAGTTGGCAAAAGATACAATGTTGTCAAAAAATAAATCTTGAATAAATTTTATTTTTCTTACCCCATTGGTTTTTTGGGGGTCCCCCTCCCCCACATATATTTAAGTTGATGATTAAAACAAGACAAAAAAATCTTCAAATTGTTTCACTGCAAAGAAAAAGAAAGAAAGATTTTCTAGTCTTTGTTTAAAACAAGATAAAATATCTGCCTGTGGGGTAAGAAAAATAATCTTGTTTTCTATTTAAAGTAAGATTACTTATCTTACCCGATTGACAGATACTTGTTCTCATTTTAAGCAAAATTTTAATACATTTCTCAGAAAACAAGACTTAATACCTTAAGTTATTTTGCTTCTCAAGTAAATGTATCTTGATTCAAAAATATTTAGGTATTTATACTAGAAAACAACAAAAATACTAAGTAAAAATCTTTATTTTTTTATTTTATATATATATATATGTGTGTGTATATATATATATATATATATATATATATATAATAATTTTTTTTGCAGTGTTGCAAACAGCATGTTGTTCTTAGGTACTGAAATGTACAAAATGATGGTGTCATATCACTTTACATGTAAAAATATGTTTTCTTTGAATTGTTTGACTACTCAAAAGTGAATATAGGTAAAAATAACTCAATTTGTGTTTCCCACTAGCTAAATATCACATACATAAACAAAAATCTGTCTGTAAACCTCTCATTTCTCTATTTAAAGTTGCTCTAGACTACACAGTTATGGGAATGATCCAAAGCTCTGTTAATCCTAAAGCTGTCAAAACTCAATTTCTATGTTCATGCACTTATTAACTATGGTTAAATTTCTTAAGATATTTGTATTTGTGTAAAATTTCAAACTTCAAACAAATTTCAAACTGCCTTAATGGTTTAATGTTTTCTAATGTTAAAATAAAAAAAATAAAATCAGAAAAATTATTCACCTTGCACGTTCTGAAGTCCTGATCTGAATCAAAAGATTAATGAACCCACACCGAAATCCCAATCTAAATCAAATGATTCGCACAATCCTCCTCTGAGCTCCCTATCTGAATAATTATTGAGAACCATAATTTCAAATGGGGACTTCGGAGCGTGGATCGCGAATCATTCAATTCGCGAAATGATTCTTGGATCATTCCATTCACGCAATGATTCGCAAACCCGCTCTGAAGTTCAGATCTGAATCAAAGATTCTCAGTACGTGTTCCAAAGTCCCACTCTACATCTAATGATTCGCGATACGCAATTTGAATTACCAATCTGAATCAAATGATTCGTGATACATGATCCCATTGGAGTTTTTCAAAACAGTGAATCATTTTGCAACGCAATGGTTTAACTGATTCAGAGTTTCAAAAATCTCAGTTTCACCCATCACTATATGTGCTTTTTAAAAATCATTACAAGCGATGTCGAAATTAAAAAAATAATGTCTCTTTTAATTTGGTTTTGTTAGCGAATCTCTTGAACTGAATGATCGAAGTCACAAGCATGAATCAACCGGAGCAGTTCCAGGGTAAATGACTCACTCAATTGATTCGCTTTGTCTGTTCCTCTGCTTTTAGCGTCTTCAGCCATGTTTACACAACACTGTCAGTACAGCTACTGGCTTAGTTTGCTAGTTTTATGGGATTAACTAAAATAAGCGAAAAAGTATGGTGTTTACAAATAGAATATCAATATTTTCATTCCAAAGATCCAGCACTAATCTACGAATATATTCAGGTGAGGTAACCGGTTTACTGCTAACTAGTGAAAACACTCCAGTAATTTGACAAGCGGCACCTCAAAATGTATGTTAGATGGAAACATTGTGCATTTTGAGTTTGTAGCTTAATTCACTATATTTTAAACAGTTTGACCACTGCAATTCCGTTGGCTGCAGTTCAAAAGGATGTCAGTTGATAGCATCCAGTCACCTCATACTATTCAAGTGACTTCAGTTTATCAGTATATTTATTGTAATAAATATTTGAGAAATCATTGTTGTATCTGATTGTCTATATAGAGTGGCAGTCAATGTAAAATAAGCAAATTATTGCTACGGACAATTTAGTAGTCGTTGGATATCGGATATTGGATATATAAATTCTACACCCTTGGTTTTTGTAAACACAACTATATACAACTCCTAGAGATTCAGTAATACTTCGTACTGTAACACTGACATCACCTTGATAACCTTGATGCTTCTCATTTTTTTTTCTTAATTGATCTTAAGACTTATGCTTAAATGCCTGAAATTATTATTATTATTATTTTATTTTATTTTTTTACACAAAACTACAACTTTACGTGAATGAGTTGAATGAATAAGAGTGAAAAGTTAACTAAATACAGCCAACACATGCCCAGAACAGGAATGTGAACTCCTTTAGTGCTGCTTAAAAGCATTCCTCTGCTCCATATGGTGTCTGTCGTTTTTTTATTGTATATTGAAAGTGAATTGTGACCTTACGCAAGTACTAATTTACTTGACAGCGCAAATGATTCTGGTTCAGATTCCCTGGTCATTTTTAACACCATGAAGCTGTCAGTTAAGTTTGTAGTGCTGAGCTTGAGGACACAGCGGCTGATGATCGCTTTGGGAGAATATAACAGCTGGTTTGGATATTTTCCATGCTTTTATCATCACAGAGTCAGATTGCATAACTCTCTGATCTCCTCCTGCGGCTCCTCGTTTGCCCTACATTCCACCAGAGCTTTAAGGCGCTACATGTTTTTTTTTTTTTTTTTAAACGCTACAAATCATTTTATTTTTGTATAATCCATGTCCAGCAAACCTGCCAGACATTTGACGGTAAAGCACTGAAAATAGTCAGGTGGTGTGACAGGCTACCACTAATTTCATTAGCATACAGCACCGAAGCATTTCTCCACAACAGCCTCGGGCAGAATCAGGCGCGGATCATAGTCACGGGTGAATCTGCAGTGACAGCCGTGTGCAGTCTGAGGAAAACGCATGAAGGAGAGGAGACAGGAGACGGGACAAAAACATTGAAAGGAAATGTAGCAAACATTATGCTGTGTTTGCTTCTGGGTGGTCTTTGATAGAGGATATTCCAGATAAAATAAGACATGATAACTCTTAAACGGCTGACATGTTTGTCTTGGACTGCATCTGTTGATACTGAATGTCTTGGAACGCATTGCCACATTCAAGCTCTCCTTTTAATTACGCCGCTCTGCCTGCGGTTCAGTGCTACTGTTTTACATCCTTGAAACAGGCACTGCATGTTTTCAAGGGAGAAAGGAATGCATTCAGTTTGATAGCACACCAGAGCCCTGAAGAATAACAGATCCTTGTGCGTAGAGACGTTTCGGCATGAAATGAAAGTTCACCCTATCTGTTTTCTAAATGCATGTTTATAGATCTTAACGTTCAAACACCCACATCTCAAAATCAAATCAACAGGCGATGCATTGAACAGTGTTTCCCAACCCTGTTCCTGGAGGCATACCAACATTACACATTTTCAAGCTTTTCATAATCAAATGCACATGATTTCACTTATCAGCTTGTTAGAGATTCCAACTATTCAATGGATGGGTCAGATAAGGGTGATAGCCAAAATGTGTACTGCTGGTGTGCCTCCAGGAACAAGGTTGGGAACCAAGTCCACCCTAAATTTTTTGTATTTTGTGATAAACCAACACTCTCAGATGAATGTCATGGAAGAAAGGATCTATCAGTACTTACATTGCAACTTTAAAAACTAGTTTACTAATGCGTCATCCCAAACTCGGTCTGTTAAGAAAAACTACAGGATTTACACTCTTAAAAATAAAGGTTCGTTATGGCTTTGATGGTTCCATGAAGAACCTTTAACATCTATGAAACCTGTTCCATTTTTATAGCGAAAAAGGATTCTTAAAATGTTGTTTCACGCTAAGAAAAAAATGGTTTTAAGAACTTTTTACTAAAGGTTTCTTGGGAACCAAAAATGCTTCTTCTGCACTCTTGAAAAGGTTAAAACTTTTTTTGTTCGTTTGTTTGTTTTTTGTTTTTTTGTTTTTTTTGCAGCAATTCCATAAAGGTTTTTTTTTTTTTTTGGTTCCCCAAAGAACATTTAAATGAACAGTTCTTAAAAGAACCAATAATGTGAAGAACATTTTAAAAAATATATAAAAAATCAAATTTTTCAGTATTAAGATTATTTTGTGCAAATGGATCTTAAAAGTTCTTTAAGGAACCATTTATGCCAATAAAGAACCTTTATTTTACCTTTGTTTTATTTTACCTTTAAGTGAACAGAGCTCTATGCTTACTTTTCTTTTTAGGAACACAGTCAACATTTTAGAAGCTCCTTCTAATCAATAATCAAAAAAAATCTGATTAGCCTTCCCATTACGAAGTGATATTTGACTTCTTAAACTGAATTAAAGGAGAATTTTGTTTTTACCTTTGTAATGGCATTATTCGAACTGTGTTAAAAGTATTTCATCTTTTGTCAGATGTTTTAAAAAGTTATATTTTATAAGCTTTTTAAAATTTCTGATTAAAAAAACAAAATAAGAACAAGCAGAATAATAAGTTACAAATCAAATGTAATCAGTATTAACAAAATTAATTTGTACTACAGAGGTGGCACAAAAGTGGCTTGTAGGTGTATTTTCATATGTTTAATGAGGCTCAAAGGTGGCATGAGTGCAGTCGAATTTATAAATTCATGTTGAGATTACTGTTTTAAATGTAAAATTTTGAATACAGAAATATTAAATGATTTAAATAACTGAAAAGATACTTTAAAAATAAAACTGCCAGTAGGTGGCGGCAAGTTACTGATTTAATCGCTGAATCATTCATTCATTTGATTTGTTTAAATGGCTGATTCATTCAGGAATAAAGCAAGTGACTGTCTTTATGAATGGAAAATTTATAAACAAATCACTAGATTTGTTTAAAAACGTACGTTCATTCATTAACTAAACACTACTGTGTTTGAATGGAGATGTGCAGTGGCTCAGTTGTGACTTGTTTCAGACTATTTTTGACGATGAAATAGAGCAAAATCAGGCAATATTGTTACAGTCAGACAATGTAAGTCAGTTAATATTAACTTCTTGTTTATTTGACCGTTGTATTAAACCAATATCTCATTTAAACTCCCTTAAAAATCATTCAACGCTGTCATCACGATTATAAGTTCCATTATAATCAACAAAGCTCTCAACACTGCACAATCAATCTCTTATTTATCTTTTATTTACACTCTCACTACACTTTGTTTATGTTTGATTCCTGAGATATGTCTGTGATACAGTACTCAGTATTGCTAAAACATAGAAACCTTTGAAGCTCCCCGATCAGCGGAAACACAAATATACTTATCGGGTGAGTACCACTGGTGGTCCGAAATATTTTTTCATAGTCACACACAGTAGTTTTCAGTCGCAAATGCCCTGGTGAAAGACATGCAATAAAAAATGAGTGATAAAAATGCTTGTACATAGCTGATCTTGTTGCATATGCATTTGTAGGAGTTTCCCTTTAAGATGCAAAATTGATGGGAGGAAAGTATTTAAATAAATCATGCAACGTGATTGACTCAGGCTTGCGGTAGTCAGGTTACTGGTATTTTTTGTTGCTTTATTTAACGCCCAGAAAAGCATGTCATAACCCATTTTGCCTATGACATGGCTGTGATAGTTGATTGCATTAGCCATTACAGAAATGATCTGGTTGTGTGTGTGTATAATCCTGAGGTATTATTTTAACCTACACCATTACATTTGTTCTATTTAGGATTTCCGCTCAAATGTGAGGCTGTGCTAAACTCCTACAGTAAACAATAACATATCAAGATATAAATGGGGTTAAATAACACTTTTGGGTGAAATGGTTTGACGTGGGAAACGTGACCTGTTGGGTAGTGAACATGTTTTAACATGCTGTGTTAGTGATGCTCATGCAGGTCATTTAGGTTCAAATACATATTGTGTAATTTCCAAATCCTGTACCTCTATCTGCTCCTTAATTTCTCCTTTTACTCCCTCACAAAAATGCCAAAAGAGCCAAAAGTAATAAAAAGCAGATTTACATTTTCTGAAGAGAAAATTAGGACTAGTGCAAATAACCAAAAAATATCGGCAGTGTCAGAGCCTTCCACCATGGCTCACGTACATTTTACCTTTGGTACAAATATATTAGCACATTACTTTATTTTACACTTAAAGGAGAAGTCCACTTCCAGAACAAAATTGACAGATAATGTACTCACCCCTTGTCATCCGAGATGTTTATGTCTTTCTTTCTTCAGCCATAAAGAAATTATGGTTTTTGAGGAAAACATTTCAGCATTTTTCTCCATATAATGGACTGATATGGTGCCCCGATTTTGAACTTCCAAAATGCAGTTTAAATGCGGCTTCAAACGATCCCAAATGCAGATGTAAACGATCCCAGCCAAGAAAGGATGGTCTTATCTAGCGAAACGATCGGTTATTTTCATTAAAAAAATACAATTTAAATACTTTTTATTCTCAAACGCTCATCTCAGTTAGGGTATGTCGAAAAACTCCAATCCTTTTTTCTCCCTCAACTTCGAAAATCATTTCAAAATCATCCTACATCGCTGCAGAAGTACCGACCCAGTCTATGCAAAGTGAACATGCAAAGAAGATCAAACACCCTTAACAAAAAAGGTAAAACAGCAATATAAGACGATTTTGAAGTTGAGGGAGAACATGAGATGGGTGGTTTTCGACATACCCTAACTGTCATGAACCAGAACAAAACATTTCAGGCAGAGTAAGACAAGACGAGCATTTGGCATTAAAAAGTATATAAATTGTATTATTTTTATGAAAATAACTGATCATTTCGCTAGATAAGACCCTTCTTCCTCGGCTGGGATTGTTTACAACTGCATTTGGGATCGTTTGAAGCCACATTTAAACTGCATTTTGGAAGTTCAAAATCGGGGCACCATATCAGTCCATTATATGGAGAAAAATGCTGAAATGTTTTCCTCAAAAACCATAATTTCTTTATGGCTGAAGAAAGAAAGACATAAACATCTTGGATGACAAGGGGTGAGTACATTATCTGTCAATTTTGGAAGAAGACTTCTCCTTTAAAGGTGTTATTCATTGTTTTCCCTTAGTATAACAAGACGTGGTTTGTTTCTGTTTATACACTACTGATAAAAAGAGTGCTGTCTGTAAGATTTTTAGTGTTTTTGAACATTTTTTAGGGGCCGTTTACACAGAATGCATCTTTGCGTCAAAAAAAAGCAAGTTCTGCCTTTTTTTTTTATAATTGAGAGTTACAAAGTCTATTTATGAGGGGGAAAAAAGACTCTCTTTTGCAGGTTTATATCTCACAATTCTGACTTTGTAACTCGCAATTGCGAGTTTATATCAAACCGTTCTGGAAAAAAAAAATCTGAATTGCGCGCTTACAGCTTGCAATTCTGACTTTTTAACTCACAATTTTGAAAAAAAGGCAGAATTGCCAATTCATATCTCACAGTTCTGAGGGTAAAAAATTCAGAATTGCAAAATACAAAAATGCAGTTTTGAGAAAAAATTCGAAATTGTGAGTTTGTATCCCACAATTCTGACTTTATAATTTTCAATTGCAAGATTATATTATGCAATTCTGACAAAAAAAAGTCAGACTTACTATTACTAGAGTTATTATCTCACAATCGCGAGTTTGTATCTCACAATTCTGAAAAAAAAAAAAAAAAAGTTGTACAAGTTTGTACTATGCAGTTCTGGGGAAAAAAGGGAAAATTGTGAGATATAATCTTGCAATTGCGAGAAAATAAAAAATTTGAGATATAAAGTTGGTGTTTTAAAAAAATGTGGTGTTCATGTGTGAGACACTGCAAAAGATTTGAGACATGAGCGCAACGGTCATGCACGTCTGTCTAGCGTGTTTTTACAAAAAAAAAAAAAAAACAGTGGAAAAGTAGCGTGTTGGAATGGAAAAACTTGTTTTGTGTGAAAGGCCCCCTATGCTCATCAAGGCTGCATTCATTTGATTAGAAATGCAGTAATGTGTTTTTTTTTTTGTTTTTTTACAGTACAGCCTCCTCTGCCATGTTGTCGTCAAACAGTTGCCATGCCAACTTGCTACTGTAAACAAAAGCTCGCAACACTTGCCCCGCCTCTGAGGTCTTCTGATTGGTCCGCTGTTATGGAATAAGGTGCATTTAAAAAACAGCAGTCTTGTGCGAGACACTGCAAAAGATTTGAAATGTGAGCGCAATAGTTCATCTACATGTCCGTCTAGTGCGTAAAAAAAACAAAAAAAACAATGGAAAAGTAGCACGTTGGAATGCTCACCAAGGCTGCACTTATTTGTTCAAAAATAAAGTCAAGCGTCTGCTTACTGGCACAAGTGACAAATAAGCCCACTCCAAAATGTGGTCCTTAAATATAAACAAGGTCCCATTTACAATGCAGTGATTTTTTTTTTTTTTTTTAGCACGTTGTATTGTTTGCCATGCAAGAGTCATAAGTCTAAACACTTATAGCAACAGTAATAGCACACCTCTTCTGAATCAGCTGCATGGTTTGAGCTATCATTTATGTCTACAGAGCAAATAGTGTGGGACGAGTTCCTAAGTTTAAACCTAGGATTAGAGGTTTGTTCAAATTGCTAACCCCAAGCAATACTTATAGTGGTTGCTAAATATTGTCTCCTGTTAGCGAATACCTGCATTTACAGCCCCTGATAGCAGACGCGGAGTGACTAGCAGGATGCCGATACTGCTGAGCTCCAGTTGGTGGGGGCGTTGTCTCAGGGTACACAACAACAGCCCTAACCAGTGTTTATCATGCAGCATTTAAAACCTCATTCATAGAAAAAATGTATGCTCCAACCACTCATTGACAGCTGGCCCAAACAGTCTCTGAAACATCCTTCTGACTCACTGTCTGTTTTTCGCAATATATTGTGCAATGTCAGTTTCACTGCACAACACTTTCAAATCATGTGGCAACAGCAGTGACATCAAATTTTACAGACGTGAATGACGTTGAAGAGCGTGGGCTGTGTTATTTTTCCACGTAATTAGAAATAGTCTGACTGACAATAAAAAAAAATAAACATAGAGCCATAAGTCTCATATTCAAGTATTTTTCATGCACTTTTTTGAAATTGGTGCTTTAATCCTGAATGGAAACTATTTGCATAAATGTTTATGCATTAAGGTTTGGTCACAATAGCGAAATTTCATGAACAAAAAGGTTTATTGTCTATTGTAATATAGCAATGTATGGGAAAACATTTTCCCTCACAACAAAAATTCAGATTGCTTTGTATCCTATTGGAATTTCTGGATTTCACCTGTGAAAATGATCAGAACAACGTTAAATGTGACCACACCGTAGGTGAATGGGGAGATTCACATTAAATCTGTCATAAAATTCTCATCCTCACATCATTCCAAACCTGTCTGATTTTATTTCTTATGTGTAACTACAGAAGAAAGTCATACAGATTTGGAACAACATGAGAATGAGTAAATAATGATAGCGTTTTCATTTTTAGGTGAACTATCCCTAAATGAAGACAAACACAGTTTTTCGCATTAAATATTGGCCAGAAAGCATCCACCTAGCAACCACACAGCAATGACGCAACAGCCACCCAGAACACCCTAGAAAGTGCATTTCAACCTGCTATGAATCATGCTTCAGGTGTGGTATGAAAGCCTGACTGTACAGATTTGCTCATCTGTCATTCACGTTCACCTGCAGAACCAGAGGTGTTGACTTCTTAAAGCGATAGTTCACCCAAAAATGAAAATTTGCTGTTCATTTAGCCACCCAAGATATAAGTGACTTTTTTTCCTTCAGTAGAACAGTAAAGAGAATTTTTAACTGAAATCGTGGTCCTTGGTGATTTTATAAAATACAGGTCAGCGGCTGAGAATAAAAAATCATGTCAGTGAACACGTAGTTAACACCAGTGGCTCCTGACAATATATTAAGGTGATATGATGCAAAATGTTTGGTCTGTGCAAGAAACTGAATATTATTTACAACATTATCCATAGCCTTAGGCGAACAGGGAAATATGATTCTTTTCCACAAACTGGTTCGTCTCAATGAACTGGTTTAATTCGCTAGTTAATTTACGTAATTATATTATTAAAGCACCCAATAATGATGTGAAACATGGATATCTTACGTGTTTAAAGCGTTTATAAAGTAAACAAACTAGTCTTTATCAGCTCACCTTTTTACATAAACAATGAAAAACGATAAAAACTTTCATTTCTCCCTTTCATTCTAGTATTCGGTTCAGGCATGCACATATCATCGACTGATCGTTTTTTTTGTTCTGAGTCCAACTGTTTCCTCAGTTCAGTGACTGTTGGAGGAACTGGAGTGTGAAAAATAGCATCATATGATCATAAACACCAGTATACTGGCTCATTTAGAGTCTGAGTGACTGTCAGGCATCTGAAAGTGAGTTTTAATTGAGTAACTTGTAGATCTACCTGCTGAAAATACAGCTAAAACCAGCCTAAGCTGGTTGTCTGGTTTTAGCTGGTCATCCAGCCTGGTCTTAGCTGGTGATAGCTGGTTAGCAGGCTGGTTTAAGAGGGGTTTTGGCCACTTTCTTAGCTGGCCAGGCTGGGAGACCAAAACCAGCTATTTCCAGCTTAAACCAGCTAAGACCAGCCAACCAGGCTAGGCTGGTTTTAGCTGTTTTTTTCTACAGGGGTGCTGCTCGAGCCACAAACTGTTTCGATTCAGTCTGATTTGGTGAATTGTTTCAACTAGTTTGTGAAAAAGAACCAGTTCAAACGAATGATTTTCTTGCATAGACTATATGTTTTGCTTCGTAAGACCTCAATATATCTTAAGAAGCCATGGGTATTAATTTTGTGTTCCTTGATATGCTTTTTTTATTCTCAAAGACAGGCAGCCGCTATCTTGCATTTTATGAATCACCAAGAACCACGGTTTCAGCTGAAAACATCTTGGATTGCCTGAGGGTGAGTAAATTAACATAATTAACATAATTTTTCTAGTAGTTGTTGACTAGTA
Organism: Labeo rohita; assembly: GCF_022985175.1. Classification (NCBI taxonomy): domain Eukaryota; kingdom Metazoa; phylum Chordata; class Actinopteri; order Cypriniformes; family Cyprinidae; genus Labeo; species Labeo rohita. Next base: position 3,304,497 of record NC_066882.1, on the reverse strand, counting down.
GTTGTTCATTTTAAGCATGAGTTGACTAATCGCATGTTTATTAATAAACCATTTAAATCATAATAACGAGCCTTTAATTGCCTGCATAGCCTAATAAGTGCTCAAGCACATGCATAAAGCTTGCCATAGCACACCAACAGAAGTAGCCTAATGATTATGCATGTCTGGGAAAAACAGTAAGGAGGTTAAAGTAGTGGATGTGCCTGTATGCATGTTTCATATGGATTACATGACCTGAGAATGTTTTCCATTTGAACTGGTTTATTTGAAAATAGACATTTCACTCTCTATAGATATATTTTTCATGTCTGTAAGGCAAGTATACACACAGTTTCAGAGTTTCACACTTATGTTCACAGAGACCGAGACACAGAAAGCGCATCCTGTTTGCTTACATTATTTTACAAAAGCTAAACATTTTGTTGTTATTGTGAGTGCACACAAACAAAGAGTTTGTGTGAGAGTCTTTACATATTCAAAAGATGTATTACTCTTATCTGTATGACCAAAACGTTTAGTAAGAGCATCCCTTACGAAAATTAACCATGGTTTTATTATACTAAAATTGTAGTAATCATGTTTTTTTTGGCATATTGATTATCACTTTTATAATGACAGTTTTACTACAAATACAATGATTAAACTATGGTTTGTGTAGCAAAACCGTGGCTAATTTGTACCATGGTTTAACTATAGTAAGCATGGTTTTTTGGTTTTATTTGCAGTAAAACCATGGTTAATTTTCGTAAGTGACCGCACAAACCCCTCTACCTGTCATACAGTGAGCGCATTGTTCAGCTTCTAAACTCAATAGCACACATTTTTCTAGGTTAACATTAGATTGAACGGCCGTGTAAAAATACTTACATATTTCACATGATAAGCCATATTTGAGGCTGATGAATAATCATGGCGAGTGTTTGGATGTCCTGCCCGATGTACTGTGTTACCACATAGACCAGCCATTAGCAATCTTTTCGCCACTTCCTGTGGATTGTTTATTATTTTTTTTCTGCAACTAAGCCACTAATAAAATTTTGGTTGACCAAGCCTCTTCTCATCAACTAACGTTTTGTCAACTATTAGGGGGCAGCCCTAGAACTATCGCATTGAAGAAGTCCACTTCCAGAACCAGAATTTACAGATAATATACTCACCCCCTTGTCATCCAAGATGTTCATGTCTTTTTTTCTTTAGTCATAAAGAAAAAACATTTTTGAGAAAAAACATTTCAGGATTTTTCTCCATATAATGAACTGATATGGTGCCCCAAGTTTGAACTTCCAAAATGCCGTTTAAATGTGGCTTCAAATGTTCCCAAATGCGGTTGTAAACGATCCCAGCTGAGGAAGAAGGGTCTTATCTAGCGAAACAATTGGTTATTTTCATTTAAAAAATACAATTTAAATACTCTCTAATCTCAAATGCTCGACTTGTCTTGCGCTGCCTGAACTGAACTGTGTATTTTGGCTCAAGACAGTTAGGGTATGTCGAGAAACTCCAATCATATTTTCTCTCTCAACTTCAAAAATGATTTCAAAATCGTCCTACATCACTGCAGAAGTACCAACCCATTCTATGCAAAGTGAACATGCAAAGAAGATCAAACACCCTTAACAAAAAGGTAAAACAGTGATTATAGGATGATTTTGAAGTTGAGGGAGAACATGAGATGGGAGTTTTTCGACTTACCCTAACTGTCCTGAACCGGAACAAAACAGAGTTTAGGGAGAGTAAGACAAAACGAGCATTTGACATTATAAAGTATATAAATTGTATTATTTTTATTAAAATAACCGATTGTTACACTAGATAAGACCCATCTTTCTCGACTGGGAAACTGCATTTGGGATCGTTTGAAGCCGCATTTAAACTGCATTTTGGAAGTTCAAACTCAGGGCACCATATCAAAGAAAAATGCAGAAATGTTTTCCTCAAAAAACATAATTTCTTTACGACTGAAGAAAGACAGACATGAACATCTTGGATGACAAGGGCGTGAGTACATTATCTGTAAATCTTTGTTCTGGAAGTGGACTTTTCCTTTAAGTAAAAGTGATTATAGAACAGATAGTTCCGGTCCTTGATTCTGATTGGTTGAGTCGCGTTCAAAGCTGTATTTAATTAATCTACAAACATACACCATTGTTTACTTCTGTGTGTTGCTCGGCGACCACTTTATTGCAACCACAACCCTTTCTGAGGAACTACATTGTTTGGCAGAAGAATAATGTTTTTATTAATATCATTATACTAAATTCTTACTACATATGTGGAATAACTGTTTTATAAAAGCAATAAGCCCTGTGAAGCCCTGTGAAGCCCTGTGGTTTACAAAGAATATATAACTCCGCTTTGCGTTGTGCCTAACAACCAGCCTTAGCTGTTATAAATTCACTGTAAACCACGGCTTCTTGGGGCTTATTGCTTTATTAAAGCACTGATTAATGTATCATGCTTGCTTTAAAATTCCATTCTAGCAAACTGCATCCATAACACTGAGGAAAAGCTTATAAGAATCATCTGTTTCCCCCCCCAGCTGAGATGTTGCACAAGGGTGCAATCAGAGGAAATTAAAGCAGAGTGATATGAGGAGCTGTAGGAGGCTGCGTGCAGTTGTGAATGACAGAGGAACCTCCAGATTGAAGCGAGACCAATGCGTGTGCACGTGCATCGGGTCCCTGTGCATGAGAGGGCAGCCGCTCAACTTCGCACAGCCCCTCTAGAGTCGCGCACCACGCTTTCACACCCCCTGCCACGCAGGGCGAGGAGACAGTAATTAGCTTCCTGCTGAGGTTGGCAGCTATGAGCGGGACCCTCCCGCTGTGTGCGAGAGGGTACGGACACCCTCACCCGACACACGTGGTCAGATGGATGAACTGCCGCTGCAGCATGGGACCACATTACCCTGCCTTTACAGTAGTAATTTCATTGAAAAGTAAACAAAACATCCCTTTTTGAGAGTCGAGAGATGAAATTTGAGGCAAAAGTGCTATATTGTTCCGGCTTGAAATAGCGTTGCTAATCCGAAGGGCTCGGTTACATAACATTCCAGAGGATTCCTGACAACGCTTATTGTCCTGGGAGTCTCTTTTGAGCATTATCATGTATGATTCATCAGTAAAAGGACACCTGATGCACAAGGCCTCTCTCTGTCTTGAGTCTTTGGCAGAGGGATGGGGAAGCTTTTTGCGTTTGAAAACTTGTCATCTGTGACTCTTCCACCTGTTCCTTTCGTAACTGGCGATGGAAATGTTTGCATTATTTGCCAAAGAAACAGCGAACAATGCCCTTCCCTGCTACTGTAATATAATCTCCACGAGGGAGGGATGTGGTCCGCTCTGTTTGCGTTGTGATGATGTGTGGAAACGTGGCTTGTTCTAGAAAGAAAGCATGGTTTGTGTGGCTTTGAAAGAAAGGATGAGCCTTTCCGGTGGATTACAGGTGTGGTGGGGATTTAGCGTCAGAACGATTTACTACATATAAACCATAAATGCACACTTTAGCGTACTTTCATAGAGAGTACTTAGGTGTGAACTGAATGCAGTGTTTCCAGTCACCTAATTGCGTAGTAATTGCAATTAAATGAAAATGTATTATAGTTTAAATGTTTATAAAATGCAATTAGTTGAATGTTTGCCATCTTTGAAATATGGCTAAAACTAATATATACTGTGAAATTTGTGTTGTGTATTTAAATATATTGTCTTTACAAATTTATAATGATGAAGTTGCAATTTAGTACATTTAAAATACAGTTCAGATCATAAGTTTACATACACCTTGCAGAATCTGCTAAATGTGAATTATTTTACTAAAATAAGAGGGATCATACAAAATGCATGTTATTTTTTATTTAGTACTGACCTGAATAAGATATTTCACATAAAAGATGTTAGCATATAGTACACAAGAGTAAGTTTACATAAGTTGATTCTTACTGTGTTATTACCTGAATGATCCACAGCTGTATTTATTTATCTATTTATTTTTTCTTTTTTTTGGTTAGCGATAGTTGTTCATGAGTCCCTTGTTTGTCCTAAACAATTAAACTGCCCGCTGGTCCCACAAATTCTATTTTTTGTTCAGCATTTTTGTGTATTTGAACCCTTGCCAACAATCACTGTATGGTTTTGAAATCCATCTATTCACACTGAGGACAACTGAAGGTCTCATATGCAACTATTATAAGGTTCAAATGCTCACTGATGCTTTAGAAAGAAACACAATGCATTAAGGGGGTGAAAACTTTAGAACAGAATGAAGATATGTACATTTTTCTTATTTTGCCTAAATATCATATTTTTTTTAGATTTAGATCTGCCCTTCAGAAGCTACAGAAGATATGTACATGTTTCTCAGAAGACAAAATAAGTTACAAATAAGTGTTCACCCTCGCCTCTTAATGCATCGTGCTTTCTTCTGGAGCATCAGTGAGCATTTGAACCTTCTGTAATAGTTGCATATGAGTCTCTCAGTTGTCCTCGTTTTGAAAAGATGGATCTCAAAATCATACAGTCATTGTTAGAAAGGGTTAAAATACAAAATAAAAAAAAACCTGAAAGAACAGTGGGCAGTTTAATTGTTCAAGTCAGACAAGGGACATGTGAACTACTTAAAAAATAACAACAACAACAACAATAAAAAAACAGCTGTGGATCATTCAGGTAACAACACAGTATTAAGAATCAAGCGTATGAACAGGGTCATTTTTGTAAATTAAACTCTTATTTTCTCTTGTGGACTATATGTAAACATCTTTGTGAATGTGAATCATTCAAGTTAGTCCGAAATAAAAAAAACAACATGCATTTTTGTATGATCCGTCTTATTTTGGTAAAATAATTAACATTTTGCAGATTCTGCAAGGTGTATGTAAACTTTGGACATCAACTGTATGTCAATTTTAATCAAAATCAAAGTAAGTGTATTTCTTTAAAGCATGATAAAATATAAATTAAACATAATTACATGATTTAAAATGTGCTTTAAAGTAAAACTTAATTTGTCATTATTACAAAGTGCACTTAGGTTTATGAAAAGCACACTACAAGTGCGCATTAGGTGCACTTCTTTTTCACTTTTGCTTCATTTATGCTCTTCCTTTGGACTTTTTCTTAACTACTTCACTTTAAACCCTACAGATCCACTATCAGTAGACATTCAGTGAGTCATGTATTCCTTGATGACAGAATAAAAGATATTTTTGCATTCAAACTGCCATAATGTTATATCACTACGTAAAATATGTGGGTTGACGTGGCTAAATGTTTCCGGCAAGCGATGACGCATTCCTCTGTAGAACAATGAAGTTTAAATTGACTCACGAAATCTCTCTGTTTCGCATTGTTCTCCCTGGAGACATACAGATTAGCGCCACATGTTCCGAACCAGCAGAAATCTCTACAGTCTATCTATTGTGCGTCTCGTCTGTGATCTCTCCCCCTCACAGTTTTGCATTTCAGTCACCCAGCTGTGTTGAGTCCTATTTGCTTATTTGTCATTCTTGATCCAAAGCATAACAACCTCTGCGCATTTCCCATAATGCTCAGCACATGGATCCTGAAGCAATCGCTAAGAGGATTTTGTTAAGTTACAGTAATTAGCTGCTTATTTGATAGCTTTTGGAGCGTGCTGTTTTGAGCAGAGCTCATCTTTTGTTAAAAATCAAGCATAAATGACTGCGGTCATTCAGGAGTTTGAGTTTCCAACGTCACTATTCAAATGTGTCATTATTATTCATATTGTAAGCATGTCATGCGCCTCTGTACGTAATAATGAGGATGTTTTGTGACTCATACTCGCTGCCTCCTTCTCCATCATAACAATAGCACCATTGTCTTGCTTTTATCAACTTTTCGCTCATAATCCCACAGAGGGATTGTCAGTCGGATGTTGAACGGCGTCTGCTGCTGGTGTTTTAACAGATGCCCCATGATGGGTGCCATTCATATCCAGAGCAAAGGCTAATTAGGGATAACTTTTTAAACTGGCCCACATGTTGTTGTTTTTTTGTGCACAGAGGAATATGGCTCATTTCCTTCATTACACAACAGTTCTGGTGCACTATGGTATGCCACTGTTGGTGCAATTACACCAGTGGGCATCTGCTTTGTCTCTCGTGCTTCTCATCCCAAGTAGGGTCCTCCAGGCCCGCAGATAATGTGTGCACAAAGCCACTATTATAGCCCATGAAAAAATGGCCCTATACCCTGGGTGCAAACTTGTCTCAGGACTTGTGCCTCATTCACACATAGTTTCCGCAGCAGGTCAATGGCAGTTGCTAAGATGCTGGGTTGGCTGCCCATTACCAGTTCAACTTCCAGCCAAGGTTGAGCCCTGAGCTTAAAGGAAGGTGCCTGCTTCTTCTGCCCGAGCAAAATGCACTCTTCTGGGTCCTCATAATCGGACATTTTTTACCTGCAGCTGTTCTGTCCTAATAGCGAAGGCTCGGATGAAACACGCGTTGGAAAACCAATAAATAATGTTGTCTTTCCGAACATAGTGCTCTGTGTTGTCAGAAACATCTTGAGGGAGGACCGAGACGAGTGGAAGATTTTAAATATTCACAGTACACGTCAATATCCCATAGCAATGAATTGGTGTGCAGCCAAGAGCAATTTATTTGGATGGCAGCACATTCTCTTTGGGTTGTATACCTTACATAGGCTATCTTCAGGCTGCATTAGATATCCATTTACATGTCACTTTAACTATTTAACACTTTAGTCACGTTACTCTTTTGTTGTCTTATACTGGCTTTAAAACAAAATGTCAGAGTGGCCCATATTCTATTTACAGCTTACAGCTCTCGAAAATATCTGCATGTCGTGTCCTCAGTTTCCAGTATCCTTGATTTCCAACCATAAACAAATAACACAAACAAATATATACATATATGTATATGTATATGTATATGTATGTGTGTGTGTGTGTGTGTGTGTGTGTGTGTATATATATATATATATATATATATATATATATATATATGTATATATACATACAGAGTTGAGAAGATTACTTACAAATTGTAATCCATTACGGATTTCAAATTACATGACAAAAATTTTAGTGGTAATGTAATGCATTACATTACACATTTTAGGTAATATAATCAGATTACTTTTAGATTACTTTTGATCAAACTCATTTATCATGATTGATTTAAATAGTAAAAAACTGTACCATATTGACATAAAAATATGTCCACAAAAGAAAATGTATTCCAGGTGTTGTCATTAAAATAAAGTGCGTTAAACATTATATTACATCAAGGTTTCCCAAACGAATAATTAGTTAAATCATTAAAAAAAAAAAAAACATACTAAAAAAAGTGTAATTTTATTTGTTTATCTGCACGATATGTGACCATAACCAAGATCAGACAATCAGTGAACATGCAAATGTGATACTTAATTATTACAATATTTATTTTAAAATCTCAGGGGTAATTCAACTAAATATATTATCTGAAAGAGACTCAAATGACAAAAATGTTTGTGATTTTGTGCATTTTACTGTGTTTGAAAGACAAAAGCCTTCCAAAGACATAGAAATACATGGTTAAGTAACCTACAGAGTGATCATTCAAATAAAAATCAGTGTGTTTATCAGTAGCTGATGCAATGTTGAAACATGTTTTAAACCTGAATTGATTTTTGTAAATGAGTGGTCAAATGTTGTTGCCAGCTGAATAATGACTGATCTTTGTTTGAATGAACTTGAAGACTTTATGAATTAATAAATTATGAATCATTTATTGCTGTTGTGTGAATAATATGTAGTCATGTAATCCATAAAAAATTAACTGTAGTCTGATTCTGACTATTTTAAAATGTAATTTAATCGAATAAATACCTAATTTTTGGAATCTGATTAATAATCCAGATTACATGTAATGAGTTACTATGCAACCACAAAATAGATTTTTTTAAATTGTATTAATATTTGAAATATAAAGACAATAAATGATATAGTTGATCAGTAAATTTGAAAAGACCAAATTCTCAACATTTTCCTTCTTTATTCAAGCTTCATTAAATTAAGTTCTTAGCAATGCATATTACTAATCAAAAATTAGGTTTTGATATATATAAGGTAGGACATTTACAAAAGATCTTTACTTAATATCCTAATGGTTTTTGCCATAAATTGATAATTTTGACCTATATAATGCATATTTGGTTATTGCTGGACATATACCCATGCTACTTAAGACTGGTTTTGTGGTCCAGGGTCACAAATATTTTTAAAACAAATTAGGCATTCAAAAATAAGCAAATAAATACTGTTCAAATATCACAAATAAAAAGTGCCCAGTACAGAACCTTGGGGAACCCCAAAGGTGATGATACCAAAGTAGGAGAGAAATTTCCAGTCCTAACAGAAAATGTTCCATATTTAAAGGTGAAGTATTAGGAAAAAAGGAATCATACTGTAACTTGAAACCACATTCTCACCATTTTCCTTCTTTATTCAAGCTTCATTCTGCTACATTTAGAAAAAAAGAAAGTATGTTCAAGAAAATATCCGATAGTCCACAAGGATAGTAAAACTTAAAGTTGTTGCTTAATTGTTGCTTACAGCAACCTTTTCTTTTTAAGAAAATGTTTTCTACAAGGGTTTTGTTTAGGGGTGGGTTTGGGCTAGGCTTAAGGGAAATAAGGAATATAAGGTTATACAATATATGCAATATAAAAAAAATATGGAAAGTAAAAACATAGTAAGTCTATGGAATGTTCCCATTTAGAGAATGTGTGTGAGAGAGAGAGAGAGAGAGACAGAGTGATATGCCTTGCGGGATTAATCAGGTTATTTAACTGCTGTTTATTTACACTAGTGGAATGATTTTCTGGACCGCACTCTCTGACAGCTAAAATCAGCCAAGCTTTATTTTCCCAGGAACTGTACTAAGCTCATGACACATGCAATCTGGATTAAACACCAGCCCTGCGCTGGTACTCCTGCCTCTGGCCAGGGCCTTCAAATATGTTCCCTGCTTTGGCAGGTTTGATGAGTATGGCATGTGATGTTTGGACAGAAGGTTTTTAAAAGACATGAGTTTATCACAGGGTGCTGGTGTATTACATCAGTCGCACCCAGTCAAATAAACCTCCTGGCTCCGACAGAGCAATCATGCTTGGAAAAACATCAGAAAGGTCTCAGGGAGAGTGGTTGGCTTCACTTTTGAGCCTGATTTGGACACATTTCTCTCTGCGTTCATCTCAACATTCTCCCAGCATTCTGTCTAATAGACTACGGTGTTAGAGAAGTCCATTAATGAAAGAGAAAGAAAACACATTTTATAGGAAACAAATGGTGAGAATTTGTTTTAAAGTTACAGTATGCTTTCTTTTTCTTATACTTCACCTTTAAATATGCAACATTAGGATTTGAGATTTCTCTCCTACTTTGGTATCGAATCACCTTCAGGGTTCCCCAAGGTTCTGTATTGGGCACTTTTTTTTGTAAAGGGGTGGGTTTTTTGTAAATTAGGGCTGTCAGTTTAACGCGTTAATTAATTAGTTATGAAAAATAACACAATTAAAATATTTTAACGCAGTTAACACACTTGCCCCGCCCCCAGACCTGCACATCATCTTGTAATTCATACAGTTGACGGTTGACAAATATGATGCAGGGCAACAGCTCCATAAATGCCGTTTTGCCCTAAGGTTCAAGATATTGGTGCAAAAAGTGTGTGTGTGTGTGTGTGTATTTATATATATATATGTATATATATGTATATATATGTATATATATATATATATATTACAACAGTTCAGTAAAAAAGATGTTGATATTGTGTTATATTCCAAACACAATATTATGAAGCCATAGCATAGTTGCGTGTCTCCAAGCAACACAGAAGTGTTTCGTTTCTGAATGAATCCACGTTTTGAATGAATCACGTGAATCAGTGATTCAAAGGCCCTTTCATAAAGAGAACCATTTACTTAATTCCTAAATGAATCAGTGGTTTGAAAGAATTGAATGAATGAATGACTATTAAGACATTTACCACCACCTGCTGGCAGATTTAGTTTCTTATTAAGAGTATCATCTCATTAAAACAGTACTAATAATTAAAATAAAAGCATTAAAGGGATAGTTCACCCAGATTTTTTTTTAATTCTGTCATCATTTACTCACCCTCATGTCATTTCAAACCTTTTTTTTTTGTAGAACATAAAAGAAGATTTTAAAGACTATTGGTAAGAAAGCTGTTTTGGTTACCAGTGACTTTCACTGTATGAACAAAAAATACTGAGATGTTTCTCAAATGATCTTCTTTTAAGGTCCATAGTATACGTTATGTCACCTCAGCCTAAATGTTTAAATTTTTTGTTGAATTAAATATATAAAATATTTTTTTCTTAAATAGTATCAAATATTTATTTCTAAAACTACAGTTTGTAAAACATGATACTTTCTCAATTAACACAAATATAGCATTAAATAATCTTTTGTGGGTATTTTCTCTGTCAATTTTTTTTTTTTTTTTTTTGGCAATTAATTAATCAAAACATCATAATTAATTCAATTACATTTTTTTTAATCGACTGATGGCCCTAGTATAAATGTATTGTGATATTTGGGCAGTATTTATTTGTTGATTTATTTTTGAATGCCTAATTTGTTTTAAAAAGATTTGTGACCCTGGACCACAAAACCAGTCGTAAGTAGCACTGGTATATTTGTAGCAATAGCTAACATTACACTGTATTTTTTTTATGCCAAAAATCATATTTTGCAAATGTCCTTCTTTATCAAAACTTAATTTTTGATTAGTAATATGCTTGGCTAAGAACTTTATTTGGACAACTTTAAAGGTGATTCTCTCAGTATTTAGATTTTTTTGCACCCTCAGATTCCATATATTCAAATAGTTGTATCTCAATGAAATATTGTCCTATCCTAACAAACCATACATTAATGGAAAGTGGACCCTTATGACTCGTTTTGTGATCCAGGGTCACATTTCTCTTTGTTACAATTAAACATTGCATGCCTACATTTTTTCTACAGCTAAATGACAGGAATAAACAAAAAGTGTATTTGGGCTCTCTAGGTCTGAATATATAACTAATAAATGATGTTGTGAAATGCCTTTCTACCTCAGGGCTGCTGCTAAATTAAAACCTTCATTTAATAATCTCTGTACAGAAAAATGAAAACCTTATTCATTTCAATTTCGCCTGCAGACGAAACAACATGCCGTCACTAGGCTCCTTTCTGGCACCAATAAGAGGAAAAGTATTTTCCGAAAACTGGCCTTTCTTTACTAGCATCAGTTCATTATAGAAGCTCTACAAGGTTTTGTGACACTTTATTTCCAACCTTTTCTTCTCTGCCTGTCATAAATCTTCAAAGCAATTACTTCTGTCCACAGACCTGATTAAAGTTTAAAGGTGATCATGATTTCTTTGTTGCCTCCCAGAGGCAATAGATATACCACTGTGCATTTGATACCCCTGTACTATTATATATTAAAATCCTGTCTGTCTTCCTGGGACAGGATTTTTTTGTTGTAGTGAATGGTTTGAGATTATATGTGTAGTGCTTTGTCTTATTAGCGAGTTTATGAGTCATTGTACAGTACACGTCAAATGTTCCTTATAAATAAATAGGTGGCATTTAGAAATATCACATTATTAGGGCCCTATGATTTCTGCGTTGCTGAAACGCAGACGGAATTGTGCAATCCAGTCAGAAAAACGGAATTTACTGAATAACGCGGAATGTCACGGAATTTGTAAAAGTTTGAATGAATTTATCAAACAGCAATATGGACTAGTATCTGTAAATATTACGCCACAAAAATACCATTTAAGTGTGAATCCTGCATGTTCTGTGTGTCTGTTTTAATGAGTGGAGCAGATGAGCGGGTTTGTTTACTACACATACTGAAGCGCGCATGACGCTCGCTGTGATTTCAGCGTCTGTCGTCTCACTAAATGAGGACATAAATACATTAACAATATCTGCGGAGAGCCACTTCATGAGCATTTGATCGTTCCATTTTAGGAAAACTAGCCTTGTATCATATACACGCAGAAATGTAAAGGTAGACACAGCAACCCGTCAAAATAAAAGTCCAGTTTAACTTGAAGACATTGTGCCAGATATATATTACTACTATTACTACTACTGCTAAAATGAAACAACATTATTTTTTAGGGTATAATCACACAACATTTCTTCCATGTTTTAATTTTAATAGTAAATTCCAATTTGCCTTCGTTTGATAACCAGAACATTTTAAATACACAACGCAGAATTTCTAAAGGGTAAAAAAAAACTCTCATGAGGCTATTTTAAGAATAAACTTGAATAAATTAAATATGCATTCAAATAATTAGACATGCTAAAACACAGAATTTGATAACAATAAAACATGGTGAGAAAAAATAAAACATTTCATAGGGCCCTAAACATGTCATTTTTGTTAAACCTTTATTAAATTGATGTGAAATTGTATAAGTTTCATGATTTTAATTAAACAGACATGCTCTTTGATTAATAACATTTAATTTAACCATTAAAAAGGAGTTGAGAAAAATTAAAACAGGAAAAAACAGAATCCAGAAAAATTTAAACGGAAAAAACGGAATTTGGAAAAAATAAAACAGATTTCATACGGCCCTACGTTATTAATGGAACTGGACTTGTATTACAATATATTGTGTGTAATGTCAAAAGATGATATTCATGGAACCTCAAACACTGTTTATCTTGTCTCATGCAGATCCATTTTTGTAAGAAACTTACATAAGCACAACAACAAACCTGCCCTGAATAATGTGAAGATGTCAAATCCACCACAGATATGTGATGAATGGATCAGCAGCTCCAAAGACGGCGTTATGTAACATTATCTGTGATTAGTGTTCTCATCACATTTATTTACTTACTGAAACCCGGCCAGAACGAGGCTCTCTGAGAAAAATACAGAGATTGACTGTGGTATACAGAAACTTGACTGGATGCGTCCGGCCTCTCGGTTTGTGCAATTCCGAACAGATCGACTCTGAAGGATTCTGGTATGTGCTAAAGCTGCTTTTGTTTATACTGTTTGTCAATGTGGGGACAATTATTCTGTAACCAAAGTGTAAATTGTGCTCTCTAAAATAAATTGTTATGAAGTCAAATTATTGGTGACACTGCAAGTCAGATGCATCTTCTGTGTCTCCCGTTTAGGTATTCTTCTGCAGTTACCTTCGCATGTCAAATTAAGTAGACATTCCTATGATTCCTCCAGGACTTTTAGACTAATGGTACTGTATGGTGGAATTCTACGCAGCAATTATCCAGCATGTTCTCTCACGGAGCGAGTAAACGTGAAGAATCCGAGAGCCCGCTGGCCATTGGCTAACCTGACTTAAAATCATTACGTGCAATTACAAACACCACCCTTCTGCGGCAGCAATTTGCACAGACGTGCCTGATCAAGAAAAAAAGGAGCCGCTTTGATGCTTGTTGACGTGCTGATTTACACGTTGTCGTGTTACGGTGCTTGCATTTTTAGTGGAAGAGATCTGGTGCTGATATGCGGCGCATGTAACATGTAACATGGAAAATATTACTCAACACAACAGACTCTCAGACTGTATCATCATCATTCAACAAATACATAAAAGTTTGAATACACTGAAAGCAAAATGGGCCTGTGTGGGTGTGAAAATAAAACACAAAAATACTTTCACGGTCATGCTATTGCATATAAATCAAAGGCTCTTATCGTGTTATAACAAGATTTATATATTTCACTTCAGGTCCCAGATTGTACGTCAAGTGATGGCCCAAACACCATACAAAAACCATCGTACAAAAAGTAAAATCCACTTAAGCACAAAATGTATTAATAGATTAGTATTAAAAAGGTGGGTTCATGTTTGGTCCTGGTTTGTTTGGTTCTCAGTCATTTTTAATACTAAATTTAATGATACAAAACTAAAGGCATAAGGATGCATTCAGCTTTTATGATGTATATTTTGCAAAAGTTCAAAATTGCTGTGTTCTGTGTTAAATGCATTTGTTGTATGTGAGTGCATACTCTACCAGTCAAAAGTTTTTGAACAGTAAGATTTTTAATGTTTTTAAAGGAGTCTCTTCCGCTCACCAAGCCTGCATTTATTTGATCCAAAGTACATAAAAACTTTTTTAAAATATTTTTTCAATTTAAAATAACTCTTTTCTATTTGAATATATTTTAAAATGTAATTTATTCCTGTGATTTCAAAGCTGAAATTTGGCATCATTACTCCAGTCACATGATCCTTCAAAAATCATTCTAATATTCTGATTTGCTGCTTAAAATTTTTTTTTCTTAATTTATTATTATTATGTTGAAAACAGCTGAGTAGATTTTTCAGGTTTGTTTGATAAATATTAATAATGATAATAAAAAATGTTTATTGAACAGCAAATCAGCATATTATAATGATATCTGAAGGATCATTTGACACTGAAGACTTTAGTGATGATGCTGAAAATTTAGCTTTGATCACAGCAAAGTTACATTTTAAAATATTAAAAGAAACCAGGTATTTAAAATAGTAAAAATATTTCACAATATTACTGCTTTTGCTGTACTTTGGATCAAATAAATGCAGGCTTGGTGAGCAGTAGAGACTTCTTTAAAAACATTAAAAATCTTACTGTTCAAAAACTTTCGACTGGTAGTGCATGGTGGTATTTTTACCAGCTGAGAAGTGACACAGACCTTATAAAATGTGTTAAGGAGTCAAAACAGAGGAAGAAATTCCTGAGCGTTCTGTCCATTTCATCTTGTGACATCACATCCTGTTTATGAATTATTTAGATGTCTTTGCCCCACATTTGCATTCATATTTCAGTCAGACACCACCAGAGTTCATTTGGACATACACCACCAAGGATCGGATGTCGGCGTTCACACTTAATCAAATGAACCACAATAACAGAAATGACACCAGACTTTATTTTAATCAAACCAAACCTGCCAAGTGTAAAAACAACCTGAATTCAGGTTCTTTTAATGCGCCCGACAGTCAGCAATTCACAAAACTTTCACATATTTATTCTTGTTGCTAACGAATCATATTTAGTCTGGATATTCTTTCACCTTTTGTAAATGGATTTCCAAGATGAGAGTTTGTCACGCAAATCTGCCTGATTTAGTTTGTTTCTATCCAGTGACAGTGCCAAAATACTGTAGAGTTTGATTGGATGCTCGCTTTTGATGCCAGCGAATGATATGCAAAGCCATTAATAGTTGTTAAGCCTGTTTACTTTGCTGTCAAAGACAACAAATTGCATTTTTCCACCAGAACCAGAGATCTACGCATTTCTGTTTCCTAAGTAATTATACTGTGACTGAGATGCTTTTCCATTCATTATCAGCTCAAATCTCAGTGGTCTCTCTGAATCTTCTTCTCTGATCGCTGTTGCAAACAAACCTTTTTCAAAGAGGAGGAGGAAGGGTTGTATGCCAAAAATGGCCTTTGGTCTAGACAAGTCTTATAAACATACCAAGAGTAATTGCTCCAATATGCGTGTCTGGAATGAGTTACATATTGTGAAGGGTCAGTTGGGTCCCATCACAGACCTGGAGGAAGGTGACGCAGTGATCGATGGAGAGTGTTTTGCATTGTTGCCAGCAGGTGGCTGAGACAGAGTTTAAAGCAGCAGATTTGATTCATTAAAGCGTCTTTAGAATTAGGCATGTTTATTTTGGATCACCCCCTGATTTAAAACACCATGTACATGTTGCCTCCTTGTTTAGATAACCTGCTTATTGCTTAGTCTACAGTATATAGAGGTATTAAAATGTTTTATTGATAATTGTTAAATGGTTAAATCAACGAAAGTATTTGGAATCTTATGGCACACTAACAACGGAATGTCATTGCTAAAATATCAAACAGTTGCATTCTAATATATTTTGAATTTAAATTTTGAATTTAAATCAATTTAAATGCTAAAACCAGTAGATATACTGTTTAAAATAAAGATAAACTGTGATTGTCAAAGATTAGTGGATCATGTTCATTGTTAATGTGATGAAATTGTAGAAACATTCAGAAATTGCTAGTAAATTTCACAATTAATCACGATCACCATTAAACATTTTAGTATTTCCCTTTTTAAAACACACTTGATAATCTTTATTTACAATTTTGATTTTTTATATTGTTTTCTTCACAATATAAATGTAAAACATTCCAGATTTCTTAGTCATTTCATCCCTGATGTAGCTGTCAGTGTACAATCTCAGCATTATGATGTTAAAAATAAAAAATAGATACAGCCGCCTGTGTTTTTGGTATGACTGACAACATAAATGCCCTTGACAGAAGTAGCTGATTTGGGTTAAAGAGGTGCGTTGACATTGTCTGTTACCATTAAGTTTCTATTATATCCAGTCAGGCAGAATGAAGGGCAGCTTCACATATGATTTTCATGCTTTTCAGTTCTCCTGGACCTTTGGATGGGCCACAGACAGACATGAAATGGACTGAGGCATGGCTGATGACAGCTGGGATGAGGCTCTTGTCCGCAGTCACAGATACTCAGATGGTTCGCTTCATCGTGCCCTCCAATCATCCATGCGTGAGGAGGAAACTAGAAACAGTCTTCTCAGGGGTATCATTTACACAGCCAAACACCGTTTGGTGCCAGTGCAGACAACAATAGCTTGTTATATTCGTCACTGTGACATAGAAATGGTAAAATGATGACGAAAAGTCTAAATTTATGCTAAGTAAATAGCACTGAAAACAGCTTACACAAGGTTGCTTATTGAATGAACCTTTCTGACGTTCACAGAAACACCCTTTGCGTGCAAAGGGTGCAATATTCAAATAAAAAATTTGCCTTTAAAAAAATGACTGAGAAATGCAATGATTTATCAACCTTACAAATTCTGATATCCTCATGATTTCATTAGCAAGTATGAACCCTACAGTGAAAATTAAATATGCTAAAATGTCTTGGAATACATTTATTTAATGCTAAATATACTCCTAATACATTTACATGTTAATGTACTTAATAAAACACCCTGCAATTGTATTTTAATATGCTAAACTCGTATACTTAATGTCTTCTAAATGGGAACAACTAATTTTGTATTTAATGCACTTTAATTGTGCAGAAGTAGTGCTTAAGTCCACCTAAAGATATACTGAAGCATGTATGATTGTGCTAAAGTGTAACTATTGCAAGTATACTTTAGGAACACCTCAAATATTTTGCATACTGGCATTAAAACACATTTCGGGCTTAATATTAGAGAAATGTGCATCGTGCACAAGTAGTACTCCAAATAAAGTTTATTTCTAATTATTATATCAGTAAGTCTGGAGCAATTCTATACGTAGTATGACATAAAATGGTATTTTAAACATTACTTTTTCACTAGGGAAATAAAGTACACTCTTCAGCATGGAATAGATGTGAATGTGAATGAGTATGCCCTACCAACTGTGTGTTTTGTTTTTGTTATGCTAGGCTAATTCAATTTAAACAGAAAATGCTGATGATATATAAGAGCGGACAGCATCTTGACAGCAATTCCCACCATTACGCAACTGTGTAAAAAAAGAGTTTTTACACAAACCCCAGTTAGAAGCACAAAATAACACTCACTTCTTGTGCATCTTTATTGGTGAAACATGCAACATTTTACGTACTATTTTCACCAACAATCTGATTTTAAAAATTCTAAAAGATGTGTGCATTCACAAGTTTATTTATCTGTAATTCTTCTTTAAGAGAGACTTCATTAACTAAAGGCACCTGTTTTGTATTTAGATCTAAAGATTTTCTTAAGATAGGACTTTTCTACTTAAGTCTATTATGATGTCCTGTATAGATTTGCTTAATTACATAAAGAAAGAGCTTGCTAAACTGAGCTTTTATTCACTGGCACGAATAAAAAAGAACAAATTAAGTGAGGCTTTTTAACAGAGTGCATAAAAGCCAATGCAATTATCTCCCCTGACAACGTACAGTTCTAATAAACTTTTTTAACTCAATTTTATCACTTTTCCCTGGCGGTGGCTGTAGAACGCGTCTCAAAACCTAGAGCGCTGCCTACCTAGACAGTCTCCAGTGCATGCGCAGAGCGCAAAAATGCTTTCTAGGTAGGCAACTAGCTCGGTTTCGAGACACAGCCAGAGTTAATTCGTCGGCGGGCTCTGCATATCAATGAGGCGCTCAAGCGTGTGTTTATAGAAGCTCAGAGCGCTCAAGAGCGGCTTGTCAGATTGAGAGACGGTGTGCGTGACGTGTCGCGGAGCACATTCAACCTGCTACTGACTGACATCACAGAGATAGAGACTGGGTTTTTCACCAGACTGACACTATTTGAGGATCTCGATTATTGGATTTGAGTGGCGCAAACAGACCGGAGGCTGCTGGAGCTTCTCAACAAACTATTGGGGATGAATCGCTGTACGGCCGCTTTACTTTTGCTGGTTATCGCCGTTTATTCACTCAACACAGAGGGTGAGTGCGTGTGTGTGATGTTTTTTATATGTATTTATTTTTTAATATTACGTTTATCTATTGATTTCGCGAGGATATCTAGTGTTAAAATGTCTATTAATACAGAATTCGGTGTTTTAGCTATTCTAGAGTGCATGGTTTTAATATCTAACAAATTTAGTCTTCTATTTTAGCTCTGTTTTCAACTTTTCCCGCAGAATAAAAGCGCCTTATGCTGGTGCAACTGTCAAAATATCTCCACTTCTCTCAGACAATCCAGTTCATTCTGCAAAACTTGGCCAGTGATAGTAAATAGTGGCTCTTTTGTGCTGCTGGATGAGTCTTGTTGGCTTCTGTCCTGAGAGGCTGTTTAGAGATGATGCTGAATGGAGCAGAGAAGATTGATGAGGGATTAGATGTAGGTCACGCGTCTTTCAGCAGCTCACCTGCCTCATAGTCAGCGTGCTGGAAGAGCCTGAAAACAGCAAATGGCACTTTAATGAATCACCACGCCAGTCTGCTGTGCTGTTTGTTGATTTTTGTGCAGCCTCGTTATAAGTTCCGTTTTGAAAGCGTTTAAAAGTTAGAAAATGCTGGAAATTGTCAGAATGCATGTAGAAGAAAAGAAAAATACAAATTCACTTTAATGCAAAAAGTAAACAAATACATTCTTATTAATACAGTAGTGAAAGTCACTTTCTGGATACAGTGTTAAAATCAGAAAACAAAACTATTATGCATATTTACGTTTATAGTACTATTTTTAAAAAAAAAAAAAAATTAACAATTATGTTAATGCATGTTCATGCAAATAAAATATTTGTGCATTCAAGCTTCTGTTTTGTGTTTTATTAAAGGAATGCATTTGTACATGAGTACACATTCACATTAGCTTTATTTTTAGGCTGTTTTCTTTATGCAACTGTAACTTCTTTCTGTTTCTGTTTTCTATTCATATTGATTTTCGTTTGAGTTTAATTGCAGCATGATTCAGATATCATAGTTTTTGTGAGATCTGCTTTTTCTCGAAACTAAAGCTTGCATTTTATTCATTTTTAGCTTATAAGTGCAGATGCACGAGAAAAGGCCCGAAGATCCGGTACAAAGATGTACAAAAGCTGGAGATCAAGCCTAAACATCCGTACTGCCAAGAAAAGATGATATTGTGAGTTGCAAAAACATTTCTTTATCTTAACATCTTTAATGTGCCTGTTTGGGTCTGTAAGTGTGTTTTGTGTATGGTGTGTTTTTATGACTTCAGGTTCTTTAACTGGATAACAAATATACAAATGTTATATATTTATAGAGCAGCTTATATTTCCAGTAGGCTTTAATAGAGCAGTCTCATAGGAATAGGAACAAAAGAATTAAAGCATTTTTAGATGTTTGTTAATTTCATCATTGCTGTAAAAAGACTGCAGCTCGTGAGAGTTGGCTAGACCCTGCTAGATAAAACAGGTCATTTCATCTTAAGGTGGTCAACCATGGTGATCCAGCTCAATCCAGTCCACACCAGTTTAATCAGCTCTAACCAGTCTGTCTGGTAATGGCCACCAAATGCTATCTTGGACTATGCAATGACCATAAATGACCATCTTAGATCAGCTATAAAGCTTGTAAAGCAGAATTTGTTTTAGCTGGATTTTCCATTAGGATCCTGATGACAATTTAGTGGCACACTTACAAGATACTATAGTCAAAACGGATTTCAAATTGATTAGCATGGTTATGTTATGACAATGCATGAAGCCTAAACTGTGTTTATGAAGCTTGTAAGATCCAAAGTGTTTTCTGGTGTAAAGCAAACTTGCGTTTTGTTATAAGCTTGTTTTTTTGATAGGCAATACTATAGACTTTGTTCCACCTCCTGGTCATCTTAGGTATTACAGCATATTTACAGATCTGGATATTTTTTAAATCAGTCTGTATGAAGTTGTGGTTACATTCTAAAATTCAAATGAATATTATAATTATCGTAGATAGATGTTTATTTGAGTTTACAAAAGAAGAATGTTTTATAATCTTGTTACTGCAGTTTAGATTCAGAAGTTTTGCTCTGAACTGTAGATTTAAAATGAAATCGGTCAGATGTGAAACTTATTATTTAATTTACAGCAGTATTTGAAGTGCACTTGACTGAAATGCTGTACCGGTGTGTTCATTTGAAGATTACGTAATATCCATAGTATTTCCACTGGTAATTGTATCGTAGGTTTTTAATAGTTAGTGCAGAAATATATTTTACATAAGACTAAAAAAACATTTATGGCTGTTTAGTCTCAACGTTTTTTGGAAATAATTCTTGGACATTTAGCTCATTTGTCTGGATTTGCATTCGTGAGCTCTGACCTCAGAGAAAAACAAAACCCGTGGACTCTGCTGAAAGTGTTCCTTCTCTTCAGTTTATGGCACTGGATTCTGAGTGTGAGTTTAACATTCTAGAAGCTTCTCCAGTCCCACAAGAGCTCCTGCTCTGTTTTAAGAGGCCAGTGAAGAGTTTAGAGTCAACAAACATGTTCGTTTGGCTGCGCAGGTGAATAATAAAGTTAAAATCCAAATAAAAGACTATGCACTCTTGGTCAGTTTGCTTCAGTGATTCCAGCGATGTGGTAAATATCTTCCTAATAGGCAAAACAAGCTGCGGTATTGAACTCTGCTTTGAATTTGTATTTGTTTACCAGTCAAGTCAGCAGAGAATTCTGCGGTCGAGATGATTCACCTCAGAATCACTCAGAAAGTCCAGGAATGATTTTCTACCTTCTGCATATGATTTGAACGATAATTTTAATTGAATCTTCAGTGCGGAAATACATTTAGTAACACCTTAAATAGTATTATTACTATTTGACGAGTATTAAATGTATTATTGCATCACTGCTTATTGTTTGTGTTGCTTAAATGACTAATCTTCTCCGCTGGTTTCATCCTGTTTACCCATCTTCTCTTCCCATCCACTCATCCGTAATTTTTCCCATGTGTTTATAGTGTCACTATGGAGAATGTGTCCCGTTTCAAAGGTCAGGAGTATTGCCTGCATCCCAGACTCCAGAGCACTAAGAACCTTGTCAAGTGGTTCAAAATCTGGAAGGACAAACACAGGTAGGGTTCAGCAGCAGGACAATGTCGCACTAAATGTTTGCTGACCTTTTTTGAGATGTGAAACATCACTTCTAAATTGCTAGATATAAACAACTTCGGTCAAATCCCAAATGAGTCAAAGTTAAATATTCAGTGGATATTCAATGAGAAAAAATGTAACTGTTTTATCTGTCAGGAATGGGTTGTGGTTGTTGGGAATGGGTTGATGAAGTAAGAGTGCAATGTCAGGAAAATGTTCAATGTTCAATCCTTTTTTAAGGATTACAGAGATAAACATTTTCTATTGAATTAAAATGCTCTGGTTTTTGTGTACAATAACAGGATTTCTGCAGATTGTAAAAGGTCTTAAATTGGACCAGAAACTCTTCCATTTGTAGTCTTCATCAGTATTCTTGTTTTGGTTTTTATTACAAATATTTAAACATCATTAAATCAATATGCAAATTGAAGATAAGTCTTGAACTTAATTTTGTGACTCTATGCTTGAAACAAGAGCAAACATCTGTCAATGGGGTATGAAAACTTGTTTTCCATCAAAATGAGAATTAAGAAGGCAGATATTGGTTCTTGTTTTAATTAAACTCGCTTAATTTTGATCAATTTCTTAGAAAACAGGACATTTTTGGTCTGAATTTTTTTTTTTTTTTTTTTTTTTTTTTTTTTTTTTTTTGCAGAATTTAGTAGGGGTGCTATGACATGTCCCTACAAATATCTATCAAGCAATAATTTTTAATCAAACGTTTAAATATGTGTATGTGATCGTTGTAATTTTGGTGCATCTGAAATATGTCATACCACCATATTACCATATTACCTGAGAAGTTAAAGTAAAATATGCTACAAAACCACACGCTTTCAAGGACGCACATTTAATACCTTAGGGGAGTAAATAAGACCATCGGAGAAAAGCAGAGGAACAGATAAACCAATTCAGTTGATTGAGTCATTTATGCTTGAATCGTGCCGATTGATTCGAACTCGTGACATAGATCATTCAGTTCAAGCGATTCACTAGCAGTTAAACCACTGCGTTGCAAAATGATTTTCTGTTTCGAAGTGCTCCAGTTCGCATATTGCGAATCTTTTGATTTAGATCGGGACTTTAAAGCACGTATCACGAATCATTTCATTTAGAACGGGACCTAGCGCGTATCGCAAACCTTTATTCTGATTTCTCTTTGTTTTGTTATACCGTACAAAACGTCAAACCATTAAGGCAGTACAGTTATAGAAACAAAACCAAAAATAAAGAAAGATACAGATACAAATACAGATCCCTTAGAAAAGTAACCATGGATTTATCATAGTAAAATAGTTTATTTTGTATCATTATTTCATATTGTTTTATTTATTTATTACAAATTAACCATGGTTAATTTGTGGCTAACATGGTTTAATTACAGTAACTTTTTTTGTTGTTGTTTGTTTGTTTGTTTGTTTGTTTTGTTTGTTTTTTAACCTTAAAGGAGAAGTCCACTTTCAGAACAACAATTTACAAACATTTTACTCACCCCCTTGTCATCCAAGA
This sequence comes from Labeo rohita, assembly GCF_022985175.1. Classification (NCBI taxonomy): domain Eukaryota; kingdom Metazoa; phylum Chordata; class Actinopteri; order Cypriniformes; family Cyprinidae; genus Labeo; species Labeo rohita. Next base: position 3,281,399 of record NC_066882.1, on the reverse strand, counting down.
TGTTCATGTCTTTCTTTCTTCAGTCGTAAAGAAATTATGTTTTTTGAGGAAAACATTTCAGCATTTTTCTCCATATAATGGACTGATATGGTGCCCCGATTTTGAACTTCCAAAATGCAGTTTAAATGCGGCTTCAAACGATCCATTAAATGTAGTTGTAAACGATCCCAGCCGAGAAAGAAGTGTCTTATCTAGCATAACAATTGGTTATTTTTATAAAAATAATACCGTTTATATACTTTTCAATGCCAAATGCTCGTCTTGTCTTACTCTGCCTGGACTGTTTTTTTGGTTCATGACAGTTAGGGTATGTCGAAAAACTCCCATCTCATGTTCTCTCTCAGCTTCAAAATCGTCCTATATCGCTGTTTTACCTTTTTTGTTAAGGGTGTTTGATCTTCTTTGCATGTTCACATTGCAAAGACTGGGTCGGTACTTCTGCAGCGATGTAGGATGATTTTAGAAGTTGAGGGAGAAAATATGAGTTTTTCAACATACCTTGTATACACAGAACCAGAATACACAGAGTTCCGGGAGAGCAAGACAAGATGAGCATTTGACATTAAAAAGTATTTAAATTGTATTTTTTTAATGAAAATAACCGATCGTTTCGCTAGATAAGACCCTGCTTCCTCCGCTGGGATTGTTTACAACCGCATTTGGGATCGTTTGAAGCCACATTTAAACTGCATTTTGGAAGTTCAAAATCGGGGCACCATATCAGTCCATTATATGGAGAAAAATCCTGAAGTTTTCCTCAGAAAACATAATTTCTTTACGACTGAAGAAAGAAAGACATGAACATCTTGGATAACAAGGGGGTGGGTACATTATATGTGAATCTTTGTTTTAGAAGTAAACTTCTTTAAAAAGACAGGATGAATATAGAGACTGCTAGGATTAACAGAGCTTTAGATAGTTTCCATTTACCATGTGTCTAGATCAGCTTGTGTCTATCTAGCAGCAAACACAAATTAAGTTATATTTTCCTATATTATGTTTTGAGTAGTCACACAATCCAAAGAAAACATATTTAAAACAATAAAAAGTCTCTTACAAAATGAGATCAGATGAACATCAAAAAATCTGACCAAATGTTTGTGTGGGTACATTGCCAAACAAGTGAATGACATCTTAAAAAGAGTGACAAAAACAGCAACTCGCTTCAATGACTGACTTACTATATATTATAATTATGTCCATAAGCTTTTGTGAAATTTGGAGTAACTCATTATTCTGTTATTTGACCTCTTCATTTTTAAGGAGAGAACTTTATACTGTTTTTTTTTTTTTTAAATGATTAACACATGCATATTTTTTTTAATTCCTGTGCCCACACAATTTTTAATCAAAAACATTAACTTTTCTTCATCTACAACAACATTTTTTTAAGAATTCATTTTACTAAGATATGTGTCACAACAAGGAAGAAATTTGTGTTTCATGCATACTAACAAGACTCGACACCACTAGGTGTCAGCATAAGCCCAAGATCAGGCAGCACAACAGACAAAAAAAAAGATCTTTAAAAAGCCCTGTAATAAAGCTCACAAGTATTTGTTTTTGTCTGTTTGCAGGGTGTATGAGGCCTAAACGTTCTCCATTAAGCACAAGGCTGAAAACATTGCGGGATGCACAGCACCACCAGTGAACTGTGGATGACCAGAGGACCAATTTTCTAAAGCATGACAAAGCATATACCCAGACAAGCGTATAAAGCACACCAGACATTTTATTAAGTTATATAAATGTGGGATAATTTATAGTCATACAAAAATGTTTCCTACGAGCCAAATGTGCAGTTACGGCAGAGAAAAGTCTCTGTGAATCAGTACCATCTGTAAGAAGTGATCATTACATTTCTGCAACGTGTAATGTTTCTGAAGCGTCAGTTCTCGGTCTGATTCATTGTGTCGTGGCATATTGGGGTCCTGACACTTATATTTGGATACTGTCTGGTTTGAATCGACTGTGATATACCATCCACAAGTGTCAAAGTAGATCTTAGAGTTCTCACAGTACAAAAGAACAGAAATATCGAGGATGTGTAAATAATATCTTCAAAAACTTTACTGTGTTCTATGCCAACATTCAGTCAGTAAAAGGAGGCAGTGTGTTTTTAGTCACAATCATTTTCCAAAAATTGTTTCTCAATGATCTGCCCAAAAGTGCCGGAGGAACTTTTTTTTTTTTTAACTTATTCGCTTTGGAATTTGGTACTTCATGGTGAAGTGAAAGAGACGAAGCTGCATTAAACAATATCAAGCATTTAAATCATATCATGCTTTCTATTTACACATATACTTTGGTGGAAATGTACTGCCACACGACGAGCACATGAACTGCGGGGCCTGCAATGGGTCATGTGTTTAAAATGAAGCTTTTTATTTAATGTCGGCCCTCCTATCAGCACATTATGAACTACATGTGCCTCCTCTTTGAGGTGTGCAGGTTTTGTAAGCTATTGTTTTGAGTTGTTTGGTATGAGTGTGTTTTTCTTTTTGGTAAATGGAATGTTTCTTGTCTCTTCTTGTACATCAGATTGTCTGTATAAGCACACAGTGTATAGACCACCTCGCCTAGTCTAGCTTGTTCAGAATTTATTAGTGAAGCCTATGTATTGTATCACAGAATTGTTGTTTTACTATTTAAATAATAAATAATAGAAATATTTGTGTGTTTGGACCGACCCACCAAACACAACTTAAGTCCAAGGAGTGTAATCTTCAAAGCACAGCAATAAACATTTAAATAAATCACTGGGTGTGTCTGCTTTATATTGCTTAATTCTTTTATTTGAATGTTAATTGTGTGATAGTATATAATTTATTCACAAGTGGTAGGTAAGAAAAGAGATGACATAGATACAGTTGTTGTCCAATGAAATAAGGTTAACTTGATGAGCTCATGATGCGATTGGTCACCAGGACCACCAGGGTTATTATAGTTTAATAGTATAACTGGATGATAAAATAACCTTTAAAATCTAATAAGGATTATAAAAGCATAAACAACAAAATGACTAAATGTTTAAATAAAATAGAAATCAAAACAGAAAATTAAAACAAAACAAAAAAATTCAATCTGCTAATAAAAACTATAATAGATATAGGCAAATTTGTATTTATTTGTTTATTTATTTAAAATTGTTATTGCCATTACGTTAGCCCCTCATATGTTTCAGGAAACTCCACTAGGGGGTGTCAACACACCTTTTTAAGAGTCTCAAGATGACTTCAAATAATTTAAAGAAGCTTTTTTAAGTCATGTAAATTCATTGGTCATAAAGTATATACGGTGACAAACATACAGTTACTGAACCTTTTGTAATTATGAAATGTAGTTGTTTTAATTATTTTATGTATTTTAATATATTGCCATACATTTTGCAATCTAATAAAGATTGCAAAAGCATAAACAACAAAATGACTAAATGTTTAGATAAAATAGAAATCAAAACAGAAAATTAAACAAAAAAAATTCAAACTGCTAATAAAAACTATAATAGATATAAGGAATAGATATAGGCAAATTTGTATTTATTTATTTATTTAAATAAATTGTTATTGCCATTAGGTTAGCCCCTCATATATTTCAGGAAACTCCACTAGGGGGTGTCAACACACTTTTTAAGAGTCTCAAGATGACTTAAAATAATTTAAATAAGCTTTTTTAAGTCATGTAAATTCATTGGTCATAAAGTATATACGGTGACAAACATACAGTTACTGAACCTTTTGTAATTATGAAATGCAATTGTTTTAATTATTTTATGTATTTTAATATATTGCCATTTGTTTTGTCATTGTAGCTGAAGTACCAGATCATTTCTTTATCAGTGGAAGCCTTGGAGTTAAAACCACTGTACTACATGCTCATTTTGGGCTTAAAAAATCAATTTAAGTAGTTTATTAATTAAAATATAAAACAATGGTATGGTATATTGTTACTTTTTTTTCTGTTCCATGAAAAACTAATTTACTATTTAAACTTTCCCAAAAGATTTAGGCTGTTTAATGGCAGTTTCCACTAAGACAACTTATAGTGTGACCTGCCCCCAAAGGTCAACGTATGTTTAAATGACTGAGTTTTTGCAGTCAAGGCAAGGTATGTATATAAACGGAAAATGATTTTACAAAAAAAACTCACTATGACAAATGCTTACTGGAGTATATGTGACCCTGGACCACAAAACCAGTCATAAGTAGCACGGGTATATTTGTAGCAATAACCAACAATACATTTTACGGGTCAGAATGATACATTTTTATGCCAAAAATCATTAGGATATTAAGTAAAGATCATGTTCCATGAAGATATTTTGTAAATTTCCTACCGGGAATATATCAAAACCTAATTTTTGATTAGTAATATGCATTGCTAAGAACTTTATTTGAACAACTTTAAAGGTGATTTTCACGATATGCATATATATATATATATATATATTTATTTATTTATTTATTTATTTTTTTTGCACCCTCAGATTCCAGTTTTTTCAAATGGTTGTATCTCGGCCAAATATTGTCCTATCCTAACAAACCATACATCAATTAAACTTTTATTTATATATAGCTTTCAGATGATATATAAATCTCAATTGACCCTTATGACTGGTTTTGTGGTCCAGGGTCACATAAAGTGTGACAAATTGCCCCGGTCTTGTCTATAATATGCGATGCATATATGATATCAAACACTAAGTGGCGCTGCAGTTCCATGTAAATTATATTCCTTTGCGACACCACAGCTTCAGGCTGTTTTGAATTGCATCACTTAACTTTAGTTTTTATTCTTGCACTTAAAATAAACAAACAGTTTGTGCAAATAATTTGTATTTAATGCAGTCTATTTTTATATTAGGTCAAACTTGCAGTTCAGTGATGAAACAGTAAAACTACTAGTAGTAGGCCTGCTACTAAAACCTGTGCTTTACATTAAAAAATGAAATAGATACCATAACAATTTTAACATGATGTCTAATGTACATGTTATGCGGTTGAAAGCCTATTGTTTGTTTGTTGTTGTTGTTGTTTTTTTTTTTTGTTTTTTTTTTTTTTTTTTGTGAAGCAATGAGTCTCTACTATAACATTTCTGTCTCTGCTTCAGTCTGATCTATAAAAGTGATAACGTGAAATATTTTAATATTTTAATATTTTAATAGAATATTCTGGAAAACAGATTGTGTTAAGAATGCTGAAATGCTGAGAGGAGATACGAGAGAGAGAGAGCGAGAGAGCGGGAGATAGAGCGAGCGAGAGAGAGAGAGAGCGAGAGGGGCGGGGTCAGTGTGTTTTTGGCATCGCTGTGGGTGTGTAACTAACACTGTCTCCATTCCCCAGAATCAACTACTCGCATTAAAACTGGCCATGCCAGTCAAATACTGTAGCTAGTCTCTATCATCATCGCTATCCACATCGCCTTCTTTGAACCAAGGACTACTAAATTTATTCGATTTGCTGGTCGTTTATCGTCTGGTTTGACCTGGTAAGTGCAGATGATATCGATGGAGCGACTTTAGCGGATGCTAGCGTCGCGTTAGCCAGCTGAGGGATCGCCTCACAGCGACTCATCTCCTGTATCTGTATTAAGTTATTGATTTCCACTCAATTTTGATGTTGTACGATGATTGTATTTTACCCTTTACATATTCACTTAATTTCTGCCTTCGTGGAATGAGGATAAAAAGCGTGTGTAATGAATTTAACGTTGTTTTTGTGCCTTGACTGCTGTGTGGCAGCAGGATTAGATGTTGACAGTGCTAAGCTACGAGGCTAACAGGATAGCGATCGGTTTTATAATAGTGAAAATTATAAATGCGGGTTGTTTCTGAGTGTTTGTTGTGTTTTGGACAGGCATGATGCACAAACAAAGATGTATCAGCTTTAAGGATATATCAGCTTTCCTTCATTAGCAATTGTATTTTTATTTATTTATGTTTTATTCGAATGGATAAGATGCTTGTCTAAGTTGGGTGAAATTGTTGACAGCCGAAGGCTCAGCCTGCAACTGTCAAACACACTTACTGTCTAAAAAAAATAAATATTCGTGCCTTTTTGGTTTTGAGATGTTAAACATGTCATCTGAAGTAAAGAAGAGTGCCCCTGGTTCCTAAAATAGCTTCAGTTTCGTTTAATTAGGATGTGAAACTTGAATCCAGTATAGAGCTGTTTCTGGAACAGCAGCTGAGGGGGTGCTTAATAATAGATTAATTATTTAAATGATCCGACCTTGTTTTATTTTAATTGTACAAACAAGTGATTTTTTTTAAAGGCTAAAATGTATTAAATGTTTAGTTTTTGTTAAGTTAATTGTTTATTTTAGCACTGCACTGTTAGATGTACATTAATTATTTAGCCATTCGTTTACTTATTTTTATTCTGTTTAATTAAAATTATTTTAATTATTTTTTTTTATTTAAATTTTTTTTATTTAAATGTATACAGCGCTCCTTTTCGGCCGCTTGAACCCAGTTCAGAAACCCCTGGAACAGAGTATGTAGCGTGTGCATCGTGTAAACATGTGTTATTTGTCTTTGCCTGCCCTTCAGCACAATGCACTTTTCAATTGTGGTGTCTTTCACAATATCAGATACTTCAAGGTAAAAAACATGCAAATTTCTGGTTTTTGAAGTACATCCAATATATTTAGTCAGCTAGAAATGGCTCTTGTGAATGTGAACGCTATCTTGGATTTGTAAAAACCTTTTCTGGTAATAACAAATAACTGGAAAAGCCATGCGGATAATATAATAGAGGACTTCAAAATAAAAATTCAAGTAATTCTATGCTTAAAGACAATGTGACAATGTGTCCTTGTAAGCCAAATGCATTTTCCATGCGTACGTGAGCGATCAGAGCAAAGTCATTGACTGTTGTCCCTCCTGTTGCTATAGATTGTTGTGATAGCCGCTTGTTTTGTATTGCAGCAGGGCCAAGCAAAATCAAACGCATCAGATCTCCCAACGAGCCACGGACAGATGTCTGAAAGACTAGACAAACCCTTGCTTTCACACCAGCGTGAAACCAGGCTGGCCGTAGGCTTCACAAAACAGAAAAGTGGGTGCTAGGATAACTTGCAGCCATCTTTGGGTTTGCTTGGATATGGCGATAAGGCCTTTAAAACCTGCTGAACGTGTCTTGTTCAGATTACAGCTAAACCCAGCTGTCCTTGAGGAGATTTCAGCACTGCTGCTTGGCTCTTTTCTATGTGACAGACTCTCTTTAGATTCATCCAACCGCCTGTCATGAAAACAGTTGGAGCACCATATGGGTTGTGAGCTAGATTACGGATAACTGCTTTCATTTGTAACGCCGGTAATAAACGTACTGTAACAGTTGTACAAAATAGCAGGTCTTGAACATTGAACTGAGCCATTATTGCAGTGGTGAGCAGTGTCATGTGATGAGCTGCTTTGAATTTTTTTTTTGATAGCGAAAGTGAAAGCTTTGAGTTTGCTTCCTGTTGGTTTTGTTAAGGATATAGCTTTATTTCGGGTGGTATTCATAGCTGAAGAAGCTATAAAGAAGATCTTATTTTAATTCTATGAGTGAATAAACCATAGAAACTACATCATTACATCAACCCCTTAGTCATCCTGAAGAACCATTACCATTTGCATCCTATTTTTGCCAAAGGACCTTAGCTTTCAGTGGATGTTGCATAATAATCGTCCGCAGTGGTGTGCCCACCTCATGTGTCTTTCTGCTCAGTGTTACTTCATATTTGCAAATTTAGACAACAGAAAGCTTATTCAAATGGAAATCCCAGCGACAAACATTTGCGTTAAGCAAATCAACACGAAACCTTTCCTCGGTGTGTTTGCTCATGAAGCTGGACAGTAAAAATACCACAGACTTGTTCTGAAGAAGGAACCTGAGTCATATATAGAGACCAGAATATCAAAGAGACTTCGAGATGAGCTCTTCTGACTTTATTTCGGTGAACCACATAGTAAATCTCTAGTATCAACACCCAGTACAGCCAAGCATTGTGTTAGCAATGCCAAGCAACACTTACAGTTTATTCTGGTGATTTTAGTTTTGTTTTAGTAACACATCTCCAATAGGGGCTTTCACACATAGAGCCTTTTTTTTGGGAAAATTACTGGTAAATTACGTTAGAAGATCATATGTGACGTGGACCACAAAACCAGTCGTAAGGATCTTTTTTTTTTAATTGATATATATATATATATATATATATATATATATATATAATCTAAAAGCTGAATAAATAAGCTTTCCATTGATGCATGATTTGTTAGGACATTATTTGGCTGAGCTACAAATATCTGAGGGTGCAAAAAATCAAAATATTGAGGAAATCGCCTTTAAAGTTGTCCATGCAAAGTTCTTAGCAATGCATATTACTAATCAAAAATTAAGTTTTTGATACATTAATGGTAGGAAATTTACAAAATGTCTTCTTGGAACATGATCTTTACTTAATATCCTAATGATTTTGGGCATGAAAGAAAAATTGATCATTTTGACCCATGCAGTGTATTTTTGGCTATTGCTACAAATATGCCCCAGTGACTTAAGACTGGTTTTGTGGTCAAGGGTCAGATATAAACAGGACCATTTTTGTTCAGTTCTGTCAAATTGTCTAGGAGTAAGAAGTTAAGCTGTTTATGTTTAATATTTTGTCAAATTGGACATCTTGGCAAATGAAGAAAACGGCACAGCATTTAAAGGTCATTTCACATTTAATGTCACATGTTTAGTGCTGATGTGTGAATGTTATCTGTTAAAGATGAAAGCTGCCGGATGTGTGAACATAGAATAAGTTGTAATTAAAAAGTCCCCTTGCAGTCACTATTTTTATCCATTAAAAATAGTTTCGATCATCATGCTCATTATTTCCTGTTAATATAATTTCATTATGCCTTAAAATGGCTTGATTATAATTTAGTCTACACCCTCATTTGCTATTTGCAAAATCATGAATATGCAAAGTAGTCCCCACCTCAACTCAGTCAAACCAGCTCAGACAACCTACTCGTATTTTATTTGGTCAACTATTAATCGTTACACAATTACTAGTAGAAATACTGTATTAATTCAGCCATATAGGCTATGTTTGAACCAGAAACTGATTCCAATGAAGTAGAAGTAGAGTAAATTATACCGGGTCATCTGCAAGTCTGTGTGTCAGAATGGTAATTGCTGTGTGCACGTAACCGTAATTGATATTATTAGCCTTTGGCTTGACTAAGTTATTGAACAGCTAATAATGTGCTACCCGACAGCTGCCTTCCAGAAATCAACATCCTCAGGTAGATGAAAAACCACATCCTGTAAGTTGCTGGGTTGATTGGTGACATGTTTGTGATAGTCCTAAATATACATAGTAGTACTGAGGAGGAAATTCTTATCAGTGGTGTTAACTGTTGAATCTGCAGCGGTTTATCTTTCAGCAAATTAAAACACCAGATAGACGTGTGAACAATATGAAACTTGATGATCAGAAGGTCAGTTTGATGGTAATTTACAGAGTTGCCACACACTGCATTTGCATGCTCATAAACTGTTGAATTGTATCGTAAGTAGCCTTTTAGGTCACGAGCAAAGACAGACATAGACTTAATGAAGTTGTTGTCTTAAGCAGTTAATCTGCGCTCTGACCCCTGCTGCTCTTTCTCTGGGTCCCTTCAGAACGTTGTCAGCAGCTGATTAGCTAAATTTGCAGTTTCTCTTGTTTCCATCCTAATGATGAGAGCTGCGTTCAGTGTTGCCAAGGACCACCACCCTGCTCGACTGGCATTTTACTTCACGCTTGAGCATCCAGTGGTTTAGTATAACGTTTGGAAATTTCCATTCCCTGCAGAGCTGGGACGGAGACTCTTAATCAATAATGTCAATGTCAAAGATAAGCTCAAGTTGTTCTTTTAAGTGTCAGGACTCATCACTTGTGTGGCCTGCTGGTTATATATAAATCATTCATACTTGTTCTGCTTTATTTATTAATTGATTTATTTGTGGGTCAGATCTTAACTTTGATGGTCAGGCTTGATAGGTTTTTTCTTAAGTGGCGTTTTTGAAGTCACATGAGGACTCTTTATCCAATATGGGAAATTTTCTGTTTCTCATATGCAACCCGTGATATGACCCATCCTCTTTGTGACATAGGGCCTCAGGGTTTTTCTTTTGTGTGTTTGTGTGTATGCATCTTATGCTTTTTTCCCCCACATACTTTTCCGTGCCACTGAGACCTGTTCAACACCAAATTGAATTTTCATTTGCTAAAACAGCTATAGAATAGTGTTAACATTTTGAGTGCGCTTATGTTTTAGGTTTTGCATAAATGCAGTGCTGCATCAGAGGCGGTTTGCTGTTGTCATGGCACTCAGCACGCATGTTGTTTTCTGGCTGGAATCAATACATAATGCAACACTGTTTTTGGCAGTCTAAAGGGGTCTATAGATGGATAAATAGATTCAGTAGATTCAGATAAATGCAAGGAAGAGGACTCGTTGTAATTCAGTATGCAAATATTTCAATAGATCATCACTGCCGGTTCAAAACAAAGTTTGAATAGAGCCTGTGTGTTATGAGTTTATATATATATGTGGACATGTTCCAAATTGACAGCATATGAAATGAAAACCATAACTAAACTAAAATGTGGCATGAATGAAAATGTATGAATTATAGGTTTGTGGTCATGTTTGAGACATTACTGTTCATTTAATTTTATAAAAATGATTAACAATAATACTAAATAAAATAGGAATAACACTAAAGCCCTATACAGACAGTTATTGTTTTTTATGGGGACGTCTGTAAAAATAAATTTGCATGGCACTTCAGTAATAAACTCATGCTTTCCGATTGTGACTTTATTTTAGTTGGAGGAACAGGTTCTGTAATCTTTCAAACCTGGTGCACATGTGGTCAGGTGCTAGTGAAAAATAAATATACAAAAATTGATCTATACATTTATTTCATGCTAAGTATACTATAAATACATTTACATATTATGTACCTAATAAAAATACCCTGCAATTGTTCTTTTAGTATACTGCGTTGGTATATTTAAAGTCGGCTAAATTGGAACAACTAATTTTGTACTTAATGCACTGTAATTGTCCGGAAGTAGTGTTGAAGTCCAACTAAAGATATTCTTAAATATATTTGATTGTGCTAAAGTGGAACTATTGCAAGTATACTTTAGGGACACTTTAAATATTTTGCATTTAAAGACCAATATTATTTAAAGATCATACAATCCTTGTCAGTAGTGACATTAAAACATATTTTAGGCTTAATATTAAGAAATGTACATTGTGCACAAGTAGTAATTACAATTTTTAAATCCGTAAGTCTGGAGCGATATGTCAGTAAATATGTTAATAGACTTGAACCATAATTAGTAGAAAATAAATGCATTTTAAATCTATTACTTTTTTTCTAGAGGTCACATGTTTCATATTTAGAATAATAATAGGAAAAGAATATCCTGTTTATATTTGATTATTATTTAAATGCAATATTTAAAACCAGACAAATGGATGTTATGGTTTCAGTGGGTTTCTGTCTTGGATTTTATAGCTCTAAATGATGGATGTCATGTAAAAATTGTGGGAATTAGCAGAGAAAGTAATGCAAACTCTTATTTACATATGGTAAACATTTCACTCAACTACTTGTATGACTAGTAAAATGATTATTTGTGCAAGCCATAATATATATAAACAATTATAATAATATTAAAAAAGATTGAATATCTTAATAATGACTTATTTTAAAAGTTTAGGTGATTTTTGTTCTCTTTTTTCCCTTAGTGGAGCAGTGATGCAATATTATACAAGTATCCATATTTAAAGTGAATGCACATTAATGCAAAGCTTTTGGATTTATCCCCTATTGTAAACAATGCGGAAAAAGGTTTGGACAGCAATTAAATTACCAAATGACCTTTGTGTTTGTCAAAAAAATTTGGTAATGTGTTGGAGAAAAACATTCTGGATTCAGACGGCAATAAAATGACTGACTAACCCTTGTAAATGTTTAATGAAATCAAAAACTCTCGTCGCTGGTGAGTAAAATCTAACAAATTATTAGCCAATGGCAAACTATAGACATTATTTTGTCACCTGGTGCAAAATTTAGTCCCATGTGAGTGATTTACTCACAGTGTGAAGATCTGAGGTGCATTAATTGCATACAGTTATGGTGGAGAAAAATAGACTGTAAAAATTAATATCAGTGTTTTTTACTAGTGCCATAAAGTGTTATATCAGAATTTGAAGTGTTGCATTCAGTCCAGTTCCCTTGGTTGCCTGTTACTGGAAGTTACCTGATTACCAGATGCCACCTACAATAAAGTGCTTTGCCTAAATGACAGGGAGAACGTTCAGATGTAGTTTTAACCTTGATCTCCTCCCTATTACATATTCCTAAAGATATCCACAGTTATTAATTAATTATTGGAGTTTGAGATTTGCCCCGTGTGCTGTAACTGGGCTGGGTAATCTCCTTGTTAGGTTGTCTTCCGGACGCTGTCGTTCCAGGGAATGTTCTGGAATGTTTGCAGCCGGTCATTGTGTATCTGTCGCATGCTTTTAGGTGACTGCATCTGCAAACTCGCCAAGTAACCAGTAACCATAGTGAGGCGACTAAGCTTTGCAAACATCGTGTCACCAAGGAGATGCGGAGAGATTTGCCTGCAGAAAATTCCAGCATCGTCCCTTTATGTGTTCTCCAGAGCTCTGAGGAATGAGCCAAGGTCATACTGTGCTCGCTGCTAACTGTCTCAGCGCTGAGCTGCTTTTAGCTTCTCCAACAATGGTGAACATTGTGAGTGAAAGGTCATCATGCGTAATATGTGGGATTAGAAGCATATCTACTCTCAATTGTGTGCAAACTATAACATCTGCTGTTAAGGGTCAGTTCACACATCATTCCTATTTGTTTTCGGGACATTTTGTTCGTGTTCCACATGGTGTCGGGTAGCGAGTCGTGCATAAAGCGGTAAAGAGGTCTGTAATTTGGCACAGTGCTCTTAACATCTTAAAAAGTCATTTGTGTAAATGATAGCACAGGTAATGGAGTTGATCTAATGAACTGTAACAGTGGGCATACAGTACATTTCAGAGAAAAGGTCCATTCTGGAAGACTGCTTATTACCTAAAATAGCGGTAATTGAGTTACAGTGCCATTCAAAAGTTTGGGTCATTTGTGACCCTGGAGCACAAAACCAGTCAGAAGTAGCACAGGGTGTATTTGTAGCAATAGCCAACAATACATTGTATGGGTCAAACTTCAAGTTTTCCTTTTATGCCAAAAATCATTAGGATATTAAGTAAAAATCATGTTCCAATGAAGATATTTTGTAAATTTTCTACCGTAAATGTCAAAACTTAATTTTTGATTAGTAATATGCATCGCTAACAACTTCATTTAGACAACTTTAAAGGCGATTTTCTTAATATTTTTTGCCAGATTTTCAAAAAGCTGTATCTCAGCCAAATATTGTGCTATCCTAACAAACCATACATGATTGAAAAGCTTATTTATTTAGGATTTTTCAGTCTTATGACTGTGGTCCAGTTTTGTGGTCCAGGGTCACATTTATGATGTCACAAAATATTTCAAAATATACTGTTCTTTTGAACATACTATTCATCAAATAGTCCTGGAGAAATATATCACAGTTTTCACCAAAATATTTAGCAGCTGAATGGTTTCTAACATTGATAATAATCATAAATGTTTCTTGAGAGCAAATCAGCAGATTAGAATGATTTCTGAAGGATCGTGTGACACTGAAGACTGGAGTAGTGATGCTGAAAATTCAGCTTTGCTTCACAGGAATAAATTATATTTTACAGTATATTCAAATAGAAAAGACTTATTTTAAATGGTAATAATATTTCACAATTTGTACTCTATTTTTGATCAAATAAATGCAGCCTTAGTGAGCATAAGAGACTTCTTTTAAAAACACTAAGTAGTCTTACATCACTGGTCTTTAAAACGGTAGGTTTATGATATTTTTGGAATTCAAATTTCCTTGTTTAGACTCTTGGAACTTTTTTTTTATTAACATTCTTTTTCAAGAAAAATGAAAGTGAATCATCAAGGCTTTCAGTTGCATGATTGGAAACCTTGTTTGGATTAAAATTCCACTTAGTATTAAATGCGGTTCATGTGATGCCATATACAGCAGGGTGAGCAGATTGCTTGTCGTTTTTCTTCCTAATTGAGGTTTAAACTTGAGAGATGTGTTTTTCAGACCACAGATGTTCATAAGTGGATAAGTGGTTTGCAAATTTGCCCCGGCTAATATTAATCAGAAAGATTATTACCCGTTTCGATGCTGATGCTGCTGTTCTTTGTGTGTTTTTTATTTCCTTCAGCTTAACCACTAACGTCCTGAACGGGATTTGCGGTCCGTCAATGAGGAACTACAGGCTCATCTTCTGCCATAACCTGAAGCAACCATAGATGAACATTTTGTTTACTACTAGTGAGTGGAGCAGGAGATAAAGTGAACTTCTGGGCATTTGTACAACAAGGTGAGCTCTGCTGTGATGCACGAATTCATATTGCAATCATAAATACTTATGTATGCTATTGTGTTTGAAACATGAGATACGTGAGACCAGCTGGTGTTGTCCTGAAGACGTCAGGTATCTCAACAGATCATGATCAGATTGTGTCATGCCGAACGCTAATCAGATGCAGTCGAGTTTGTATTTAACATGAACAGCTTGTTCGCTGTGTTTGTGTTGTTTGTGATGGAATTTGCATGTTGAACTAGAAATGCAGCCACCTGCTACCATCAGCCAAATCGGCGTGCCGCATCTGATGGCTGTATGATCTGTCGCTCCACATTTTTAAGCTCTTCTCATCTCTTCGCTCGCACACGATAAGAACCGCCGCTTCAAAGATGGGAGAGGTCCCGCTCCAATTTTCAGCTTGTTTTGTTCTTGTTGTCCGGAGTTTGATGTTTGAGCTCGCACCCCACCCATGATAGCGTGTTTGTGCAGGGAGGTGACGAGCCAGCCGGCTGGCCAGTCGACGTGACCTTGTTCTCGGCATCTCTGTGTGCAGACGGACTGAAGCAGCCAGGCTGTGGAGGCGATGAGGAAGAGCCTCTCTACTTCCCTCAGCGACTCCCTCAACACGACCAGAGTGTTCGGGATCCCCCTGGAGGAGGTGCAGCACAGCGGGCAGCCAGGACATGAGGTCCCTCTGCTGGTCAGGAGCATTGTGGAGTACATTGAAGAGCACGGTGAGTCACCCTGGAGATTCATGGTACTTTCTTTCCAGCCTTTGTTTATTTGTTTTTGCCTGTCGTCAATGATATCAGCATTAAAGTTACTGAAATGACTCTAAGAATAGAAACACAGACAGATCAGAAAGTCTATATTTTCCATGGTTAAATAATTAATTAATCATAGTTTTTGTTTCTGATCCAGTCAGGCAAATGAAAATGATACATATACACATACTTGTAATATAATTGTTTTGAGTAAAACATTGTGGTCAAAGAATGTAAACTTTGTTTCTTTTCTTGTTTTAAACACTGATGACAGTATAAATACAGTTGAGGTTTGTTGTGGTTTTCAAATACCATGCAACAATCACATCAGTGTAGTTGGTAGTTGATCAGTTTGCATGTCAAATATATAGAAACATTCAAAAGTTTGTGGTCAGTAAGATTTTTTTTTAAAGAAATGTATAGATTAATTCAGCAAGAATGCATTAAATGAATTGAAAGTGACAGTAAAGACATTTAAATGTTACAAAATATTTCAGACAAATGCTTTTCCTTTTATACCTTTCATACATTTTTTTAAAATGTTGTTAATTTTTATTTTATTAATAGAATTCTGAAAATAAAATTGTTATCCACAAAAATATTAAACATTACCACAGTTTGATGAATAATTTCAGCAAAAAATAGCAATAAAATTAAATAAAACTGAGGACTGGAGTAATGGCTGCTTTTTAATACATACAAATTTTAATAATATTTAACACTATTACAGTTTTTACTTCATCAAATAAATGCAAAATAAAAAATGCTACATTTACAGTAAAGACTTTCAAAATACAAAGAGTGATTTTTTTTTTTTTTTTTTTTTTTTTTTTTGTAACAGCCACATTAATTTAGTTGGTAGTTAATCAGTTTGCATATCAAATATACATTACTATTCCAAATTTTGTGGTCAATAAGACTTTGATTTAAAAAAAAAAATATATATATATAATTTTATTCAGCAAGGATACATTAAATTGATCAAAAGTGACAGTAAAGACTTTCGAAATGTTACAAAATGTTTTTCTTTTGAATTCTGAAAATAAAATGATGTTTTCCACGAAAATATGAAGTATTGCCATTGTTTGATAATTCATTTCAGCATAAATGTATTTATTTAAATGGTAATAATATTTTACAATATTACTGTTTTTACTTTATCAAATAAATGCAACTTTTGTTGAGCAAAAGAGATAAAATGTTTAAAAACATAAAAAAAAAAAACCTAAACAACCCCAAAATTTAGAAGGTTATGTAACAAATGGGATTGTTGGGTGATTGCACATTAATTGTGTTTAATACCACTTCAAAACCCTCCAAAGTAAGTCTTAAATCTGCATAAAGGTTGTGTAACACATGTATATAGGACCTAAAAAGCATTTTAATGAGCTCAAATTAACAAATAGTACCGTAATGCAATTGCTACACAAATAGTTTACATTTTTTGGTATTTATCAAAGTAGCAGAGCCATTTTCATCTGATAAAGCCAAAAATGTTGTTTGGTCTGATTGTACGATAGGAGTGGCTTCCCTGTACTCCCTGATCAAAGATGTACTTCCCTTACTGTGTAAATTCACAGAATTGAAAGTGAAAATAGGAACATTCTTCAGCCAGAGGCTCTTATAGTGGCACTGTATTATTACAGTGCACCTCTCACCTACTAATTAACTGCCGCATATAGAGACATAAATGCATGAAGTCCTTCACGCTTTACTCTTTTTTTCAATTACCGGTATCTGCAACTTCTCACTCGCACATCGAGCGGGCTGTGAGAATATTTTAAATTCTCTTTCTGATGTTTAAACTACAGCACAGGCAGGATGTTGAAAATATGTTGGCAGAGCTGCTAAGTCCTTTAAAGGGCTTTAGCCGCCACTGTTGTCTCCAAACGCCAGCTCTGCCTCTCTGAGTTCAGCACGCTGGCATTTCTCCTCCACTGTTTTATTACGGAAGGATGTTTTTGCACCGAGGCTAATTTAGACATAACAGCGAGCGACGCCGTAGCTTCCCCTCATGCGGTGCAGAGTCTTATGTACACACACAGAGCCCCAGAAATGGGAATCGAGACAAAACGGCTAACGCTGATTTGCCAGCTGAGCTTTTAGTAAGCTTTAGATCTGATCTGGCAGAAATGTGTGGTTTGTTTTAAAAGCGCTTCAGTCAAGAAGCCAGCCGTGAAAATATGCATTATTGGTTTCATTCAAAACATTCGGGCTGGAGAATGTAAACTTATTCAGTCGTGAACTCAACATAAAAAAGATCGAGTATGCCAGGGTTATTTTAAAAAATATTATCTCATGGATGGCAGACGGAGGGAACGCAGCTGATGATATCACGCTAACAGATCTGACTAAAGGGATTACGAGTTTAACAAGCAACTGCACCGCTTAGTCAGCTGCTCTGTGCAATGATTCAGCGATTAGAGACTCTTCGGTGACATGTTTATACGTATTCTGCAAGTAGGTTTCTCTGAGCTGTGTGTTTGTGTTTTGTAGGAGGGCTGCACCTGGGTCTATTTCTAGTGAACGGGAACGCAGAACGCGTGGAATGGCTCAGGCAGCGCTACGACAGCGGTGTTGAAGTGAACCTGGAGAAGGAGGCCGACCTGGCGTCCGCCGTCAGCCTGCTACGCCTCTTCCTGCAGGAGCTCCCAGAGCCCGTCATCCCTGCAGGCTTACAGGCTCAAATAATGCAGCTCTATCAAGGTGGGTGAGGCTTTGATGCTGCCCTTTTCTGTTATCCTACCAGCTGTCCGAACTGGCTTAAGTTGCTTGTTTTACCTTCTGGAATGTTCTGGCGACTTGACAGACTTGTAATTATGGTTGCGTCATCAAAGCACGGCCCGTGTCTTTCACACCTTTACATCAGCCAGCTCACCTCCTATGGTAATAAATACACGTCCCTCTGAACTTTCTTCTCATTCTGGTTTGCTTGCTCTACTTTTAGACTACAGCAGTGAGGAGGAGCTGGGCAGAAACATGAAGTACTTCCTTCAGCAGCTGCCACAGGTCAATTACAGCTTGCTCCGCTTTCTGTGCCGGTTTCTGTCCGGTGTGGCGTCTCTTCAGGAGGAGAGCTGGAGCATTGGAGCTCTCGCCGCCGTCTTCGGGCCAGACATTTTCCAGTAAGATGCTTTTGCAATTTCGGATATTTCGTATTAGCTATCTTGCTTTCAGAAGACAAAATTACGTTGGAGGAGCAAACTGTCATTTTTTCCAGTGTAACATTATGTACTGGTATAGGCCCACACAGAACCTTCGCAGTTTCGATTGTGTGGGAAAGCTCTAATATGATCAAATGTTAAAACAGAGGTAAAGTCAATTAAAAGGGCACGGTAGATGTTGTTGAGTTTGACTGTTGAATCAATTCTGTGGGGATTTGTGAAAAAATTATAGCTAAAACGTATCATTGGTAACACTTTACAATAAGTAATTATGTATTAACTAACATGAACGAACAATGAGCAATACTTTTATTACACTATTAATCTTTGTTAATGTTAGTTAATCAAAAATACAGTCGTTCATTGTTTGTCCATGGTAATTCACACTGCATTAACTAATGATAACAAACACAACATGTGATTTTAATAATGCATTAGTAAATGCTGAAATTAACATTAACTAAGATTAATAAATGCTGTGGAAGTAGTGTTCATTCTTAGTTCATTTTAACTAATGAACCGTATCATAAAGTGTTAACATATCATTTCTGCAAAATTAGGGGCCATTCATACAGAACGTGTGTTTGCTTATAAAAATGCAAGATTAGGGCCCTATGAAATATGGTTTTTTTTTTTATTATTATTTATAATTATTTGAATGCATAAAAACAACTTTTTTACAATGTTTTTTACCATTTATTTTTACAATATTTAAAATGTTCTGGTTATCAAATGAAGGCAGAAATCTTAATTTAATTTGTCTTTTATTTAAATGAAAATTAATTAAACTTTATTTTTTGGCAAACAAAGTTGCTGTTAAAATTAAAACATGAAACATGAACATTCATTATTTTTCTGGATTCAGTTTTTTTCCATTTTAATTTTTTAGACTCTGTTTTAATGGTTAAATAAAAAAAAAAGTGAACCAAAAAGCATGTCTAATTAATTAAAAATCATAAAAATGTACTATATTTAACAGCAGTTTATCAAAAGTTTAACAAAAACTACATTTTAAAGGATAATGAAATGTTTTTTTTTTCCCTCAAATTCTGTTTTATTTTTTACCAGATTCTGTTTTCCATTAATTTTCTAGATTCTGTTTTAATGGTTTCATTAAATTTTAATAATCAAAACCATCTCCAATCTGACTTTGTAAAAAATAATTTATTTTTATTATTTTTATTATTATTTTTAGAAATACTGTGTTATATATTTACATTTTCTGCTAAGTACATAATGGTAAATAATTTTACTGGTAAATATTTATTTAAAAATAATGTTTTAATGATCATTTTATTAATAGTAGTACTTCTGTCATTACATCAAGTAATATATTTCTGTCACAGTTTCTTCAAGTTAAACCGAAATTTTTGCTGTGAAGACCTTTAATTATATATGGTGATTGCTTTGGTCAAAGCTTCATTTAGTGACTCTCGGAGCAGTTCTAGAGACTGTTTATGTGTTTATCCATTCTTATTGAGGCGGATGAGGCTAAAAGCATTGGAAACTTTAGTGTGCCTGTAGTAAACGAAATTGCGTGACAGCGCCATTCATTCACACAGAGCATGCAGGATTCATATTTAAATAGTATTTTTGCAGCTTAATATTCACGGACACTAGTCCATATTACTTTTTGATTTAAAATTTGGCAAATTCTCTGGCATACTTCTGCGATAAAAAGTAAATTAAGTTTTTATGACTGGATTCCGTGATTCCGAGATGCAGTGCTTATAAATGTTTTTAAAAAAAAACAGTGTGGAATGTTGCCGTTTTAGGATCAAAAAATGACACACATTTAATCAGATTCTTGTCTATGTTCTGCAGTTTAGACACAGATGTGGAGGATCTGAAAGAGCAGGAGTCAGTCAGCCGTATTCTGGCAGAACTGCTGGAGAACCAGGAGGAGTTCTTTGACTCGGAGGACGACGACATCTCTAACACCAATGACTACAGCTCCATTAATGACCAGGTGAATTTACTTTCCTTTCAACAATGCGGTCATTGATGTTAGTGCTGATTATCTATATTCACACAGGATCTGTGAAAATCTGATGCTATTTACTCAAAGCCCTGAAAATCTAATAGCAGGGATGCATCATACAATTGACAACTGATCTCTACCAGTACATCACACAATACATGGACACTAAAAGATTATTATTAATATGACATGGGAAGTAAATTGTTGGATTCAGAAAAATCCAGCCTGTTTATTTTGAAAGTAAACGTGTGAAATGCATATAATTTGTAGCGTGTCCGCTTTCAGATGTAATTACAGTAATTCAGCTCAAGCGCTGTCCAATTAGAGATGAAAACAAAAATGCAAACAGATGTAGCAGTGAATTTAACAACAAACTAATTGGTGGTGGTAAATCTGAATATACGTGCAAGAAATATAGTATATGCAGTATGTTTATTCTGGAATGCACCATTAGGAGTGGTTTGTGACAAACAAATTAAAGTGTAAACTAATGATTTAGAGCTAGCATAGGGCCCTATGAAAATCGTTTTCTTTTTTCCCAAATTCCATTAAATTTTTTTCCAAATTCCATTTTTTTTTTCATTTTAATTTTTCTGGATTCCATTTTTTCCATTTAAAATTTTTATGGACTCTTTTTAAAACTTTTTTTTTTTTTTTTTTTTTTTTTTTTTTTTTTTAATGGTTAAATTACATTTTATTAATTAATTTTGAAACTTATACAATTTAACATCAATGTATTAAAGTTCAAAATCTGTTTAAGCATTTATAATTATTTGAATGCATAAAAACAATTTATTTTTACAATATTTAAAGTTTTCTGGTTATCAAATGAAGGCATAAAATCTTAATTTAATTTGTCTTTTATTTAAATGAAAATTAAACTTTATTTTTTGGCAAACAATGTTTTAATTAAATTAAAATTAAAATTAAAACATGAAAGAAATATGGTGTGATTACTCCTTAATAAAATAAAGTTTTAGTAATTATAGTAGTAGTAGTATTTTACGTACATTCTACTATAATTCTGTCTACTAAACAATAGTAATATGTGTCTTCAAGTTAAACCAAACTTTTATTTTGACTGGTTGCCATGAACACCTTTACATGATGATAGTTTCTCTCAAAAGAAATGGTAAAATGCTCATGAAGAAACTTCAGAGCAGTTCTAGAAATGTTGTTCATGTATTTATGTCCTTATTTGGTCAGACGGCAGAAACTGAAATCACAGGGAGCGTCGCGCACACTTCAGTCTGTGTGTGGTAAACGAAACCGCGCGTATGCGTCATTCACACACACAGAGACACGCAGAACATGAGCGATTCATATTTGAATAGACTTTTTGCTTAATCTTTAGAGATGTTAGTCCATATTGCAATTTGATTTAAGTGTAATAACTTCCTTTTGATTAATTCATCTAAACTTCAACAAATTCTGTGACGTTCCGCGTTATACGGTAAACTCCGTTTTTATGATTGGATTCTGCATTTCCATCTGCGTTTTCCGCATTACGGAAATCATAGGGTCCTACTAGTACTGGATAAGGTGTGATCATTGCTAGTATCACAATATTACAACAGAATATTCCCATAAATGTTGACATTTATCAAAATGCTCATTGTAAAATGCTGATAAAATCGGCCCTTAGAAAATATTGTCGATTGGATCAATTTCAACCTGTAGCAGTGTAAAAATAGCAGCCTCATATTTCCTGATCGCTGTAATGCTTACAAATGCTTTAGGCACAGTTGTTCATTTGTTTTCTAGATCAATAGGCTTAGCGTAAGTCGGTATTAGCTTTGTTCCTCGTGAAATACTTGCCCAAACCTTGCAAATGCGATATTGCCATTTGAGTTTTAAAAGACGATTATATACTTACGCTTTGTGTTTGTTTAAAGCTTTAAAATGTGTGCCGTTTGCCCTAGTTTCAGGTAGAGGCAGCGCTTTACACAAGCAGATGTGAAGCACAGAAAAATGGAAAAGCGGTGTTAGAAGGTTATTATGTCTGCAGTGTTATGTAATAGACTGAAATCCATCCAAAGGCGTGTCTCATCTGCGTTCAGTGTGTCTGTGAGTGTTTACAGACTGCAGGTTCTCTCACACCAAAGGAGCAGCTGTGACTGGTTTGCTTTGAAAGCGCAGATTGTTCTAAATCTCATTTGAATGACACTCGACATCCTTTTAAGGAGTTTGAGATTTCTGACCTCACCAGAATTTACATGTCGGCGCTTTTCACAT
Source organism: Labeo rohita (assembly GCF_022985175.1). Taxonomy (NCBI): domain Eukaryota; kingdom Metazoa; phylum Chordata; class Actinopteri; order Cypriniformes; family Cyprinidae; genus Labeo; species Labeo rohita. The sequence continues at coordinate 3,258,746 of NC_066882.1, read as the reverse complement.
GCGCATGAAATGGTTAATAATGAGCTGTAAATTCTTTCCAAGAGACTTCTCCTTCTCCCTTCTGTCATACTGGCAAAAAAGAGGAAACAACCCTTTTAGACAAAGACAGTACTAACCACAGTTACATAACTGAGTGATGTAACTTTGGTTCTGGCACCTGCGCTGGTCTCCAGGGATGTCTAGTTTTCATAACAGGCAGAATTATACAGACCTGGGGAAAGGTTAATCTAAAAGACATAACCTGGAGAGCAAATCTCACATAGACAGCTGCCTTTTAAGGCAAAACCCTAACCATCATTAAACTGCTCAAATGGCTGATTTGAAACTTTTTGCATTCACATAACTCTCAACCGATTCCAACAGACCGCTGCAGGGATGACGTATTTTTGCAGGCCAATAGCTAGAAATGAGTTAGCATTTTAGTACTTTTGGTTGCATCGTTTATGGGATTTTGAATGGGTTTTTAGTTAAATGGCTGACTTAGGTGTCTGTGGTTAACACAAGCTCAAGATATATTATTTTTATGACATAATACATTAGTAATAGCCGCTTGTGATTTAGTTCAAGCTTTTGCTTGTCTTGAAAAAGGCAGTTGTTAACAAGGTGCTGAATGGCACTACAGAGGTTGTCAGAAACATTAAATGTCATCACAGTAAACAGGTAAAACTCATTCACTCACTAGTCTGCTTTCACAACCTTGTTGTGTTTATAATCATGCTTCTGTAAACTGTTCTACCTCATACTTGTTTTTTAAATCAAGACTGAGGAGTCGTTGGAAACTAGATGGTGATTTTGAAGTTGTGCAATCATTTTGTAGTTTATTTATAGCCAGTGTTTTAGTCAGCTTTTTACTTCTGGCAGTTGTATTTAGGCTTTAAAATTCATAAACGTTGTGTTTATTTATGAAGATTATTGTGATGAACAAAACATCTAAGAATCATTAACCTTTGTTTGTCACAGAGCTTAGTTTTTGCAGTAATCCAGAAGCCAGTAAAAAAAATCCTATTAGTTCTAGTCAAAGGAAACAACTTCTGTACTGTAACTTCCAGGTTGGCCTAGAAAATAAGTCATCGCCGCAGCATTAAATAGTATTCACATTTTATCTAAAATGGTACAGGTGCAGTCACATTAGCGCAGTTTCAGGAGAATTTCAGCAGTATAGTGGACAAAAAGAGTTTATTGTCTGTTGTCAGTAGTATAGCAATATATAAACCACAGTTCAGATTGACGTCACTTTCCAACCAAGCAGTTTCTGTTGGTTAGCGCTGGGATTTTGTATGACTTGAAATCTTCCAGCCTCACATGAAATACCAGATCGCACAGATTCCTACTGATATTACTATAGCAGTTTTGCTGCTAAATGAAATATTCTGGACAAGCGCTTCACAACGATGATGGCTTGAAATGGACACTAGGCATGAATAAACTTTAAGTTTTGGACCAATCTATTTTATTTGATTCCGTTTGTTTGTTTTTTTTTCCAAATTACATTTCACCCTCCACCCCCCTTTTTATTTGCATTTTTCTGAATTCCTTCCCCCCCCCCCAGTTAAATTATTAATTTATTTTTTTTCTGGATTCTATGTTTTCCATTAAATTTTCTCTGAACTCCTTTTTAATAGTTAAATTAAATTTTATTAATTAAAAGCTGTCTTGAAAATGCCTAATTTAATTAAATCATTAAACTTATACAATTTAACATTAATTTATTAAAGCTTTTTAACCTTTTCTCTCTTTTTTTTTTTTTTTTTTTTTTTTAATTTTTTTTTTTTTCAAATTACGTTTTTTTTTTTTTTCATCCCACCTTCAAATTTTTCTGACTTCTGGTTTTGGACTCCTTTTTACTCAAAAACCTGTCTTTAAAATGTCTAATTTAATTAAATCATGAAACATATACAAATTAACATCAATTTAATAAAAGTTTTTATCTTTTTTTTTTTTTTTTTTTTTTTTCAAAATTTAATTTTTAATTTTTTTTTTTTTTAACCCCAGTTTACATTTTTCTGAATTCCATCCCCCCAAAACAAATTAACATCAATTTATTGAAAGTTTTTAACCTTTTTGTCCAGTTCGAATTTATTTATTTATTTTTTCTGGATTCCGGGTTTTCCATTAAAATTTTTCTGGAGTCCTTAAATAAATTTAATTGTATCAATCAAAAAGCTGTTTTGAAAATGTCTAATTCAGTTAAATTGTGAAACAAGCAATTTAACATCAATTTATTAAGTTTTACTGTTACCAAATTATGTTGTAACATGTCTAATTATTTAAATGCATTAAAACAACTTTTGTTAGACTAATAGGGCCTTGTGAAATGCCCTGTGCCATAAAACATTAATTTTAAACAAATGAAAATTTAACTTTTTAAATTGAAAAAAGTGTTGTGTGATTGAAAAAATAACAAAAAAAAGTTATAAAAATTTTTTATTAGTGGTAGTAGTAGTAGTAGTTTGAAATTAAGTATACTGACCTATGTTTGATGTATTAATGCAAATTTTACAAATTCTGTGACATTCCGCGTTATACAGAAAATTCCATTTTCATGACTGTATTTCACCGTCCCGTCTACCACGGGCTCTCTTGAAGGATAGATCAGGTTGAATCAGAAGATCTTATGGTCCTCAATGGTTTCCACAGCAAACATGCTTGGAGGTATTAGACATTACAGGGTCGCGACTGCTGAGAAGGTCCTCGTACTGTAAGAGACGTCATAAGAAACAGAAAGCACAGAAACAAATGTAAGCAGCGGGGGGAAGGCCCTGGGTGACCTATCTGGATCCAGGCCAGTCCTCAAGGAGCTGGCATATGCTGAAATTAATATGGGCATAAATCACAGATTTATTTCTAAGCGTGTCCCGCTCGAGAGACTCTCCCAAACGCTGATCTTATGCCTCACCCATGGAGCTGACTTGTGTAACTGTTTGGCCCATGTCAAGGTTGGCGTGCTTTAACTTTCTGACTTGGCAGGGTTTGTTACATAAATTTTGTTCCGTGCCTAAGATTAAATAATTGTGATAATTGCATATTACTAAGAGATTAGAGTTGGGTCAGCAGTGGATAATGTTGTGTCCATATAAGGATGCGTGGCTTGTTATGAACAGCTCTGGCTGCTGACCGTGCCCTAATCTCCCTAGCAACACTTGTTATTGTGTGTTTATCATTCAGTGTCTGGTGACTGTAAAAAGGTTGTGTCCTTTTGTTCTTCAAATTCCTGTTTCTGCCCTGAAATGTTCAGACCTGTTGTGCCCAGGCACAAAAAATAAAGCAGGTCACTGTGCAGCGCTGCAGGTCTTTCTGCACACAGTTGCTGAGCCTGTTTTTCTGATCCTCGGAGGCTGTGAGATGCATCCTCCATTCGTGTGGGTTGTTTTTCCTCTTCGGTTTGTGCGTGCGCTTGACAGTGTTTTTACTAATTAATGAAGAGCGCCTTTAATTAGAGTCTCAGTCAGCTCTCTGCTGTTGGTTTTTGTCTGCAGATGTTGTTGTATAATCTGGAGACCGCACATTAACAAAGCCTCTGAGGCCAAACAAAGGCTGAGTTTCTGCATACTTCAGCTTCTTGGAGGTATTAAAACATCATGGATGGAGCTGTGAGGATGTTTTCTCCACCCTGGCTCCGGTGTCTGTGCTGAAGATTACGTGGTTGTGTTTTGAGAGCAGTGGTTACTAATGAAGACACTGAGAGGCAGAGGCCATTTGGGTTTCAAGTCAGCTTTATTAAGTCAGCCCCATTTAACACAACCACAGTTGACACAAATTGCCAGTATAGTGTATAATATATAAAGAGAGGAAAATTGTAAGAATATACATACATATAAAAATAAAATAAAATGTTAAAAAATATATATATGTATATCCCCCACAAGACTAATAGTCCTTCACATCTGCTAAGTTTTGCTTTGTTGATTTTATTATAACACGCCAGTTTTTTGTGTCCATTAAAATGTCTTAAAAAAAAAAATTCTGCATCAGTCTACAAATTATAAATAATAATAATTAGTAGTAGTAAATTAAAACAATAAGAATAATAATAATAAATATTAATACTACCAATAATAACAATAATTGTTGTTATTAGTTATAATAAACACAATAATAATATTTTATTATTATCATTATTATTATTATTATTATTATTATTAAAAATAGAAATAAAATAAAAATAGAAATAATAATAGAAATAATAGAAATAGAATAATAATAATACATACATACTATAATTGTTGGTATTGGTGTGATTTATTATTAGTTATAATGTACACAATTCATAATAATAATTGTATTTTGCAATTTTATATTATTATTATTATTATTGTTATTAAGTTATAAGAAATATAATAATAATAAATACTAATAATTATAATTGTATTAGTATTTTGAAATTTAGTATTTTTATTATTAAGCTATAATTTTTAGAATAATAATAATAATTGCAAATAATAATAATTGTTTTTATTGTTGCCGTTATTATTATTATTATTATTATTATTAGTTATCATAAACACAACAATAATGATTGTATTAGCATTTTTTAATTTTCTATTTTTATTATTATTATTAGGTTATAAAAACTAGAATAATAGCAATACATACGTACTATTACTACTAATAATAATTGTTATTGATGTTATTATGGTTGGTTATAATAAACACAATTAATAATAGTAATTGTATTAGCATTTTACAATTATTATTATTATTGAGTTATAATAATAATAATAATAATAATAATAATTGTTGATTGTTATTATTATTATTATTATTAGTTATAAAATAATAATTTTATTTGTATTTTGTAATTTATTATTATTATTATTATTATTATTATTATTATTATTATTATTATTATTATTATTACTATGCATTGGCCACTAATGTTATTATTACTATAATTAGTTGTGTTGATTTAAACAAACAAACAAACAAAAAAACTGGAGGACAAATTGTTGCAAACATGACACTGCATGGAAGTTTTTGGCTTTTTTTAGCACATTTTTTTTCCAAAGTAAACAACCAACCAGCATTTTGCATCATTACATACATTTACTTTTATGCTTTTGGCACATTTATCCAAAAGCAGTTTTATCAAAAGTGACTTTTATGCTAAATCTTTAAATAAATGCACATTTTGAGTTGTGCAGGTGCTGAATCATTACAGTGCATGGTCTTGGTGTAATTGCATTGTCTTCCTGATTTTAAAAAAGCAGATAAAATCAAATGGCGAAATCCCTAAGGATTCCCACCTCTAAGATATGCAATATAATGCACTTCTCTGGAGAAATAAAGACAGGTAGGATCAAAGATCCTAAAATAAAATGGCTTAAAATTGCACAATCTGAGACTTTGTTGCCCAAATGACAAATGAGAGCGAACCGTAGCTGTAAGCATATAGAGATGTGTGAAAACACAGTCACCCTCCGAGCCCTCGGCAGCCGTTCTGCACGTTGCATGTGACTCATAGCTGCATGGCCACTCAACAGCAGCCCCACTCGGCCAATCGGATGTGGAGGGAACTGGTTGCCATGGCAACATGGCAGCGCTACTGCAGCAGATGCAGAGTGCATTTGATCATGTGCTAGTGCCAAAGTTTGTCTGATATTAAATACTGTTAGATAGATTTACAAATGGATGTGCAGGCTTGAACGCCATGAGCCATGACCGATTTTAACCTATTTTTCGTATGCACCATAGACTCTCGTTAGGTAGTTCACACGTGTCTTCAGGAAAACCACACTAGTAATAAAAACACGCAATCAGATATATTAAGATAAGGGAATATTATGTCATGTGGCGTAATTGACCGACTGTATTACATTTATTGAAAGTTATATATGTATTACATGCTTAAAATAGATACAGTAACCTTTTTAATGATTGTATCTACTTAATAACATCAGGATTCATGGTAGCTTTGCATAACATCATGTAGTTGTCACCAACGTACGTGTGATATCATGAATCAGCAGTTGCACGCACAGCATGCGTGTGATCGCATAAACAGGTGACTAAATGAGGCTCCCTGCTGGTAATTGGCATAGGTGTACGGCGTTGCATAATGCCTGTATCTCACATGGGCGCAGGATGTTGACATGGTAATGCAATACCAATGATGAATTAGAAATAAATGCAGCTGAAGTTGTGTCAGCAGGCATCTGGTATTCATATTTCCTTCTCTTTCACCCCTACAGATCACCGAGCTCCTTGAGGAAGAGAAGTTGGAGGCTTGCGAGGAGCTCCCGCAGGACGGGGAGGACGGTCCCTCCTCCCTGTCCCCCAAACATGCCCATGTCACCCCCTCCTCCAGGTAAAAGCAGTTTTAGAAACGTCTTCATCTAGGATCTGTCTAGTCTGTGATCCCTCTCAGGCATCTCCCATTGCAATTCAATATGAGCATGTGTTTGTATATATATATATTTTTTTTTTTTAAAGGTACAGTAGCACAAGATCCCTTCATGCATTAAACTCTTATATCAGGATGGCATGTTTTTCCACTGGCTCTTGATGTGAGTCATTTGATTGTGTTAACGTCCCAAAAATTTGGGTTCGGTGAGGTTTTTTTTTGGTGGCTTTAACTACTATGTATTTGCATCAAATTGTATTGCAAAACACTTTGGCCGCTACATAGGTAAGGTTAGTGACAGGTTTGGTGGGATGGGGTGGTTTAAGGGTGGGTTATTGTGTAAGGGATGGGTCAGCTGTATAATTATAAATGAAACTAGATAAAAAAAAGTTTGTCAAGACAAACTTTAAGTTGGCTTGAGAAAGCCAGACCAGAAAGTTTTAAAAAGTTTGAAAGGTTTAAAAAAATGTAAAAAGATTAAAGAAAAAAAAAAACAGTTTTAAGTTTGATGGTTGTCAGTGTGAAATAGGTTGAAGATTAAAATAGTTTTAAAAGGTTAGAGTTTTGAAGGCAATACAGTCTCAGATAGATAGATAGTCTCAGATAGTTACTAGCATGTTTTTAACATGATTAGCAAATTTCTAGCATGTTGCTAGCATAATTAGCAAGTTGCTAACATGTTTCTAACATGATTAACATGTTGATAGCATGTTTCTACAGTGATTATCAAGTTTTTAGCATGTTGCTAGCATGATTAGCAAGTTGGCTTTCTCAAGCCAACCTAATTACAGAAATTAATTACAGATGTAATTACTTACAGGTGTTTTTTAAAATATATGTACAGTGTAACAACATGTATTTACACAATAAGTGCACTGTACCAAATTATTAATTTAAATCTAAGTACATAGTAGTAAAGGCCACCTAATATTTAAACCTAAAAGTGGGAAATTTTTAGGAAAGTAATATTTTTTTCAGCAAGGATGCATTCATTTGATCAAAAGTGACAGTTAATGCAGTTACAATGTTACAAAAGATTCTATTTCAAATACGTTCTATTCTTTTGAACATCAAATAATTCTGAGAAAAAATTGTAGCAAGATTTATGTGCTATTATCAAGCAGTACAACTGTTTTCGACATTTATGATAGTAAGTTACGTTTTTAAATAAATTCAATTAGAAAGGTTATAACTGTAATAATATTTCACAATATTACTTTCAAAAACATCTTACTGAAAATGTTTAAGCAAGGCTCTTTTGCTCACCAAGCCTGCATTTATTTGATCCAAAATACAGCAAAAGCTGTAATATTATGAAATATTTTTACAATTTAAAATAACTGCTTTCTATTTGAATATATTTTAAAATGTAATTTATTTGTGTGATCAAACCTGAATTTTCAGCATCATTACTCCAGTCTTCACTATCACATGATCCTTCAGAAATCATTCTAATATGCTGTTTTGCTGTTCAAGAAACATTTATTATTATTATCAATATTTAAAACGGTTAAGTATTTTTATTTTAAATGAATAGAAAGATGCAAAGATCAGCGTGTATCTGAAATAACTGAAATAGTATAATTTTTTTGGGGAAAGAAATTATAGTAATCAATACTTTTATTTAGCAAGAAAGATTTAAATTGATCAAAAGTGATGATAAAGACATTTATTATATGGTAAAAAAGATTTGTTTTTATGAACTTTTTATTCATCAAAGAAACCTGAAATAATAATAATAATAATAATAATAATAATAAGTGTTTTTATGAGCAGCAAATCAGAATATTAGAATGATTTCTGAAGAATCATGTAACTGGAATAATGATGCTAAAAAAATCAGCTTTGAAATTAAAGAAATAAAATAAATTTTAAAATATATTCAAATAGAAAGCAGTTATTTTAAATAGTAAAAATATTTCAAAATTTTACTGTTTTGCTTTTTCTTTGGATCAAATAAATGCAGGCTTGGTGAGCAGAAGAGACTTTAGAAAACATTAAAAAACTTGCTGGTAGTGTATAAGCATATTTTTAGCTTTTGTGGTGCTGGAAAGTCCAATTTTAGTGGAACAAACTGTTCATGTAAACAAAATATTTATATAATTTAGAATGGTATAAATTAGGCAGTATTCCAGTTTTTCTGGTTATTTGCTGTGGATTTATCTGTCCAATTTAATGCTGTACCCTAAATGGGAGTTGACCTAACGATAAAGTAGTCAAATGAGCAGTGCCAGAAAAAAATGCCTCTGGTAAAATTATAAATTGCATGACTGAATAGTTAGTAGTTAAAAATGCGTAGTAGCTTCAGTGTATTTAGCTAATTTTTTGTTTGCGTGTTGCCGTGTAGCTAATTATTTTCCCTCAAGAGCAGCTTGACTGTAGTTTAGATTTTAGCTTCCTAAACACTGGTGTCTCTGATCCTCATCTCCCCGCTGCGTTGAGACCCATAACTGACCTATCAGCCGTCTGAGGCGTGATCTCTTGGCCTTTGTTCCTCTGAAGCGGATCGGGACACACTTTCAGAGGATGACTTCAAACTCCAGCTTCGTAAATGTCAGACGACCTTGCCTTGATGCCATGTTATAAAGCTAGCACTTCAGAGCCATATCAAGTCAATGAGTCTGGCATCTTTTTTTATGCATAGCTGTTTTTATAGACATGCTCTAGATTTTAAACATGGTACGTAAGGGTGTGGAGAGTATGATTAATGGCTGTCATTAACCTGTAACTCTTCCCATGAGACGTTGAGCGGCGGTGTCTGGTAAGGTAACACAAAATGGATTGGTAGCATGTTTCTGTCTGACACGAGCTAAATTGGATGGATGTTTTGGATCGAGACTAAATGGAGAGACTGTAAAAAGTTAGTGACTCAGATCAGTGATAATAAAGTAACAGTGTTTGGACAGTCGCTCCATGTTAAAGGTGATTAAATGCTTCAACCTTTAATCCTAATAAACAGACGGCCATGAGAGTTGGCATGTGTCAAAACAACATTGAGAAATCCTTGCTGAAGCAAGACAGATTTATATTCTTGCATTCTTTATAAAAAAAATTGTTTGGCTCTGCTGCTGTCATTGGTTTTGTTCCATTAACCGCTCCTTTCTTAGGATTCTCAGAAGTGAATTATTTATAACATTTATAGTCATTGGCTTATTGCATAATGGAAATAGCGTATGAGAAACTTTGATTTTGACGTGTTGCTTTTCTAACAACGTTGACAATTTAATGAGTGTTACAAAATACAGACCACACCAAAATACACATGTGATACTGTAAAATGCCATCTTTTGGAACAGAAATATAGTGTGCATTTGTGTTGCATAAACAGAAATCCCTATCAGAACCATCTTTTGAGCAAGGCGAAGCTCCAGACGTCCTGTCTGCCTACTCGTTTAGGGTTGTTAGGTACGCTTTGTTAATCCTACCCACTTTCAAGTGTTTAGCCTCTGCATGAACAGCTTTGGATGGCAGCTGCAGCAGTAAGTCCAAGTCAGACAGGAGCGAACACCATGATCAGCAGGGAAATGGGTGGAGCGACGCTGCTAATTAATACGAGCACATCCAACGCTCTGGGTCTAATAAGCTGTTCATCATTGCCAGGCTTTTAAAAGATTCGCCCACAGCTCTATTCAGCACAAAAGCGTTTGGACATTTTTACAGCATTTCTTTTTACTAGTTTCAGCAAATATACTATAAAACTGCAAATGTTTTAATTATCAAACGAAGTACAAAAAATGTAAAGCCTGGAAAACCCTTGAAAATAGCAATAGTCCTGAAGAGGTACACTGTAAAAAAAAAAAAAAAAAAAAAATTGTTTGAGTCAACTTAAAATAATTTGTTATCCTGCTGCCTTAACATTTCAAGTTGACTAAACTTATTTGAGGTGATTTAACTTAAAATTTTAAGTTGTACTAAATGACAACTTAGATATTCGAGTTGACTAAACTAAAAAATTGGTTTAGTCAGCTGTGTTTCTTACATGGCTGCCTTAAAATTGTAAGTTGAATCAACTAAAATATCTAAGTTGTCACTTAGTAAAACTTAACATTTCAAGTTCACTGAACCTGACTTAACTGAACTTGAAATTTTAAGGTTAAATGTTAAGTTGACTCTGACTAATTTGGTCAGTTAGCACATATATTTTCATGCAAAAGTCACACAATTAAAAAAAATCATACCTTTTTCACTTAATTCAGTTAATGTCAGAAAACAGTCAAGCCAAGCCAGTAGTAGTATTGACAGTGTTGACGTGAAAAGAGGACAAACCAGATCAATTGAGTCATTTACGTTGGAACCGCTCCGATTGGTTCAGACTCATGACTCGATCATCATTTAAAGTGATTCACTAGCAAAACCACATCAAATTAAAAGAGCTATTCATTTTTGAATTTCAACATCGCTTGTAACAATTTTAAAAGAATGTAGTAATGGGTGAAACAGAGCTTTTCGAAACTCTGAATCAGTTAAACCATTGCATCGCAAAATGATTAATTCTTTCTAAGCGCTCCTAAAGGATTGGATTGAATTATTTGATTCAGATCGGGACTTAAAATTTCTTATTGCAAATTATTTGATTTAGATCTGGACTTCGGAGCATGTATCGCAAATCATTTGACTTAGATCGGAATGGGTTTGTGAATCATTTCGCAAATTGAATGATTCATATCAAATGATTCACGATTTGAAGTCCCGATCTAAATCAGATGATTCGTGAACCCACACCGCACTCCTGATTTGAATCAAATGATTCGTGCTCCGCGCTTCAAGTCCTGATCTGAAATTATATGGTTCTTCAGAGCATGGATCACAAACTTTTGCTTTAGGTCGGAACTTCAGAGCGCGGTTTTGTGAATCTTTTTTTTCTGATTTTTTTTTTTTTTTTTGTAAACAGTAGAAAATATCAACATTAAGGCAGCGCAGTTATAAAAACAAACAAAAAAAGTATACACAAATACAAATACAAAATTAATACATTTTTTATTGGTATATTTTTATCTATTTCTCTTTTTTTAGAGATCTTTGATTGAAGTCCTTGAAAATCAAAAAAGTAGTGCTTGAAAAGTCCTTGAGTGTCTGTATCTGTATGAACCCTCATAATTATTTAATTATTTGATTTAATTATTTAATTATTTTCATAATTCATTTCATATGCACAGATGTTAGCCAAACATAATAATGTCTGTTTACGTTGAAGTTTTAAAGGAAAGGCAGCAGCAACACCACACTTTTCATTGAAAATGGTCTGTTTGGATGCCAGAAAAACTTAAAAGCATGTCATGACCCTTCTAAGCCCAAGAAGGCTTTCACATCATAAACCCCCTTAAGGATGTGGACCGTGTCACGACAGAGGCATACAGGAGCATCAATATTTTTTGATGCTGTGATGTGATAAAGATAGCATTTTATAGCTTTTATGATATGTTATGAGGCATTTTTGCTGTCTCTATAGCAAATAATCAATGAATAACTTCATAGAAGGCAATTTAGAGAATGAACAATGTGCTATAAATACTTTCTGAGTTGTATTTTTAGTTTCCATTTAAATAGGTGTCATGCTTTAAATTGCTTCATTGCTGTATAATTTGGGATGTTTCAAGATATGGTCTCATATACTTGGAGTTAAAACAGGTTAACCAGCACCCATGTGGGTTTATAGATGATAAAATGAGGAAAAAAGGTCAAAGCGTCTGTTTGGTGGCATCTTGAGAAAGTGCAGCAGGACTTGTTTACGTCGGGGTCCTGCAGTGGTTATACTTGCCCCCATTGTGCCCTAGTGGAATCTGAAAGAGTGTCGCACATAAAGCTAAATATAAGCGCTGCAATGTATCCTTCACCAGCTATGGAAAATACTTTTCACACTGCCCTAAAATAAGCGTCAGTAGATGGGTGTTCTTGAGACGTGTTGTTCAAGCTTTGGAACGTGTGAACAGTTTTTGACAGCATTGATCTGTAGGTGGAAAGGTCGGTTAGTGCTTTCACACTTGAACAGCCTAAAGACTCCCTACTCAGCTTTATATTATAGATACTTTCACTCTCATTGAGCGTTCCTTATACATGATGACTGTAGTTTAAAATAAGGGTTGTTCATGCTGATATTGGTAACTTAATGACTTACAAAGTGTCTTTCAAGTTGTACGTGTAGTATGTTAATTCACTGGGAATCAAACCTGTGACCTTGGTGCTTGTGTTGCTAGTACCGTAATCTAATGGTTGAACTGAAGGAGCAATAAATTTCAGCAAATATCCTTCTGAAGCATAATTGAGTTCGTTCATTGGCCTTTGTGTGATTCAAATACACAACCTTTTGGTTGGCACATAATAGATAGAGAGGCCTTCACAGATGCTTTCACCCTCACTGAACATTCCTTACTAATGACTATACATTAGTCTGTAGTTTATAAAAAGAGTTGTTTATGTTGATATTGATAACTTGATAACATTTTTGAAGAGAGTTGACATTTCCAGAGTGAAAATTGGAATTTTGTGGCTTTAGTCCATGTTTATTAAAGTTGGAACACTAGGAGTGCAATGTTACATGTCTTCATCCAAAAAATATTTGGTTCAGCATGAACATGCTGGAAAAAAGCTAGTATTTATTTAATAGACACTGTTGTCCAAAGTCACATGTTGGCATGCATATTGGAAAAAAAGCCAATTTTTATGTAACAGACACTGTTATGCAAAGTGACTTCCTGTGCACTCAAGTTGTATATGTCGTATGTTAATTCCCTGGGAAACAACAGAAGGCTGTACTTTAGTCTGTAGTTTGAAATAAGGGTTGTTCACATTGATATTGATAATGTTTTTGAAGGTAGTTAACATTTTCAGTTAAAAATTGGAGTTTTGTGGCTTTAGCCTGTCTTTAAGGCTGGAACACTTGGAGTATAATGATACATGTGTTTTTGTTTTTATTTTTATTTTTATTTTTTTTTTTTTTGGATTTATGTTATGTTTCAGAAGATTATTATTATAATCATTATTTTACTTTGTATTTTTTACTTTACTTAATTGTTACAATGGTTTGAATTGTTTTGATTCTATTGGGTGCGATTATAAATATGATTAGTAACCCTTTTGTTGTTGTTTTTTATACCTGTTCAGGTGACTGTGTCATGCGACGAACTGGTTGTTTAAGTGAACTCTGAGTGTGTTTGTAAATTGACACCCTGATGAAGGCGAGTTAGCCGAAACACATTGGTGCGCACATGTGTTTTTAAAACTGTAAAGCCATGTGAGTAAAGGCTTTTTATATTACACAATATTCGAGTTTAAGCTTAGATCTTGAATCACTATGGCACATAATAGATAATAACAAATAAATAGATGCTTTCACCCTCACTGAACTTTCCTTACAGATGGCTATGCTTTAGTCTGTAGTTTGAAACAAGGGTTGTTCACACTGATATTAATGACTTGAAAATGTTTTTGAAGAGAGTTGACATTTTCAGGTGAAAAATGTAAGTTTTGTGGCTTTAGTCCATGTTTAACAGGGCTGGAACACTAGCAGTGTAACGATACTTGTCTTTGTACTAAAAAAAACTCCAATTTGGCATGCATATGGAAAAAAGCTAGTGTTCATTTAACAGATCCTGTTGTCCAAAATGACTTCCTGTGCATTCAAGTTGTACGTGTTCATTCCCTGGGAATCAAGCCTGTGACCTTAGTTCTTGTCTTGCCAGTCCTGTAATCTACCAGTTGAGCAAAAGTAACACTAAATTCTATCAATCTCCCTGGAATGCAATGGAGATTGCTCATTTATTGGCCTTTGTGCGATTCAAACCCACAACTTTTTGGTTTCAAGCTTAGATCTGTAATCACTATGGCACATAATAGATAGAGATAGTTTGAAACAAGGGTTCATCATGCTGTTATTGATAACTTTAATAGTATTTTTGAAGAGAGTTGACATTTTCAGGTGAAAAATTGGACCACTATAGGATTGCAAAAGTACATGTCTTCATACCAAAAGCCTTTGTTTCAGCATGCATGTTGGAAAAAAGCCAGTATTTATGTAACAGACACTGTTGTGCAAAGTGACTTGCTGTGCATTCAAGTTGTATGTGTAGTATGTTCATTCCCTGGGAATCAACAGAAGGCTGTACTTTAGTCTATAATATAATAATAATAATAATAATAATAATAATAATAATAACAATAACATAAAATGCAACTCAAAGTGCTTCACAAGCATAATAAATAATAATAAAACAAAAAAAACAGCAACAACATCAGCATGGTGCAAATGATTCAACAAATATAAGCAAAACATAATAAAATATATATATATATATATATATATATATAAAAAAAAAAAACAAACAAAAAAAGTAGAGGAAAAAAAATCAATTAAATAAATAAGAATACATACACTTCACACACTGTTATGCTCATAGGCAACTTTAAAAAGGTTTTAACAGGTTTTTGAAAAATATGAATACTAGTGGACTCTCTCACTTCATTTGGAAGACAATTCCAAATTTTTGGAGCATAGTGACTAAAAGAGGTACCACCACATCGCTTAAGATTTACTATGTAATATGCTAAAAGTCCAGCACTAAAAGATCGTAACATTAGTTTAGGATTATATCTTAACAGACGATCAGAGATATAAGAAGGTGCCAAGTTATGCAGTGCTTTATAAACTAAAATAAGAATCTTAAAATCAATCCTTTGGTGCACTGCTATTCAATGTAATTCCATTAAAACCGGTGTAATATGTTCTCGTTTCTTCAATTTCATTAATGCTCCAGCTGCTGCATTTTGTATCAATTGCAGCTTAACTATAAAACCCTTAGGTAAACCAGTATGCACAGCATTGCGGTAATCTAGTCGAGAGAAGGTAAATGCATGAATTAGTTTCTCAGCATCATTAAAAGTTAAAAAAGGACGAATCTTGGCAATGTTTCTTAGATAATAGAAAAATTTTTTTGTAACTTGGTTAATATGAGACTGTAGTTTGAAATAAGGGTTGTTCATGCTGATATTGGTAACTTGATAACATTTTTGAAGAGAGTTGACATTTTCAAATGAAAAATTAGCGTTTTATGGCTTTAGTCCATGTTTATTCCAAGCTGGAACACTAGGAGTATAACAATATATTTGTCTTCGTACTCAAAACCTTCAGTTTGGCATGCATATAGGGAAAAAATCTAGTTTTTATTTAACAGACGCTGTTGGTCAAAGTGACTTGTGCATACAAGTTGTACGTGTAGTATGTACATTCCCTGGAAATCAAACCTGTGACCTTGGTCCTTGTGCTGCTACAGTTGAGCAAAAGTAACACTAGATTCTGGCAGCTATTTCACTGGAGTGCAGTGGAGATTGCTCATCGATTGGCCTTTGTGGAATTCAAACCTACAACCTTCTGATTTAAATCTTTAATCACTATGGCACGTACATTTGAGGACTGTGTTATATTGTGCCATTGGAGATGCTGGGACCTCCTGGACATATCTGTGTCAACGCATGTGAGAGTCTCCCCTCTGGATTAAGTCTCCTAATTTTCCCATGCACTCTTGTCCTGAACCATCAAAACAAGTGCAGTGTTGACTAAACGTGAACTTGGCCTATAAGAGCAGCCATACGCGGAAAGTGTAATAACTCATTTCCACTCCCCTTTTTAAGCGCCACCACAGGCATCCAGCGACATCGATTGGGTTTCACCCTTCTTTCGACATTCTACCACCTGAGCATGTCGAGCAGCAGGCATAACACGCTGGGAAATTTGATACTCGCTGTGACCAAGCTATCAAGAGTACTTGCTATGAGGACAATGTCTGCATGAGTCTGCCATCCTCCGTATCTGTCTTGGTTAATGAGGTTTCTCGTACTCATATTATCTTATCAAAATGACTGGAAATGACAACTGGGTCATTGCTTTGGTTGCTGAAGTGGAACCTCCTTATTTTGTTTCTTGTTAATCGATACACTTGCTCATCCTTAGAACTCCAGGAAGTGTGACGTGTAGTCCAACCAGCTGAGACCAGTCTCTGCGTGTTAGTACTGCTTAAAGGGATAGTTCACCCAAAAATTCTGTCAATTATATGTTATTTATATATCAAATTTATCAAGTTTATTTAATAATCAACACCCTTTCAGTGATTTTATGACTTAATGATATAATTAAGGCAACTGCAGCCATAGATATGGCTACAGAGATTTATGACACCAATTTAAAGAAGAATTTATTTTTACAGAATCTGAAAGCTCTGACTTTTTTCATATAAACAGTGAACGGTCTTTTTCAAAGTTATGGCTCATGACTGTTCAGTGGGACTTTATTTTACATGCTCTTCTCGAAGACATAAAAGCCATAAACAGTCATAAAAACTGATCCAAATGACTTTTGTTACATTTCGAGTCTTCGAGTTGGGTCTTGGGATCTGGGGCAGTATGATTGTTTTGTGCAAAAAAAAATCCGAGCAAAATTTAAGTTGTTAGCAAGCAGGACAGCAGAATCAATGAGTTTTAAATGACATGGGCGAGTAAATGATGACAGAATTGCAATTTTTGGCTGTTTTGACTGTTATCCGTTAAAGATGGCATGCGTGACGGTATGCACGTATTTATGTGCAATTTCGTCAGTCAATGATTCCCTTAACTGTAAACGGCAGTGCAGTAAGGGGTGAAGACTGTCTGTTGTTTGGACAGTAACAGGGTTATATAAAAGTCTAACAGGTGTTTGAGTTGGGGGAGGGAGTGCTCTGTCTGTGTGTGTGTGTGTGTGTATGGAGAGATGATTGGCCCAGAGCGGTAGCGACGAGGCTGCGTCAGACGGCCGTGTATTTAAGCGAGAGTCCAGGGTTTCCACTGCAGCACTTTTTTTAGCAGAGTGCTGCGTCCCACACACAGGCAGACAGCACATACAGGACTCCGCAGAATGAGCACCGGCAGCCTGTGTTTGCTCTTTGACCTGCTCATCCAGACTTTAGCACCGCAAAGTGCCCAGTCGGGATAACCTTACGCCCAACGTAAACAACCAAAACGGCTCATCAAGGAGAACCAAACCAAACAACATGGCTTGTCAAATCCTTCTCCACAGGTAATGTTTCAGAGGGGGAAATCTCTAGAGATTCGTCGGAAAATAAGCTGCGGATGTTGCGAGAGAGGTTGTCGTTGTGGGTGAAACTCTAAGGGTGGATTGATTTGTTCCCGTCTGACTGTTTTGTTTATTGGTTTTCAGCCAAGGCTGCTTGTGACGTTCTGATGAGACGGCTCTCTGCCTCTCAGATCGCATGACGGAAAGCCCTGCTAACTCACGCAACGCTGCCGACGTGTTGAAATATGATTATGTGGTACAAATGAGAGATGGAGATTCAGAATTGTGAAACTGATGAATCACTGCATGATACAGCGTTTAATTCACAAAGAGTGCCGTGTGTGTGTTTTGGCCACTCATGCTGATAAGATAAAGTGCAGAGTCAGAGGAAGCCGTCTGTCTGTAATCCTCTTAAAGCCTCAGCTGATCTGAAAAATCTGTTTAAAGGCACACAGAGTTATTACATATTGGGTCTGTTTACAGCAAGCATTAGCATGCATTTTCATTAAAACAGTGTATTGTGGGTTATGTTCTAGCAATATCAGGGTTTCAAAAATAATCTTAAATCAGAGCAGAAAGTCTTATATTGATAAGGTGATAGCATTAATTATTGCATGCAATGCAATTAAAAAAAATTAAATTAAGTTTATGCTTACAACAAAGTCAGTGAGGTATGTAAACTTGTTTTTGAGTCCATTGGAAGATTTGTTTTTGTTAAAATCTTCATTTGAATTGTTTCTTCTTATGTCATTTTGCTTCTTAATGTATCTTGACTTATAAATCTTTAGTCACACTGGGAAACAAGACAAAAATACTAAAGAAGAACTTGTTTTGCATTGTAATCAGAATGTACATTTATACAGTTATTTATATGCTTTTTATAATACAGTTATTTCCATAAATGAGTCAATTGAAAAGTAATAATGTAAGTAAATTGCCAGGACATTTACATTTAGAGAACATTGAGATCCTTTCAATTTGGTCCTTCAATTTTCTTAGCTTGGCCTTGAAAAGTCTTGATCTTCGTAATCTGCAGACATCCTGAATATGACAAAAGAGCACTGTTGTGATGTACTCACCTGATTTAATCAACAATATCCGATTAATTAGCTCAAACACTTATTTCTCAGATTTTTTTTTCCCTAAAGATAGAGCTTCAAAACATTTCTTTCCTTTTCTTCACTTGTAATCCTTTTACTAAGGGATCAGTAAACAAAGGGAATGCAGGAAAGCTGTAAATGACAGAAATGTTTTAATTAACACAAGCTCTTATGTAATGTGAGTGACGGCTTCATTTTTGCTCGACTAAGTGCAGTCAGATCTTTTTCCAGCCACACTGGAAACCTGTTGGAAAAACAGATATTATCCCGTTGTGAATGCATGTTGATGTGTAAAGAAAAACATTGATGAAAAATTATGAAAACAAACTTTAACTCATTTTAAAACTAAAACTGTTTTTTTTAATTAGTGGTCCACTGGTGGAAATTTTTATTTAATAACATTCAAACCATCATATCATATCAGTTATCAATCGTAATATAAATATCAGCATCTTCTAAACTGTCTCTATACCATGCATCCATAGTTTTAATGTTTCTCAAGCTGAATTGTTGACATCAGAGTTCAGGTGAGGTCTTGCAGTTTTCATGAATGGAAGGACGTTACAGAAGGTTCTTTATTAGAGCACTTCATGCTGAGTAATGCATGGTCAGTTTGGACGCATTACTGTAACCGATCTCTCCTACTACCTCTAGAGCTCGATGTTGGCAAGATACTGAATATGTCTTAAACAAGGCTCGTTTTGTTCTCTTGCGATATCGAGCGATGCACTTTTCAGTGCTGACTAGAACAAAAAACACCCAAGTACATTTTTCAAAAAGTGCTTCTCTATTTAAGCTGCCCCAGCAGCCGTTTGCTCCATGACACTTCCTCTTTTAATAGCAGTGCTATTTTTAAATAGATATGCCATCGATCAAACTTAAGTTAACTGAGATGATTAGTTCAGTCTAGGAGTTTTTGCTGTGTTGCGGTATAAAAAGTTTTTCTCTTTTTCACCTTTTTGTTGATTCTGCTTTGATTTGTGGCCTCATATAGTTGCACAGAAATACATAAAAGCTTAAATGCACTAAGGTCTGAAAAACCTTTTTCCACTGTAAAGAACCTTGTGTGGAATGCAAAGATTCCTTGGATATTCAAGGTTCTTCACAAATTAGAATAAAGAAAAAATTACTTAGTGCACTTTTAACATGAAGTTGAGTTAATTTGCAAAAACAGGTAACTCAAAAATCATGTTTTTTCATTGTGCATTGTGCAATTAATCTCAAACTGCAGTTGGTTTATTTTGATATAAAGTAAAAATAACAAAAAAAATACAGCTAACTAACACAATAAAAACATGATAACATAATAAAAAAACATGATTTGTGAAAATTAAAAATTCTGCAAATAAATTTTTTGAGAAAAATATCTCAAAAATCCTAATCTCAATTGACAAATTTAACAAAACGAAGACACTAAAGTGAACGGGTCTGTTTCAGTGGTCGTTTCTTTTTATAAATGCTCACATCCTAGAAATCAGGAAATCATTTAATGTTCTGACCTTGATGTTGTAGTTTCTAGAAAGTGTCAGGTGCCAGGGTTTTTCATGGGATGACATGGGCTTAAGAGGTCAAGAGATTGTACCATAGACCGCACAGCTGCCGCCAAATGACACGGGTCCTAACGCTTGTCCTGTTTCTCTATACATCATTTGCGTGTGTTTGTGTGCTGATGTGAGCACGTATGGCAGAGCACCTGTTGTATCAGTCAAGGCCTTATTTGTTCCTATCCCAGAACCTGACACGGGTGCTAACAAGCAGCGGGCAGCTAGTGTTATGTAAGCAAACGTTCCTAGCATGTCTGAATTTGTTTATGGGACTGCAAAGTCACCCTGCCCCCAATTCCTCTCCGATGCCCACTTCCTGACACTCCTGATGTTTCCTGTGACCTTTACAGGAAATGAAAAACCATGTTTTTCAACAGTGTACGTGACTCATGAAATGTACTCTAAATGATACGTCTTTTCCCAGATGGCACATATTGTATAAGGATGCTGGGTTGGAAAAATCATGCAGTTAATATCATCCTAATGTTTCCTTACGTTTCCTCTTTTTCCAGTTCGCACATTTCTTCCATCAGTATTCTTCCAGGATCTGCCGCGTAAGTGTCTACTTCTCTTTTTATTTTTTATTTAATGGCAACAGTATATCATTATATGTGACCCTGGACCACAAAACCAGTCTGAAGTAGCATGGGTTTATTTGTAACAATAGCCAAAAATACGTTGTATGGGTCAAAATATCAATTTTTCTTTTATGCCAAAAATCATTAGGATATTAAGTAAAGATCATGTTCCATAAAGATGTTTTGTAAATTTCCTACTGTAAACATATATCAAAATTTAATTTTTGATTAGTAATATTCATTGCTAAGAACTTCATTTTGGACAGCTTTAAAAGTGTTTTTCACAATATTTAGATTTTTTTTTTTTTTTTTTTTCAAATCTCAGCCAAATATATTATTCATGTTTCAGATGATATATAAATCTAAGTTTCAAAAAAATTGACTCTTATGACTGGTTTTGTGGTCCAGGGTCACACATGGTCTGCTTTGAGTCTTGTTTGTTCGCTATTGACATGACCAGCATGCAAGGCCTGTCTTTAACCAATAGCTCAATTTTCATTGTTTGAAGTTCATTTCGCCAACGTTAATTTGGACCATATGCAATTATCCTCTGGTCTAAATCAGATTTGTTGACTCAAAGGGCCACAGTATGCAATAAACAGACCTTTTAGGTGGACAGAAGACAAATGTAGCTGAACAAATGTGATTACAGTCTTAAAAGGCAGATAACTAGGGCATTGCGTCTTGCCGACAGAAAAACGTCTGGACTTTGTGACTTCAGAAAAATAGAATTTACGTTGAGTTATGCCAATTTCCTTTACATTGCTGATAAATTGTGATTATAATGAAAGAAACCCACTGATGAGAAAATTATAGCTTGGCGAATGGCTTTGTGGCAGCAGGAAGAATAATATCCAGTCCTGAAATGACCTCGGAGCAGAAAATGCATTAAAGTATCGGTAACCGAACAGCTACAGGCAAAACTAGTGCATCTGGCCGTTAAATTATCCAGCATTGGCAAACAGACGGCTGTAGCACTTAGGTGCACAGCACAAACAACACCGTCCTCTAATGATTTATTGCTGGAATTTTGGCGTACACAGAGTTGGTGTGACTCAGTGAGACTTTTGGCCCAGATGGGCAAGTGGAGGATGGTTAGGAAGACATGCAGGTCCGTTGTTCCACATGACTTCAGCATAGCCAAAGCCTCAGTGCAGGACATTAGAAACTTGGGTGTTATAATACTGAAGGTCTAGTAAGCTCAAAACACGTCTATTTTCAGACGCAAGAATCTGTGGTGCTCAGAATGGAGGGTTATTTGTTAGAACGCTAAGTAGTCCTTGGCTGACCTTGTTAAAGAGGTCAAACTATGATAAATATGGGTACTGTGTGTTCTGGCCTCAACGGGAAGTTTTATTATATAGTTGTGTCATATGCCTTGAATGTGTTTATTTGCAGTATAATCCAGAGGACCATCCGTGCTGCAGTAGAACAGCACTTGTTGGACTTGCAGACGTCTATTGACAAGGAGCTCGGCAGCTATGAGAGTCAGATGTTGGACTCCCAACCCTTTCAGGGGTGAGTTCAACAATACGCTCTGCACATTCCGTCACCAACCCTAGCGTTTATGTGTTTGTAGCTGAAGATTGAACATTAGTGTGTGGCGTAATGTGTATAAATCTATATATTTTCATCCACAGAAACAGCCCTACTCAGAAGATATCAGGGCCTGAGGACCATGAAGATGTGCAGTCTGAATCTGAGGCAGAGACTGAGACTCTCCCGGAGGTTACAGAGGAGGGCCTGCCGTCAGAGAATAGCGAGGTAAGCATTTAGGGTCTGGATTTTATTTATTTGATACAACAGAACTAAGAAAGCCAGAGGAGCAGTGATTAAACCAGTAATTGTCAACCTAGCTAAAGCTAAAAGCAGCTAAAAAAAAATGTTTTTCTATTAAAAATCACCCCCTCAGCAACTTCTTGTTTGCTTTGGAGAACCAGAATTCATTTAGCCTTGGCAAACCTGAATATATGATGTAGCCTAATTTTAAAAGTATAATTTATAGATGTGAAGTCATGCAAATTAATAAAATCTTGAAAAGCCCATGGCATTTTTAATAAATAAACATGCACTGCCAGTCAGAAGTTTTTGAACAGTAAGAATTCTCTTCTGCTCACCAAGCTTGCATTTATTTGATCCAAAATGCAGCAAAAGCAGTAATTTTGTGAAATATTGTGATTTTCAATATTTTAAATAACTGCTTTCTATTTGAATGTATTTTAAAATGTAATTTATTCCTGTGATCAAAGCTGAATTTTCAGCTTCATTACTCCAGCCTTCAGAAATCATTCTAATATGCTAATTGCTGCTCAAGAAACATTTTTTGAATTATTATTATACGCTAT
This sequence comes from Labeo rohita, assembly GCF_022985175.1. Lineage (NCBI taxonomy): Eukaryota > Metazoa > Chordata > Actinopteri > Cypriniformes > Cyprinidae > Labeo > Labeo rohita. The sequence continues at coordinate 3,235,801 of NC_066882.1, read as the reverse complement.
ACCTTTCAATAGCTTGGAGTCAGTATCATTTTTGGCACTTTATATTCATCAAAGAAACTTGAAAAAATTCTACTCAGCTGTTTTCAACAATATAATAATAATAAATGTTTTTGAGCAGCAAATAAGAATATTAGAGTGATTTCTGAAGGATCATGTGACTGGATTTATGATGCTAAAATTCAGCTTTAAAATCACATGAATAAATTAAATTGTAAAACATATTCAAATAGAAAATAGTTATTTTAAATTCCAAAAGTATTTCAAAATTTTACAGAAATTTTACATTATGCAATCTTGGTGAGCAGAAGAAACGTCTTTAAAAACATTAAAAATCTTACTTTTTAAAAACTTTTGACTGATAGCGTATTTACTAGTTATTTACTGTAAGCTCTGAAATATTTTATTAGATTGAAATTATAAAAAAATATAGAAAAAATCTGTATCCTTAGTCCTTATCCTGTAAAGCACAAATGACGTGAGGAGTCATGTAGACTAATTACTTAAAAAGAATATGGTTCTCTGAAGAACATTCAGCTCTAAGCATTTTTAGAATACTTCAGTTTAAATATTTGAATTCAAATTATTTTAGAATGCACTCAGAAGTTCTGAGCACAAAAGTAAGACTAGGGGGACTTTGAATATTGTTGTGGACATTGGGAGCCCTTAGAGTCAAAAAGGTTTAAAAAATGGCTGCATTAGATCATTTCTGTCCTTGAATATGTTTAGTCTTTGTGCTATCAGCAAGGTCTGTAATACCTCCTTGTCAGTAGAGTGCGAAACAAGGGCCTTCCTGTCAGATAAACAGACCATCATCTGTTCTCAACAGGCACAAGCAATCTTCCCCTATTTAACACAGTGCTGAAGCGAATAAAACATTTCAGATAAAACGCTTTCCTCAAGTAGCTAATTAAGTAAAGGTATGACGCTGGTTCAAGAGAACCGTCACCAGAGCTGATGATAAAGATTTGAGTCCCTTGACTGTGAGGTGTAATAAAATGGTGGTCCTGGCTCACAGACGACCCTGATTAACAGTCTCTTTGGGAGGCACGTGCCTAAAGTTCCTGTGGCCTGGCCACAGGTTAGGAACACATGAACTGGGTCACCTTCTTTTAATAGCCATCCCTGAGGAATGACAGCGCCACCTGGTCAACGCAAACACTCCCGCCCTCATAGAGCAACCCCATTCCTCAATGCTATCAGCTGCCGACCTTGAGACGAAGTCATTAGTAAACACACATGAGACCTTGATATGTTTGAGTGCTCAGATTTGGCATTGTGCATCTCCAGTTTAATGCCAAAACTTAAACCTGTAACCTATCAGTACAGTCAGTGGTAATTACTCTCCTTTTCCCCACAGGAATCTCAAGGTTCTCAGCTCAGCAGCCCCGTCACCGAAGAAAGTTCTGGGATGGACCTTGACACAGAGACTCTCATAGATGCTGAGAATCCTAACACAGAAAGGTTAGATTAAAAGCGTTGAGATGCAATCACAATTAGAGTTTGCACATTTTAGGGAAGCAAAATCCAAGATTTTAAATGTTTTTTTAAAGAAGTTTCTTCTGCCCAAAGTACAGCAAAAAACAGTACAATTTTGAAATATTTTTACTATTTAAAATAACTTTTCTATTTGAATATATTTTTTAAATGTAATTTATTCCTGTCATTTCAAAGCTGAATTTTTAGCGTCATTACTCCAGTTACAAGATCCTTCAGAAGTCATTGTAATATTCTGATTTGCTGCTCAAAAACATTTTTTTTATTATTATTATTATGTTAGGATAGAACAGACCATCATCTGTTCTCAGCAGGCACAAGCAATCTTCCCCTGTTTAACAAATCCACTCATTTTAATAGGAATCCATGCAATCTGGAATTGTGCCGTTCTTCATGCAGATTTCTCTAAAAAATCATCTTCAGGGCTAGATGCAAACGCTTCTAGCTACTTTCAGTGTCCCGTTGCATTCAAAAGTATGCATTGTTGAGTCATAAACCATTGTCTTTTGTAGTCTTTTGTAGTGAATAAAAATTAAAATTTGTTTTAATGTCACTATTGATAAGGATTGTATGATTTTTAAATATAATCAGTCTTTAAATGCAAGATATTTAAAGTGTACACTACAAGTCAAACGTTTTCAAACAGTAAGATTTGTAATGGTTTTTTTTAAGAAGTCTCATCTGCTCACCAATCCAAGCTTGATTCAAAGTACAGCAAACAGTAAAATTCTGAAATATTTTTACAGTTTAAAATAACTGATTTCTGTTTGAATATATTTTAAGAAGTAATTTATTCCTGTGACTTCAGAGCTCATTTTTAGCAATATTACTCCATGATCTTTCAGAAATCATTCTAATATTCTGATTTGCTGCTCAGAACAAAATTATTATTATTATGTTAAGATTGACAGATAAACAGACCATCATCTGTTCTCAAATAAGCAAACTTCCTCTCGTTTAATAAATCCACTCTAGGAATTCCAATCTGGAATTGTGCTGTTCCTCATGCAGATTTCTTTGAAAAATCATCTTCAGGCCTAGATGAATGCAAGCGCTTCTAGCTACTAACAATGTCTCGTTGCATTCAAAAAAGTGCTACATGTATGCATTGTAGGGTCATAAACTAATATCTTTTGTAGTCTTTTGTAAATAAATACAAAGCACACATGACTCATGCCTGGATAATATTTTTAGTGGGCATTTGAATGTCACAGACATTTTCCTTGAACGCAGGCACGCAAGAACGCACATTGAGTATGTATACTGAAACCCCATGCTTGAATGCACTGGCAAACTCTTTGTGCACTCACGTGGAATATATTTCTGGACTGAAACAAAGCACTTTTCTAATGAAAAGTCTAATTTTAAAAGCCTCCAAAAATAACATTTTACAAGGAACATGCAAAATCGTTCTGTTCTTTTAATGGAAAAATTTTACTAGAAATATCTAGCTATAAATAGCTTGTAAACTTCAAATTGCGTTCTTGTAAAAAATTTGCAAGCCTGTTACACCTTACATCTGATAAGCGAGCGTCCTAGATTCCGGTCACAGTCTGTTAGCCTGTATAGTATGTGTGGGTGTGACTTGTAAAGTTTCAATATGCTTTAAGCGTATAGTTTGCCATCCTGTCTGAATTCTCTTCACTTATTTTACGCCCTTATTAATAGACTTAATATGACTAGGTTCTTTTTTTCCAAGCGAGACATTTAAGGAGCTCTATAGTTGACATGCGTGAAGGGAACAGATCACACAGTTGTCATCACCTCACAGTGGAGTTCATAGTCATTTCTTTCCATCTTCACACAGACAGGAGAACTACACAGACTATGAGCAGATGGACCAGGCAGATGTTAACACCTGCGTGAGTATATGTGAATTGCACCATGATTTTCCTTGTTTTTTTTGTGCTGAAGCATCTAATCAAAGCTCTTCAATGCCTTGCAGGAGTCTGGAGACTGTGACCTGAATGCTAATACTGAGTCTACAGATTCATCCAGCAGCCCTCAGTCTCTGACCAGAAGCATTTTCTCAGACAGTGAACAAGAAGGTAACTATTTCTTCACCTTTAAGCAAGGTGTTTTTGTGTTAACAGTGCCCTTGAGACTTCAATAGATCGCAGAGCTATATATAGGGGAAGCAAACCATTACTATTCATGAACCGCCAACATACGCAGTTCTGTTTTCTCATGTGTGTTGATGTATGTGAATCACAAACATGGTTCATGTGGTCTGTATGAATGCTAGTTATGACTCATTTGTACTTCAGCCATAGATCGACAGCATTACGTGTGTCTGTGTGTGTTTGTTTGTGTGTGTGAGGCTCATAGCTCACTGCAGTCTTCTGTGCTATCTCTCTCTCTCCGCCCATGCCTGGTCAGCATCATGCCCCATCAATTTCCCACCCATTGACTTCACATGTATGCACCTGCAGAGAGAAGGGAGCGGTAAGTAGCATCTCCACAGACCTCCCCCCCTGCTCGTCCATCGCTGCTCCTCTCAGGCTGTTCTCACACTTGTTTCGAACCCGAGTTTGACTCCACCCCCTGCCCTTTCCTTCTCAGCCAACTTCTCACGCTGGCTTAGTTTGACCTCGACCACGGTACACGGTACACTTTCAACATCCACCACTGATTTTCCACTGTGAATAGACACTAAAAATGTAAAACGTTTTTAGCTTGCCTTTTTTTTTTTTTTTTCTACCAAAACTGCACTTGTGGATGTACTTGTTGCTTTCCAAAGCCAGTTTCTTCCAAGTAGCCTATAATGGAATCTGTGGGCTTTTTTCTGCATTTTCAACTTGATTTTAAAGGAATACTAGAAAAAACTAACTTTAAGGGGGGGGTTTACAGGTAGTTGACAGCAAAATAACCTAAAATGTTTAATAAACATACAGGACTTTGAAGAATGTTGTGACCATTTTAAAGTATAACTATAAAATTTTGGTAATTGTAGTTTACAATATTGTTGGAATCACTTTCAGAATTAATTTTTTTCAGCTGATGAATGATGAACACATTAAAGAACCCTAGCAAAAAAGCAAAATATTTAAAATGCATTTATTTCATACTAAATATAGTTCAAATCTGTTAACATATTTACATATTAAACTTTTAAACTTTATTTTAGGTATTACTTATGCACAATGCACATTTGTTTAATATTAAGCCTAAAATGTGTTTTAATGTCACTGTTGATGAGGATTATATGATATTTTGATAATATTGGTCTTTAAATGCAAGGTATTTGAAGTGTACACTACCAGTCAAAAGTTTTTGAACAGTAAGATTTTTTTCTTCTCACCAAGCCTCCATTTATTTGATCCAAAGTACAACAAAAATGTTATAATTTTGAAATATTTTTACTATTTAAAATAACTGTTTTCTATGTGAATTTATTTTAAAATCTAATTTATTCTTGTGATTTCAAAGCTGAATTTTTAGCAACATTCCTCCAGTCACATTATCCTTCAGAAATCATTCTAATATCGACTGTTATATTGACTAAATATTCATAATAATAATAATAATAAATGTTTCTTGAGCAGCAAATCAGCATATTAGAATGATTTCTGAAGAATCATGTGACACTGAAGACTGGAGTAATGATGCTGAAAATTCAGATTAGATCACAGAAATAAATTACATTTTAAAATATATTCAAATAGAAAGCAGTTATTTTAAGTAGTAAAAATATTTTAAAATTTTACTGTTTTGATGCACATTGCATCAAATAAATGCAGGCTTGGTGAGCAGAAGGGACTTCTTCAAAAAGCATTAAAAATCTTACTTTTCTGTACCTCAGGTATACTTGCAATAGTTTCACTTTAGCCCAATCAGATATACTTCAGTTGAATCTTCATCTTAAATTTGACTTCAGCACAATTGCAGTGCATTAACCACAAAGATGTAGCAGACTTTAAGTATACTAGTTTAGTAAACCAAAAATGTAGTTGCAGGGTATTAAGTACATAAATATGTAAATGTATTTGTAGTATACTTAGCATTAAATGCATGTATTTCAAATGCATTTCAATATATTTATTTTTCACTGGGGATCACATCCGACTTTAAAGAGCTTAAGCATTTAAACCAGCAGAGTGCACTTATAATAAAAAGGAAGTTATATTTCATTAGTGTAAACGCTAACGTAGTTGTAATCAACAGTTGTCTTTATCGTTTTGGTTTTGGTTTCACATGAATTCTCTGTACCTCAGAGTCAAACATTAACACCAACCAAATTCAGTTCTGACGTCAAACAGACTCTAAAATCTCTAGTGTGAAACCGCCTTCGGTTTTTGACTCTGACTAACCCTTCGGCTCCTCACATGCTCTGGTTGGTCCTGCTGACTCCCACTTTTTACCATCTGCCATCAGCAAATGCATCAGCTTTCTCCTAATCAACCGCCATGTCAGACATCTCGGCAGTGCAAATTTGATCGGTTAAGTTTCCATAGCAGGCCCCGGTCCAGTACATTCTCTGCCCTCCCGGGTCAACGTGACTTCTGCTCCGAGCATGATTCCCTGCATCAAGCACGATAAACAATGCCCGCTGTCATTGCTGATGTTGCAGCAATGAAGCACTTTAAATACTTTGGCTCCAGAATGTATGTGTGTGTGTGTGAATGTTTGCCTGAGTGGATGGCATTCAACTATGCACTATTACCCAGAAGTGTCACCTGCCAAATAACACAGTGCTTGTCCATTTTCACGAATTGTTCTGAGGAAGTCTTGGTTCGGCTCACAAGCATTTAGACTTTGGGTTAATAGCACAAAGCAGCACAGGCCTGAACTTCTAACTCTGTGTTGAAGCGATTAAATTATTGAGAGTGATGATATTGGTTTTTATGGAAGTATATGTGTTTGTGTGTCTTTGGCAGATCCTGTCCCGGTGTTCATGTCATGGCAAGAGGAGACCGAGTCAGGAGAAGCCCAGCTGTCCCCGCTGGCGGGCCGCATGATGCCCCTGCCTCTAGAAGAGGATACTCAGCCTCTACTAGCCCGACGCTTCCTAGACTTTGGCCACAGTCAGCGGTTCTTGCAGCAGGACCACGATGCTACATCCTCCACCAAAGCTTTGTCTTGTGGGAGGTGAGTAGAAGGACAGCAAACACTTACGAATACCAGATACACTGACAAACAAACTCACGCTTGTGTCACGTCTCACAGGCCTCGCCGTGCTTCCCTTACTTCCAAAGACAGTTTAAAGGGAGACACCGTCTCCCAGCAGCTCACCAAGAAACTCCAGAACCTCAAGAAGAAGATCAAGCAGTTTGAGGAACAGTTTGAGAAGGAGAGAAACTACAAGGTGAGAATGATACACAGTACTGACAGTTTTAGAACGGTGATGTTTTTAAATCCGAAAATTTGAAAGTTTGAAAATTTTAATTATTCCTGTGATCAAAGCTAAATATTCAGCATCATTACTCTAGTCTGCAGTTTCACATGATCTTTCAGAAATCATTCTGATATGCTGATTTGCTGCTCAAGAAACATTTATTATAATTGACCCCAAACTAGTTTATAATGTTACTAAAGCTTTCTAATTTTAGATAAATGCTGTTCTTTTTAACTTTCTATTTATTAAAGAATGCTGAAAAAAATTTTACACAACTGTTTTCAACATTGATAATAATAATAAAAGTTTGTTCAGTAGCAAATCAGCATATTCAAATTATTTCTGAAGAATCATGTGACACTAAAAACTAGAGTAATGATGCTGAAAATGTAGCTTTGCAGCAAAGGAATAAATTGCATTTTTACACTACCATTCTACTGCAAAAAAATTTTTTGTCTTGTTTCCAGCCAAAAGATCTAAAAATTCTTAAATCAAGAAGGATAGACAAGTTAAAAATTGTTTTGTTTTCATAAAAAGTTATTTAGCTTAGAACAAGCTAAAAAATCTGCCAATGGGGTAAGGAAAATAATCTTATTTCAAGCAGAAAACAAGGTTATTTTGCTTACCCCGGTGGCAGATCATTTTGTAAGCAAAAACATCACTTAATTTTGACTTGAAAACATTAACAATAATTTTTACTTTTCTAGAAAATCCTTCTTGATTTAGGATTTTTTAGATATTTGGGCTGGAAACAAGATTAAAAATCTACATAAGAAAGGCATTTTTGCGGTGAAGTTTTTGATTAGTAAGATTTTTAACAGTCTTCTGCTCACCAAGCCTGCATTTATTTGATCCAAAGTACAGCAAAGACAGTACAATTTTGAAATATTTTTACTATTTAAAATAAATTCTAAATAAACTGTTTTCCATTTGAATATATTTTAAAATGTAATTTATTCCTGTGATTTCAAAGCTGAATTTTTAGCATCATTACTCCAGTCACATGATCCTTCAGAAATCATTCTAATATTCTGATTTGCTGCTTAAAAACATTTATTATTATTATTAATAATAAAAAAGCTTTTGAATGTTATAGTGTATAATGTTACAAAAGCTTTTTATTTTAGATAAACAAACAAATTAGCATATTAGAATGATTTCCGAAGGATCATGTGACACAAGAGTAATGATGCTGAAAATTCGGGTTTGATCACAGGAATAAATAATATTTTAAAATATATTTAAATCAACAACGTTTATTTTAAATAATAAAATAATAATGTACTTCGGATCAAATAAACGCAGGTTTGGTAAGCAGAAGAGACTACTTAAAAAACATTTTAAAAAGCTTACTGTTCTAAAACTTTTGACTCACATGCATTAATAATTTCAGAAATGATCAATTAAATTGATATCGCTGTTTGTCGTTTGCAGCCGTCTCACGCTGAAAAGGCAGCTGATCCAAAGGCGTTGAAGTGGATGACTGATCTTACCAAAATCCGCAAGCAGCTCAAAGGTAAGAGTGGCCGTGTGGGCTGGGGTAGCGTTATGGGTGTGGAGTTTCAGATAGTCAGTGTCATGTGTTATTGGGCAGTCTTGGTCCCCTGTCCCCTGTGGGACAGAGTGGAGAAGTGCACCTTACACACTGCATGTCTATAGAGGCTCCGGGGCTCTCTCTCATGGGACCACCCTCATACTCTACCGGAGAGCCCTCCGCTCACTGTGTTTGGCCCCCCACACTTCCCATCATCCATTTCCATTTGATGCCCCCCATCAGAGGTGCACTGTCGTATAAAGTCTCTCTTTCTCTTTAACTAAATCCACTCGGACGGCCCGCATCGGCAGGACGACAGCACCTCTTACCCAAAGGTTCCCTGAGGCACCAGGCCGTGCTTCAGTCATACAGACGCCACTCGTCCTCTTCCTCCGTCCCGAACACACCCCATTTAACACTGTCACGCCCCCTCAATGCCTCTAGACAGGCGTCCCACTTCTGTAAGTACTCTTAAGCAGCAGTAAGTAGACTTGAGTTTGACACCTTCTGCTCTCCTCTCTCTCTGTTTCTCTGACCGCGCGCTCGCAGACGCATTCCCCCTACGGGACGCTCTCAGCCACGTGTCTCAGCTTCTTTAACAAGTGTATGTTTATGAGGAATATCGTAATCAGGTTCAAGGGTTCACAGGCTGTTTTCGGTCACAGAGCCTGCTTGTACTTTGTGAGGTCGTCAGTGCACGGCTGATGGACTTTTTCTTAGTTTGTGGTGATGCAGAGTGAGGTCGATCACCGACCTTGTATTTCTTTCAGTTGGTGTGGTCAGCTCCATCCTAATTAGCGAACCTTCTGGCCTCCTAAATCGGTTTTCTTTTTGTCTTCTCTCTCCCAGATGCCAAACACAAGGCTGAGAGCGAGCTGACTCCACAGACGCGGCCACGCAGTAACACTCTGCCCAAGAGCTTTGGGTCCACGCTTGATCAGTCGGCTCACGAGGACCCTGTGGAGAGTGAGGCACGGGGTCACCGGCCCACGCGAGAAGAGACGCTGGAGCTCATTCAACACTGCATCCAAACCAAAAGAGCGGAGGAAGGCTGGCCGGAGGACGTCAGAGTGAGTTCCAACTTCTTAAACTTTAATGAGCTGCTTTGATGTATTTTAAACTCTTACGTGACCCTGGACCAAAAACCAGTCTTAAGTAGCACGGGTATATTTGTAGCAATAGCCAGAACTGCATTATATGGGTCAAAATGATTTTTCTTTTATGCCAAAAATCATTAGAATGTTAAGTAAAGATCATGTTCCATGAAGATATTTTGTAAATTTCCTACTGTAAATATATCAAAACTTTTTGATTAGTAATATGCATTGCTAAGAACTTCATTTGGACAACTTTAAAGGCGATTTTCTCAATATTTTGATTTTTTTGAAACCTCAGATTCCAGATTATCAAATAGTTGTATCTCGGCCAAATATTGTCTTATGCTTAAAAAAAACACACATCAATGGAAAGCCTATTTATTCAGCTTTCAGATTTTCTCAATTTTAAAAAAAACTGACCCTTATGACTGGTTTTGTGGTCCAGGGTCACATCATTTCCGAAGTTCTCAGGAAGTTAGATTTGTAACATCTACTGGCTGGAATACATTTAACATTTGCCCCAATTTTCCATCTGGATAAGTCAAACGCTAGTTTTGGAAAGGTTTTTTTTTTTTTTTTTAGCTTCAGACTATGATTCCATCCAGTTCAAGGATATCAAACGTGTAATTATTTAAGATGATTTTAGAACACTTTTTTTCATTAATCAGGCATGCACTGTTGTTCAGAAGTTTATGCATTTATGCATTTTTTTTTATCAAAAATACAGAAAAAAACAGTAATATATTATTACAATTTAAAATAATGTTTTTCTATTTTAATATAGCATCATTACTCCAGTCTTTAGTGTCACATGATCCTTCAGCAATCATTTTAATATGCTGATTTATTATTATAATGATCAATTGTGCTTTTGAATACTTTTTTGCAACCTGTGAATCTTTTTTCAGGATTCTTTGAGTTAAAAAGAACAGCATTTATTCAAAATATAAATCTTTTCTAACAATATAAGTCTTTACTATGACTTTTTATCAGCACATCCTTGCTGAATAAAAGTGTTAATTTTTTCAAAAAAAGAATGGTTTTGAATGGTTGTCTATTGTTACAAAAGATTATAAACACTTGTATTGTTAGAAAAAAGATTACTATTTTGAATAAATGCTTTACTTTTAAACTTTTTTTATTCATCAAGAAATCCTGAAAAAAGTGTCACAGGTTCCTAAAAATATTAAGCTGAAAAAAAAATCAACATATTAGAATGATTTCTGAAGGATCATGTGACACTGAAGACTGGAGAAATGATGCTGAAAATTCAGCGTTGCATCACAGAAATAAATTATATTTCAATATATATTAAAATAGAGAACAGTTATTTTACATTGTAAAATATTTTACAATATTACAGTTTTTTTATGTATTTTTTGTCAAATAAATGCAACCTTGATGACCATCAGTCGTTCAGCATATGATGCAAAGTTTTTCACTATTACCATTTAAGGCAAGCTGACTAATGCACAATGCCTAGTGTTTTAATATTTGTTCAGATATTAAAACTCATGTCGTTTATCTAATTTGACAACTTAATTTGTTGCTCTATACAGAAAATGACCAAGGAGCACCTTGCCAGTGAGAAAACGGTACTGCAGAAGAACCTTCTGTACTATGAGGGACTTCATGGACGTCCAGTATGTGTTTCTCTCTTTCACACACTCACACACGCACAAAACTTTCCTCATGTATGCAGTGCTCTGACAAAAGTGTCCTCCTGCAGGTGACCCGAGAGGAGCGCTTGATTGTGAAACCCTTGTACGACAGATATCGGCTGGTCAAGCAGATGCTCACCCGTGTCAGCATCACCCCTATCATAGTAAGACACTCTCTTCCTCTTTTTTACCACACCCACATTAGCCTTTTGGCTATTTGTTGTTATGAATAATATATAATTAATGTTTGCATTCTGAAACCAGGAGTTTATAATTAATGCAGATTCTACGAATGATATTGAAAGTGGCTGAAACGTGATAGGATAGTGAAATGAAAGCTGACGCTGCTTTGTAGAGCTGAAATAGGATCTAGTGTTGTTTTAGGATTGTATGGTAACAGGGCTCCCCTCTCTCACACAGGCTTCTCCCTCCAGCAAACGGCGCAATCAGATGTTACAGCCCATCATCGAGGGTGAAACGGCCCACTTCTGCGGTGAGATCGAAGAAGAGGAGGAGGAAGAGGGCAGGGGCCAGCAAGAAAATGTAGAGATGCAGAGCGAGAGCTCAGAAATCATCATGGACCCGGTAGCCCAGCCCAGCTCCCAGCAGCCCACTCAGGAGAACGTCCTCAGCTCTGGGAAGCTCAATCTCGATCTGCGTCTGTCCAGCTCTAACGCCTCCTCAATGTGAGTGAAGACTAAAAAATCAAAATTGATATTTACTACTTACGAACTGTTCCTGGAACAGTATGGAGGTAAAATGAAAATGGTGTTTCACTTGGATTTAAAGGAACAGTTCACCCAAAAATGAAAACGTAATCATCCACAGGCCATTTAAGATAAGTTTCTTCATTGTAGCAGTTTTGGAAAAATGTAGCATTCCATCACTTGCTCACCAATGGATCCTCTGTGAATGGGTGCCGTTAGAATGAGAGTCCAAACAGCTGATAAAAACATCACAATAATCCACAAGTAATCCACACCACTCCAGTCTATCAATTAACATCTTGTGAAGTGAAAAGATGCCTGTTTGTAATAAAAAAAATCAAGGGTTAAGATGTTTTAATGAGTCCTCTATCCATAATATTGCTTTCTCCAGTGAAAATGTCGTCTCATCTGAATCAGGAGAGAAGTATGCACAAATTAAGCACCGCTTAGAAGAAAAAAACAGTCCAAAACAGCTCTAAACAAATATGTAAGTGGTTTTTGGTGTGAAATGAAAGTATGCGATGGATTTTTGCGTCAGCTGTTTGGACTTTAATTCTGACGGCACCCATTCACTGCAGAGGATCCATTGCTGAGCAAGTGATGGAATGCTACATTTCTCTAAATCTTTTTCTTGGATGGCCTGTGGGTGAATTTTCAGCAATTTTTTATTCTTTGGTGAACTACTCCTTTAAATCTGAAGTAATGTTGAAGTCCTCAGTCTTGTAATACCCAGCAGCTCTTAGTCTGAAAGTGTGACCTACATTGGCACAATGAATTAGACCTAAATTTCCACACCTTGATTTATGTGCATGCGCGTCTAAGCACGTAGTCCCACGGTTTATGAGGTAGAAGCGGCAGTCGGCTCACGCTCTCATCATATGAAGTCTATTAATAGAGCTTGACAGAGATCTGGAAATCTGCAGGAGTCAGTGGCCTGAAAGTCTCGAGCTGGATCAAGCCGTAATCCAGTATGAAGGAAAACGACTGCCAGATCTAAGTCTAGCGTACTGTATTAGTGCCGCTGAGATCTATGTCACCTATGCCACCCGAGTTGAACTCATACGACGTTCAAAGGTTGTTTCCCGCTTAGCAGTGTTTTGAGTACACAGTTTCCTGTTGCTATAGTATTGGGAGAGTTACAGCTCCATATATGGAATCCGGCAATTTAACACCACCTGTATCCCACAGGCCCGAGCTCCTGGAACAGCTGTGGAAGGCCAGAGCGGAGAAAAAGAAACTGAGGAGGACCATCAGAGAGTTTGAAGATGAATTCTACCAACAGAATGGCAGGTAGGCCTCCCACGTTCATTTCATCCAAACGCACAGAAGGGGGCGAGCATACAGGACGTGTTTCTGAGATCAAACAGACTAGATGGAAGCCAGCGGTGGGCGATATACTGCCTGTAGAAATTTCTGATATTTTCAAGAAGGGAACATGAAGTACTTGTTCTACAGCACAGAATTGTCCAACCTGCTGAGCTTCGCCCTCTTGTTATTGTCTGTATCGTACTCTCCTACTAGCACCTTTTTTGAAATGTCAACAGATTGAGTGAATTTAGAGCTGCAAAACGGTTAGTCACGATTAATCGATTCAAAATAAAAGTTTGTTTACATATTATATGTGTGTGCGAACTATGTATATTTATTATGTATATATAAATACACACACATGCATGTATATATTAAGGAAAAATATGTTATATTTACATATAAAATATTTAAGTGTTTACATACAAATACATACAATACATACAAATACATATGTATTTTTAAATATATATATATATTTTGTAAGTCATTAATAAACATACAAAGTTATCATGTAAACAAACTTTTATTTTGAAATAATTAATCGCAACCATTCGTTTTGCAACTCTAAGTAGATTACTTTAGAGATAGATAGATAGATAGATATAGATAGTAAAATTTTTAATGTTTTTTTTTTAAGTCTTTTATGCTTATCAAGGCTAAATTTATTTGATCAAAAATTGTAATATTGTGAAATATTATTACAAATTAAAATAACATTTTTCTATTTTCATATACTTTCAAATACAATTTATTCCTGTGATGCAAAGCTGAATTTTCAGCATCATTACTCCAGTCTTCAGTGTCACATGATCATGAAATCATTCTAATAAGCTGATTCATTTTCAGTGTTGGAAACAGTTTTTGCTGCTTAATATTTTTGGAACCTAAATAAATAAATAAATAAATAAATAATAAGCAGCACAACTGTTTGCAACATTGAAAATAAATGTAGCAAATCAGCATAATAATATAAAAAAGAATATTTTTATTCAGTACTTTTATTCAAATTGATCAAAAGTGACAGTAAAACACATTTAGAATGTTACAAAGATGTATATTTGTTCAGATGTTTATCTTTCGAACTTTCCATTTATGTAAAAAAAAAATAAAAAATGTATCGGTTTCCACAACAATATGAAACAGCACATCTGTTTTTAGCATTGAAAATAACTGTTTCCTGAGCAGCAGATCAGCATATTTAAATGATTCTAAAGGATCATGTGTCAATTAAGACTGGAGTAATGATGCTGAAAATTCAGCAGAATTAAAATACATTTATTATCACATTTATTATCACTTAAAGCCTAGATTTTTAAAAATATTCTGACCTCTGACATTGACTTTGTTTATATGTGACCCTTGACCACAAAACCAAAAGTAGCACGGGTATATTTGCAGCAATAGCCACAAATACATTGTATGGGACAAAATGATCAATTTTTCTTTTATGCCAAAAATCATTAGGATATTACGTAAAGATCATGTTCCATGAAGATATTTGGTAAATTTCCTACTGTAAATACATCAAAACTTAATTTTTGATTAGTAATATGCATTGCTAAGAACTTCAAGTGGACAATTTTAAAGATGATTTTCTCAATATTTAGATTTGTTTTGCACCCTCAGATTGCAGATTTAAAAATTTCGGCCAAATAGGGCGTCACATATTGTTATTAATAATAATATGTCAATATGTGACATATTATTCAGGGTCACATATTGTCTTAACTTGAAACATCACAGCAGCAGAATAAAAAAGCATCCTGGCTCGTTGTTGTAATTTTCATGATGACATCTTGCGTAAGTCAGGGTAATCAGACACTTGCGTGATAAGAGACATTGTACAGACAAATGTTACAGTTGCTACTGTAAACACTTTAGTACACTTGACCCTCCGCCAGATTCAGTTCAGTGTTATACAACTGACTATAGAACAACAGTTAAGTAACTGTTAACTTGACAGTCTTATCGTCATCATATCAGCATTGTTCTCAAAGCAAAATGTTCTTTCTCGCACAGGAATGTTCAGAAGGAAGACCGCATGCCTATGATGGACGAATACAAAGAGTACAAGCGCATTAAAGCCAAACTGCGGCTTCTGGAGGTCCTCATCAGCAAGCAGGATTCATCCAAATCCATCTAAAGCGCCCGGCTCGGATCAGACACGGCCTGCACCGTGACGGCGGTCCATCAGCTTCCGCCGCCGTCCCTCCTCACTCAACCGCTGGAGAAGAAAGAAACACTTCTTCTCCGTCACCCAAAAAAAAAATTTCCCTTGAGTTTGATATTCAGACTTTAGTCTTTTTCCACAAGCTTTCTCATACTGAGAATCGTGCTGCGTCGAGTATCGCATCATATATGTGGACATCAAGCACTGAACTCTTCCTCAGACCACATAGATGGTCATCATATTTCAACACCCACATCATACTCCTCCTCTCCCTAATTCATAGGGTTTTCATGCTCTTAGAGGGTGTGATTTGGGTTCTGTGTATGTATACTTGTACAGATCTATATTATTCTGTATGTAGGCTTAAATATTTCAGTGTTTTTGAGAAAGACGTATCGGCACGGTGGTTTTTTTCCACCCTTGAGCGTTCGGTTAAAATCAGAGGACTCTTGTATCAAGCTGGTGCTCTTTTGTTTTGTTTTGTTTTGTAATGACACTCGGATCTGATCGGACTGACGAAAGCTACTCCAGCTGGACTGTCACAAACTCTTCCTGATTCATATAGCTGTATGTCTTTGTTCACATCACTAATATACATCTGATGTAATGAAAGTGAATATATATGCCAAACTGACATGTTAGATCACAGTGCTACATAGTAGACCATGCTATAGTTGGTAGGAGTAGATGGAGTTTGTTATTTTGTACTTTAATGTGTCCTTATTGGTTTTTCTCACCTCTAGACTCTTGGTTTGCCAGTGTGTACACATTTAACATACAACTTCAGTTTGAAAGCATCCGGCCTTGACCAATAATGCTGTTCGTGTGAAAAACATGATAAATAGACGACCCCGTATGTGTGACGTACAGGCTGTCGCAATCATGTGACTTCAGGGCACGGGATGAGGTTTCCTCCGCCATATCATCCGATCCGTCACGGTCGCTTTTCAGCTGCCGGCTCATATCGTAACAGTATCGGCTGTAACGTGCTGCTGACGTCAAGCTCAACTGATAATAAAAAGTCTTATCGAAGAGATAACGAAGGTTGGATAGTTCAGCGGGTCGCCGGAGGTCAGATGAGCGTTTTGTGACACGGTCAAGTGTTTGATAGTGATGAATGCACCTGTTTGTGACAGATGAAGGAGGTGATGGAGATTATTTGCACAGCATTCTGGGAATGCAGTCTTGTTATGTTTGTTCCAGTCGTTTCTCGTTTATTCAAGCACTACTTGCACGTGAAGGCCGCGAGTGCAGGTTGATATCGGACGTGTTCTGGCTCATCTTATCACTGTGTGGTGTTGTCCTTTTTTATGACCATTATTTTGTACTCTGGTTTTTTATTGTCTCACTTTCTGCGGTTCATCGTAATGGCGTGGTTGTTCCTCTGTATTAGTGAAGCACCTGCTTTGTCCTGTTTTGTAGATGCTCGTCGATAGTCGGTTTGCATGGCGGAAATTTCTATTTCTATTTTTGTGCCATGAAAATGAAGCAATAAATTAGCATCGGGGCCTGTATCAGTGGAATGAGAGCCCAACTGTATCCAGTCTGTGCATTTTCAATAAACGGCTTGTGAGTATTATTACCTGTTGTGCTCATGTCTTATTGTGCCAAATAACATAAAGACACCACTGAAGAAGCCCATGAAGAACGTTCATTGTTTATTGTTAATAGTGTGGATGTATGAAGCACTGCTTGCACAGAAGTCACTTTCAGACCAAGATCAATGCAGCGACTTGAACGCTTTGTGAAATCTGCGTGGGAAATCTTTTGTCCTCACAAAATTCCTGATGGCTGAATTCCTTCTGAAAACACTGGACTGCGTGCAGTGGTAAATAATGTGCTTGTTTTTGCAAACCAGAATTTATTTTTTTATTAATTTGAATTAATTTTTGACTGTACATTTAGGAAACATGCTCATTTCACATACTCATTTTACATATTTCTCTGAAAAAATTAACAGCACTCAACAGGCATTTAAGTGTTTGATCAAGTTATTGCTAAGGACAATTTAGTAGTCGCTGGATATTGGTGGGGACATGGCATAGTGTCCATACTAATTTCTACGTCCTTGAAAATCATAACAAGCAATATCTGACTTTGGAAACTATATACTTCTCTCCTTAAATATGAAGAGGTCAAGCAACAGATTAATGAATTACTCCAAATTTCACTAAAAGCTTATGGACATAATTGTAATATGTCAGTCATTGCTGTTTTTGTCACTCTTTTGAGGAAGATATCATTGTTTTGGAAACTTGCCCACATAGACATTTTGGTCTTTGGATGGGTTTAGTAGTTAAGAGAAAATTAACCAAAGTTTAATTATAGTAAAAGTGTATGAATATAGAGATTTAGTAGTTTCGACTGCTTTAGGATTAACAGAGCTTTGGATAATTTCCATAAAGCTTAATTGTCTAGAAAAAACTTGTTTTGAAAAAGTTTTACAGCTAGATTTTCGTTTGTGTGAAATTTAGTTATCAGGAAACGCAAATTATGAGATTTGCATTTGTGTATACTTTCTTTTTTTCCCCTTTGTTTTGTTTTTATAACTGTACTGTCTTAATGGTTTTATGTTAATGGTCAGAAAAAAAAAAGATTCGCGATCTGAATAATGAACCATCATTTTATATCGGGACTTTGGAGCATGGATCGCGAATCACTCAATTCACGAAATGATTCGCGAACCGCTCCAAAGTTCCGGCCTAAATCAAATGATTCGCAAAATGATTCACGAACCGCTCCGAAATTATGAACTAAATCAAATGATTCGCGACCCGCGCTCCAAAGTCCAGACCTGAATAATGATTCGAGAACCAATATTTCATATCGGGACATCGGAGCGCGGATTGCGAATCATTCAATTCGCGAAATGATTCACGAACCGCTCCGAAGTTCCGATCTAAATCAAATGAATCTCGAACCCACTCCCAAGAGTCCCGATCTAAATGAAATGATTCGCAAACTGCTCCGAAGATTCGATCTAAATCAAATGATTCGCGAACCGCTTCGAAGTTCCGATCTAAATCAAATGATTCGCGAACCGCTTCGAAGTTCCGATCTAAATTAAAATGATTCGCGAACCGCTTCGAAGTTCCGATCTAAATCATATGATTCGCGAACCGCTCCGAAGTTCCGATCTAAATCAAATGATTCGCGAACCACTTCGAAGTTCCGATCTAAATCATATGATTCGCGAACCGCTCCGAAGTTCCGATCTAAATCAAATGATTCGCGAATAGCTCCGAAGTTCCGATCTAAATCAAATGATTCGCGAACCGCTTCGAAGTTCCGATCTAAATCAAATGATTCGCGATCCGTGCTCTAAAGCCATGTCCGAATGCAATGATAGGATATCCAACCTGCCTGTCAAACTTCAGCCAATAGTAAGGGTTTGGGGGCGTGGCTACTGTTCAGAGAGCGTTTGCAGGTGTGGGAAAAGAAATTTTTGAAGATTTCTCAAAGTACACCGCTCGTAACAGGGTAAAATAAGGGTAAACATTATTGGCAGTGCTTTTAGAAGATATAAAAATTCGATGTAATGATTAGGTTTCAACCAAGACGCTGAAGAACCGGATTTCCCCGTTACCTGAGACTCTGTTTACAGGTAATAATGTTGTAAACAATGTTCAGTTTATTCAATATATCGTCAGGAGCAACGGGTATTCATTTTGTGTTCATGCTTTTTATTCTCAATTACGGGCAGCCGCTGACTTGAATGTTATAAATCGCTAAAGACCAAGGAATCCAGCTAAAAATCGTTTTTACCCTTCTACTCAAGGCGGGGGAAAGTCATCGGCATCTTGAATGGCCTGAAGGTGAGTAAATTAACAGATCATTTTTGGACTATTTCTTTTTAACGACCACCGGTGTCACTAATATCAGTAATACATATAGCTATATATACTTAATTAAACTGAAAAAAGCCTTTAAAAACCTTTAATTAACCGGAAAAAGGAATGATTTTTGGACACTTGAGGAAGGGGCTATCAGACTGAAATACTGCATAACCGCATAAAGTTAACACACTAGGCTGGGTACATGGTGCATAGCATAAGAGCATAACAGTGTCACTTGGGACAGAATTAGTTGAATAATCATCAGGATATATAATCTAAACTAATCATATATATAGGCTTAAAATCTGCTTGGTCAAATTGTGACGTTAATGCAAATTTAATGCAAATCTACAATCACGTGTCCAAGATTATTTTCACTTCCATCTTCTCTCATCTTTGCAATGCATGACTGACTGCTGCCCTCCAGTGGCAGCTCATAGACTAGCAGACTAGAAAGTAAATTCTCTTAACAAAGCTTAATTTATTAATACATTTTGTTTAGAAATACATTAATACCTTGTTCACAAACCACATTCGTGCATAATCCATAGACGATGCACCACACTGGAATGTCATAGTTTTAGAGTTATGAATCGTGATGTGTAAATACATCAAATGTAATGGCAGCAGTTACACCAGGCATAGCACAAAATAAACTCTGAATCACCGGGAACAGCGAAAACCTTAAAAGCAATGTTTTACTGCATAGTATCAGTATATATCCAGATTAACAAAGTAGGTCATTGTGAGAATATGTGAGATGTATGAGAGCTGGGAATGTCGGCAGTGTTTTGTTAATAATTCTTACTCATGTCACAATGATCAGAACTGTAAACAGATCTACAGTAGAGCCTAAAACCCAACAATGAGGAAAAGAACCTTAAGAAGGCTTAATATTTTTAAAATAAAATAGTCTTCCAGTTCCGTTGAGTCAGATCCAAATTACCCAGTCAGGATAAATGATGTACTTACTATGAACCTGTGCTATTATGGTATTGTATTAGAACCAGCTCTACTGAATAAGATGAACAGTGCAATTTACCAAAGAGACACCAAGCCAGTGCTATTTCAGTGACTGCATCTATAGAGAGAGTTATCATGATCAAAAAAAGACTCTGCGTGTCCAACATGGACGATTGCACACCGAACTGCATCATGAAAAGTGCTTATGTACAAGTAACTAACATACAGTATTATCCATATGATTTATGAGTTACATTTGGCACATTAACAGACATGGTCACGTTTAAGGTTGTTAGCTGAATTTTCACCAGCGTATTCCAGTCACTTCAAAAGGAATCGATGTGCTTTTCGCAGTTGGTGACAAAGAAAAAGCTGAAATGTCGCTATTGTGACCATACCTTTACCCTGTGAGATTTATATGATGTTTCAGTATAGCAGTTTAACATCCTCAATACTATATGGCACAAAAGCAGCTGGTTAAAACAACTTATGGGCTTGTTCCCATATTACTTTTCATACGAACATAAGGTAACCCTGTAACCAAACCAACAGAAGTCAGCGAAGTCCAGTCCTGATCCGCTTTAAAGGGTGTGATATGCATTAGTGTTAACAGTTTTGACATCTTATTGTCTCTTGCTGCAATGCAAGTGTTTGTTCAGAGCGTTGTCAGTCAGTAGTAAAGCAGGCAGAGAGGCCTCTGTTGGCACAGTCTTCGCCTGCACCCGGATCTGCACAACAAGGTCCCATTTAATACACGCTATATATTGGGTGAGCACACGGCCTCTCTGTTAATAACAGGGCTAAATGGCACTTTCTGGAGACTGGGAGAGGTCAGGGCTTGGTGTGTGTTTGTTTATGAGGCAGTCAGGCTTTGAGAGCTTCGAGCACCCGTCAGCATCTGGATTCTGTCTTAGATCACCGTCTGTCTGTCGCAGCTCAGTCCTCGACAGGTGTGAAGCGACCTGCTGCCCAGAACTTTTAGTCATAACGGCTTGTCAATAACTGACACCCCTGAAACAAACAAGACTGCAGTTTAGTTTAGCTTTGGTTAATCAGTTGAATATGGAGGTTGTGAGAGTGTTTCAGACCTGCGTAGCTGCGTCCATTGCTCATGTTTGTGGGGATGAGGCTCCATTTATCGGCTGCAGGGTCGTAGTATTCCACGGAGGAGAGGTTGCACGAGCCGTCGTCTCCTCCGATCACATACAGTAAACTATTTATGGCACACACTCCTAGAGACAAACACACTTAACTCAGACCCACAGGCTTTTCCTGCTGTTCCTTTATAAACAATGATTTTAAAGGTTTTGAAACACGTCCAGTGTTTGACATTCATAACAGGAACCTCTGTGAAGGTTTTTTTTTATAGATATAAATATTTCTTTAGCCATTATAATACATTCAGGTCACTTTTAGCCTGGAGGAGATTTCTAGACTATACATTTAGTTTTTCTAGATTTTTAGAAAGATATAATCATTTAAAAAAATATATAAATCATTTTTGACTGGATGTCAGCTGTAACTTTACACATGGTATTTCTTAGAGATTTTTTTTTTTTTTGAGTTTAACAAAAAAAATACTTTTGTAGCCTTTCCTATATCTCTCATACACTTTTAGTATTTGTTGTTGAAAAACATTACCTTGAATTTGAAAAATAAAAGGAAAAGTCCATTCTGCTGCCGCCTACTGATCAATCACTGCAGCATAAAAATTATATGTTTTTCATTACAGA
Organism: Labeo rohita; assembly: GCF_022985175.1. Lineage (NCBI taxonomy): Eukaryota > Metazoa > Chordata > Actinopteri > Cypriniformes > Cyprinidae > Labeo > Labeo rohita. The sequence goes on along the minus strand of NC_066882.1, from coordinate 3,213,960 downwards.
AGTTTTTATACCATTTTAAAAGAAAAAAGATTTGTGAAACCACTCCGAAATCCTGTTCTGAAACAAATGATTCACGATCCACACTCTGAAGTCCCAAACTGAATCAAATTATTCGCAAACCTGCACCGAAATCTTGATCTGAATCAAATGATTTGCGAACCCGCTCCAGAGTTCCAATCTGAATCAAATGATTCACAATCCCTGCTCCGAAGTTCTGATCTAAATCAAATAATTCACGATGCACGCTCCAAAGTCCCAATCTGAATCAAATGATTCATGATATGCAAAGTTCCAGCCTAAATCAAATGATTTGTGATACACGACCCGAGTAGAGCGCTTCGAAAGAGTGAATCATTTTGCGATGCAGTGGTTATTTGGAGTTTCACCCATCACTATACGTGCTTTTTAAAATCGTTACAAGCAATGTCGAAATCAAAAAATAATTAGCTCTTTTAATTTGATCTGTTTTTTGCTAGTGAACTGCTTGAAACGAATGATCAAAGTCAGAAGTTTGAATCAATCGTAGCGGTTCCAGCGTAAATGACTCACTTAATTGATTCAGTTCATCTGTTCCTCTTTTGCATCTTCAGCCATGTTTACATGACATTGTCAGTACTACTACTGGCTTAGCTCACTAGTTTCATGTTTTATTTGTTTTTTAACTAGTTTTATTAACTGAAATAAATGAAAAAAAGTATTTTGTTTTTTGAATTGCGTGAATTTGCGTGAAAAAGATGTTAAAAATATATAAAAAATTAAATACTTATTTTATAGATGCATTGTCCTTTAATAATTCAAGCACTTTTTAAGTACCTCTATTTTCAAGGGTTCATTAATCGTTGCCCAGCACTAATTTTTGAAGTTATTTTGTTAGAAAAGAAATATGTAGGTTTCATAAATTTGTACTGTTTTTAAACAGTCATAAGGTATAAGTTCAAAGGAATTTAATTCAATCTATTGATTTTTATCTTGCTAATTCTCAGATAAGTTGAAATAACAATATATTAAAATATAAATTCTCATGAATATTTATAAAAATGTTTTTTTCTGGCATCACACTGGTTTTTCTATGGTTCATTTAGAATTTTAAATTAAAAGAAATTCTTAATTCTTCTTTATTATTAAAAAAGATGTATGCATAGTAAATACCAGTGTAGTATGAAAAATTTGATGATCTTCTTTAATGAGAAGATAATCAGAAATAATACGGCGTGTGTTGAAAAACATTAAATTATGACCATTATTTTCACTACGTCAAAATGTCACAGAACTGACCCTTTGCAGGGAGTTTGATTGACAAGCGATTTGACCAATTGTAACGCTGAATCTGCCATTTTTGTCTGACAAACAAACCATATAAGAGTAGATTAATGTCGGTGGATTTCTGCAGTTGAAAATTTCAAAGCTAAGACTTTGTTTTATACCAGAAGTAATCTGCTCTGTCTTGTCTGCTGGCGTGTTGTCAGTTTCCTCTTTGCTCTGCAATGTATTTTTCAATGGCTTGTCGGACGTACTAACAGTAACGAAGGGGGGGCGGGTCTTTGTGAAGGGTCAATTGTCTTACGTTTTTTATGCACTATGAAATTAGACTACAGTAGACAATTATGTTGTCAATTATTTGTCCAGCTAAAATGATAAACCTCCTCTGGCTACTCACCTGCGTTCCTTCGGCACATGTTCATGTCACACACCTGTCTCCAGGTATTAGTGGCAGGGTCAAAGACCTCCACACTCTTCCTCACCAGAGGACCGTCATGTCCACCTGCAGCGTACAGCTGTCCATTGAGCACTCCGACACCTGTACAAACACACAATCACATCACAGCTACTCAATACAACTGTAAGAATCAACAGAAGTGAGCTCGATGTTTAAATCATGTCCAAAAAGGAACTAACCAGCTCCACTGCGTCTAGTGCTCATGTCCGCCACATAGCACCACTTATTAGTGACTGGGTTATACTCCTCTACAGTACTCAAACACTGCCGGGACGCTCCGTCATAACCTCCAACAGCATAAAGCTTTCCTGTGCAAGCATCAGACACACAGTGAAATCACTACACCAACAATCTACATGAATGATCACAGCTGCACGGTTTGAATACGTAACAACAGCCAAAAGGTAAAATGTTGTGAAATATTCTACCACCTAAAACGTTATTATTGCATGCCTAATTTCATAAACATGTTTGCACTTGAATATAGTGAGCAAATTGATCAACACAAATGAACTCAAAATGCTCACCGTCAACCACGCCCACCCCAACACTGCTGCGCCTGGTGTTCATGGGAGCCACAAACATCCACTCGTTAGCTTTAGGGTTATACGCCTCCACTGACGATAGACCTACAGAGAGACAGACATCAGCCAAATGCAAAAACGTGTTAAAAGTCGGCCAAAATATTAACTCCTTTCAAAATAAATCTTACTGATCCAAAACTTTTGAACGTTACTATATTAGGGCCCAATGAAATCAGTTTTATTTTTTCCCAAATTCCATTTTTTCCGTTTTCATTTTTCTGGATTCTGTTTTTTAATGGTTAGATTACCTTTTATTAATCAAAAAGCAAGTCTAATTAATTAGAATTATGAACCTTATCCAATTTAACATTAATTTATAAAAAGTTTAACAAAAATATGTTTACGGCCCTATGAAATGTTTTATTTTTTCTCACCTTCTGTTTTATTGTTACCAAATTCTGTTTAAGCATGTCTAATTATTTGAATGCATAAAAACAAATTTATTTATTTTTATTTATTACAATATTTTTACAATATTAAAATTTTTCTGGCTATCAAATGAAGGCATAAAATATTAATTTAATAAAAAAATTTAACTTTTTTTTTGGCAAACAAAGTTACTATTAAAATGAAAACATGAAAGAAATATTGTGTGATTATTTCTTAAAATAAAATTTTAACAATTTTAGTAATAACAGTAGTAGCAGCATGACGGGTTGCCGTGAATACCTTTACATTTCTGTGTGTATATGATATGATGATATTTTCTCTCAAAAGAAATGGTAAAATGCTTGTGAAGAAACTTCAGAGCAGTTCTGGAAATGTTGTTCATGTATTTATGTCCTCATCTGGTGAGACGACAGACACTGAAATCACCACAAGTTTCATGCACACTTCAGTTTGTGTGTAGTAAATGAAACCACACGTCTGATATTTAGAGATGCTAGTCCATATTGTGATTTGACTTAAGTGTAATGACTTGCTTTTGATTAATTCATCCAGAATTTGACAAATTCCGTGACATTCTGCTTTATACAGTAAATTCTGCTTTTATGACTGGATTACGCAATTCCGTCTGCGTTTTCTGCATCACGGAAATCATAGGGCCTTATTATAATGTAAACATCCTGGCATTGATTTTTCAAAGGTAGACCTGTACTCCCGTCAAAGCCCCCGACAGCGTACAGCAGGTCCCCCAGTACAGCTGCTCCTAAAGTGCTGCGGCGCTCTTGCATACTAGGTACGGAGCTCCACTGATCCTTCAGACCATCATACACGTCCACCGTCCGCACACGCAGAGAGCCGTTAAATCCCCCCACGGCATACACCTTACCGGCCATGTACACCACACCTACATGACACACACAGAGAGGGTGAGAATAAGAGAAAAACACACATCTAGAGAGGAGGGACAGAACAGAGAACAACCTGCTCGACAGCGTCTGGAGGGTAAATCGGCCACCTGATACCAGCGGTCCTCTTGAAAGTCATAGCACTCCACACTGCGGATGGCTTTAGGTGCCTGACCCCCTACGACCATCATCACCTGTCAGATTCACAACAAAAAATCAATCCATCTGCCTTAACTTCACAAGAGAGACAGTGTAAATTCATCCAGGACTAAGATAGTAAAAAATGCAGTCATAGTTTATAAGGTTGTCATAGTTTATTGATGCCACCTTGTTCATTTTTTAAGTTAACGCTTACAAATTGGCCACTGGCTTTTTTATTTTATTTTTTTCAGAAAGTAGGACTTATTCTGCCATGTAGTATGTTGCACTTTTTCCTGTTCATGTACTACCAGTTAAAAGTTTTTGAACAGTAAGATTTTTAATGTTTTTAAAGAAGTCTCTACTGCTCAGCAAGCCTGCTTTTATTTGATCCAAAGTACAACAAAAACAGTACAATTTTAAAATATTTTAAATATTATTTTGTAAAATATGCTGATTTGCTGCTCAAAAAACATTTATATGTATATTTATATATATATATATATATATATATATATATATATATATATAAAATATACATATAAATGTATATATATATCTATATATATAGATATATATATAGATATATATATATATATGTTGATAACAGCTGAGTGGAATTTTTTGCAGGTTTCTTTGATAAATAGAAAGTTCAAAAGAACAGCATTTATTTGAAATCATCACTTATGATCAATTTAAAGCATCCTTGCTAAATAAAAGTATTAATTTCTATAATATCTAAAAAAATCCAGTTTTTGAATGGTTACAAAAGATTTTTATTTCAGATAAATAATGATCTTTGAATCTTTCCATTTATCAAAGAAAACATTACAATAATACTAATAAAATGTTTCTTGAACAGCAAATCAGGATATTAAAATAATTTCTGAAGGACCATGTGACACTGAAGACTGCAGTAATAATGCTGAGAATTTAGCTTTGATCACATGAAAACATTATATTCTAAAATATATTGAAATATAAAACAGTTATTTTAAATTTTACTGGTTTTGCTGTATTTTGGACCAAATAAATGCAGGTTTGGTGAGCAGAAGAGACGTCTTTATAAAACATTAAACATTTTACTGTTCACAGTCTTGTTTACCTATATTAGAGAACAAGAGTTAGCAGTTTGAATCAGACTTAGTGTATTGTTCAGAAAACTAGTGATAATAAAAAACTAGTAAATACATCCAGTCTTGACTGGTAATATAAGTTTGAAGCAAATATATTAATACCTTGGGCAGACTGACTGGTGTGCGTGGTCTGGTTCTGTCTGTCTTTATAAGGTGCCGCTGGTCTGCAGGTAAAAGGTGGTACTTCATTGCCTCAATGAGAAAGTCCTTACAAGTGTTGTTGTTTTTTATCAAGGGTTCCTCCTCTACAATCTGTACAAATACACATTTAAATCTTAAAAATAATGCTTGAATAAAACCACAAATGCATTTACGACAAATATAGAGAACTTGCTAAGGATGTGACAATTCACTCAACTCACGATGCAATACTGATTTCACGATACGTTTTTCTCACTATTTTTAACAAAATGAGATTTGAGACAATTTATAAATGAAAAGTTGTCATTTCTCATACATGCTGCACATTTCTTTGTGAAATTAAAGTATGTCAAATTACAAAACTCAACTGAAATTTTAAAACAAATCCCAACTCAAATATATAATACAAATACAAGAATATCTCATCATATAAACAAACTAATGCCTGTGCTCTTTCCATTTAAAATTAGCGGCAACCACTGCATTTTAATCATAATCTAAACAAAAGATACAGTTGAGGTCAAAAGTTTACATACACCTTGCAGAATCTGCAAAATGTTAGATTATTTTACCAAAATAAGAGAGATCAAATAACAAAATGCATGTTATTTTTTTATTTAGTACTGACCTGAATAATATATTTCACATAAAAGACGTTTACATATAGTCCACAATGGAAAATAATAGTTGAATTTACAAAAATGATCCTGTTGAAAAGTTTACATCCCCTTGGTTCTTAATACTGTTGTTACCTTAATGATCCACAGTGTTTTTTTGTTTTGTTTTGTTTTTGTTTAGTGATAGCTGTTCATGAGTCACTTGTTTGTCCTGAACAAGAATCCTTCAGGTCCCACAAATTCTTTGGTTTTCCTGCATTTTTGTGTATGTGAACCCTTTCCAGCAATGACTGTATGATTTTGAGATCCATCTTTTCACACTGAAGACAACTGAGGGACTATATAATATATAATATGCAACTATTATAGAAGGTTCAAACGTTCACTGATGCTCCAGAAGGAACAATTATACATTAAGAGCCGGAGGTGTAAATGTTTGATGAAAAATGTGTACATTTTTCTTATTTTGCCTAAATATCATGTTTTTTTTATATAGTACTGCATTTAATGCTCTTTTATTTAGTGCTTTTTTTATTTAAGCTACAGAAGATACATTTCCCAGAAGCCAAAATAAGATAAATTTACACTGATCTTCAAATTCAAAAAGTTTTCACCCTCCCTTAACGCATTGTTTTCCCTTCTGAAGCATCAGTGAGCGTTTGAACCATCTGTAATAGTTGCATATGAGTGCCTCAGTTGTCTTCAGTGTGAAGAGATGGATCTCAAAATCATAGTCATTGTTGGAAAGGGTTCACAAAAAAAAACAACACCCAGCTGTGGATCATTCAGCTAACAACACAATATTAAGAATCAAGCATTTGTAAACTTTTGAACGGGGTCATTTTTATTAATTCAACTTATTTTCTCTTGTGGACTATATGTAAACGCCTTTTATATGAAATATCTTATTCAGGTCAGTACTAACTAAAAAAATAGCATGCATTTTGTATGATGTCTCTTATTTTGGTAAAATAATTAACATTTCGCAGATTCTGTAAGGTGCATGTAAACTTTTAGCCTCAACTTTATATGCAGCATGAGCAGTTTCTGATTTAAATTTGTGTAATTTAAAAACAAAAACAGATGGTTGAACTTTAGCTTTGTGAAACTTTACTACATAAAACATCTGAACGAAAACAAAACTTGAACAAAAAAAAAAACAGCAGATGGGCTTATTGAGAACACAAACTCATTGTCTGACAGCAAGTGGCACTTATGAAACAGCTGCGATATAGTGTTTAAACTGTAAACAAAGAATCGCTTCGCTTATAAACACTACTTTGATATGCATTATACAGAGACAACATAAAAAGAAAATCCCTAGAACTCGCTAAGAACTGCACAGTCATACCTGAACCAGGTAATCTCTGGACAGCAAAGGCAGTCGAACATGTTCCATAAGCTTAGGCATGTGCTCCAAACGGGCCTCTTTATCGTGCTTTATCCAGGCGATCATGGCCTCAAACACCTGGGGGTATAACAGACAAGAACAAAGTCTATTGTATGTTACTCTGCATATTGTATGAGCACAGCTCACAGCTACAGCAGACCAGGGCGCCATCCTCCAACGCTTGTGCCGCTGCTCAGATGACACTGAAGCATCTGACAGATGACAGCTGCCATCAAGTGGGAGTGAGAACGCAGACTGGAGACACAAGTTACTCGCAAGCAGAGAGCAGCTAATGCAGTGTGACTGACAGATGGCTCGTCGTCTCCTTCAACAACACACCAGCATGTACATGTAAAAACCAACCATCAACCGTCTGCTGTCTACAAATCAGCTAAAATCAGACTCAGTGATGTGATGGACAAGGAAGAAACCGAGAATAAACTTGGTACTGTTACCTTCTCTTCAGTGGACACGGTCAGTTTGTCACTGGAGATCAGACTGCACACCTGCTGCAAGGACAGGGCCATGAACTCCTCACCCACCATGACGTCTGTGAAGTGCTGCTCTGCTTGAAACAAGCAAACTTGCTCAAAAAACTGGATCTCGGCATAAAAATACATATTGGTGGGTTGCTTAATCGATGAGTTGTTTTCCATCCCACGATGACTCAAGAAAGAAGAGAGCTCACCGGCATAAGCGTGGGCTTGGCTGAGGAGTCCTGTGCAGGCGTGAAGGTCAGCGAACGCTCGGATGCCCAGGCAGTTGGTGGGATGAAGCTGTGTTTGCAAGAAGTCACAGCAAACCTGTCGAACATCCATCAACTGCAGCAGGCTGGCAGCTGGAAGCAACACCTGAACACGGCAGGAATATGACAAAAAGATGAAAACACATCACACAAGCAGACTGCAGACCAGATTCATGATGATTAACCACTATAGCTTATGTAATAATGACAATTTTTTTTAATATAGCAAAGAATTGTGCTTTATCTAAAACAATATAATACATACACATTCAAGGATGCATTTATTTGATTAAAAATACAGTAAAAATAGTAACATTGTGAAATATTACCATTTAAAATAAGTTTTCTGTTTTAATATATTATTTAATTAAAAAAATATTATTATATATTATTTCCGATATATCTATCTGTATTCCTGTGATCAAAGCTGAATTTTCAGCATCATTACTCCAGGAGTCGCATGATCCTCCATTCTAATATGCTGATTTGCTGCTCAAGAAACATTTCAGATTGTTATTAATATTGAAAACAGGCGTGCTGCTTCATATTTTTGTAGAAACCGTGATACTTTTGTTTTTTTAGGAATATTTGATTATTAGTAAGTTCAAAATAACAGCATTTATTTGAAACAGAATTCATTTATAACATCATAAATTACTTTAACGTTTCATTATTTTAATGCATTCTGAAAATATTAATTTCTTTTTATGGGCAGACACTGTAGGCAAAAACTTTTTTTTTTTCATGCACCTGTCAAGTTTGAGATTTTGATTTTGATTTTCTGTTTTTTTTGTTTTTTTTTTATATATTTTGGATTAGTGTAAAGAAAACATCCAAAAGACACTGTTACATGTTTCTTTTATAGCACTTTATCTATTTGTGTCAACAGATTTCAATTACAATACATATTTTTAAACCCCGTTTTCTCAAAATGAGTTTTTTCTCCTACACGGAGCCATAAATACATACACATACACACACCAAACTTTACATTTTTATTCCTGTCTATATCCTGAAGGTTTTTACAGAGGGATTTGTTCATATATAAACTGCTTGATTATATACCTTTTATTCTCCCCAAAATTGTGAAAATATCTTGTTTTCTAAGTATTTTCTGAATTATGGAGTGACAAAAATGATATACCCAAAATTCCCCCTGTAAAAACTTTTGACTCTAATATGTCAAAAAAAAATTAAACAATAATTTTAAAACTGACTTCATCCAGTTTTGATTTTGTACTAGAAATGTATGCAAGTTAGCACATATTTAATTAAATAATGCCTAATTTGCATACTTAAACCTAACATTTTAGAAAACTACAAAAATGTTTGCAATTATCAATGTAACAATCAACTGAATAAGTAAGGCGATAACTATTAGTTAATTTTACCCTATTCATCTGTAGTGTCTCGTCTTAAATACATTTTCTGATCCAATGTTTTGCCAGTATTGTACATACTAATTACACTGTACTACCTAAAATTTGAATGTGTACCATTACATCACACTTTTTTTTTTTTAATGATTCAGCAAGTAAACTAATATTAATTAAAATTTTTACATTTTACTTTATTATTATTGTTCAGCATTTTCAATTAAAAAGTAGTCAAATAAAGACTGAATTATTAGTAAATAAATTAATTTAACCCAGCATCAGCTATTTAACATACAAGTAAAGGCCTCAGGGGAAAACAAGACTGCATTAGAAAAGAGCATCTGCACACTGTAACTCAATGGCCACTTTCTTCCTAGAAAAGGAATGAAATGGCCTTTAGGGAAATATAACATAGGGTGAATCACTGCACTCAATGACATTGTTAAAATCCCTATGGACCAACTAAGCCATAAACAGCCGCTACCCCCACCAGAGCATCTGTCCATCCTCTCCAGATAAAAAAAAAAACTAGGCCACTTCACGCCTCTCTTGCGCAAATGGCATGAAGCTTCTTAACTTCATCTATTTTCCACTGTAACATTCTGTACATTCAAACAAAAGCCCCACATACAAACAACAACACTGTACTGGGACAATAGAGCTCCAGCATAAAGGGCAAAGAGCACATCGCAGAAAACTTCCTCTCCCGCTCTGCTCATTTCCTCTGCTAATAATGAGAGGAAATACCCTGCCTCTTAACACTCGTAACAGAGCGCCAGAGAGGGCAAACAGCCTTTACACAAAGAGCTAGTCATTAGTTATGTTTGAAACAGTAGTCTACAGAGACACATTACCTGAACATTATCCTCAGACACTTCAATCTCAGCAGTGTAAATGTAATCCACCAGCTTCAAGAGCGTCTGTCCATCAACATCCCTGATCTCCACATGGTGAGCCTTGCTTTCACTCATGTCACCTGAACATGTCAAGCACAACACACAATCAAACTGTTGAAATTAAGCTTAAAAAAGCAAGAATGAACATCATAATGTTTTTTATGCAGAAACATCAGCAGGAATACTTTATTTACATTGAAGTTGACCCAAAATGAAAATTCTGTCTTTTACTCTCTCTCATGTTTTATAGAACATAGATATTTTGAAAATCACAGTATCATAGTGTTTTTTGTTCATGTCAGTGGCACCACAACTGTTCAGTCAACAACATTCTTTAAAATATCTTTTGTGTTTTCCAGTTTGAAATTACATGACGATGAGTAAATCATGATAGAACTTTCCTTTTTTTTAATTTTAGCAGTCATAGTAATAGATCTAAATTAAGTCCTGAAAAACATCAGAGCGCCATGAGGAACATCAGTGTGAAGAAAGCATTAGGTTGTGATGTAGTACCTGTGAACATTGCGCAGAAGTAAGGACTGCAGGATGCTAAAACTACTCTGTGTGCTGGTATCTCCACTTCACCTGCCACCAGCAGAACATCACAAAGCATCCTCCGACTGTGATTAGAAAGAAAATAAAAGAAAACTAAGGATCTAGACTAAGAAACCAATGAAACAACTACTAGAAACCACTGGTGCCAACAGTCTCTATGATCTACTTAGACTTCAATGCTTAAGGGAAATGCAGCCCACACTAACACAATTGATAACTAATGTCAGGTCAAGTCAGATTTACTTGTATGACGCTTTTATAAACCACACTGTTCCAAGGTAGCTTTGTAGAAAATCATGATTTTAATGTTTACAATCGAGTGTTTTCACGACAAGTCGTCAATCGGCCATATTGGCGGCACTGAGCGTAAACAATGCCACTGAACCGAATGAAACTTGCATATTTTGCTGATCACTGCTGCTGAAAATTGTCAATTTTATTGTCATGTTTTGAGCTGTACTAATAGGTCAGACCGGAAAAAAACATTTAGAGACTGCCAAAAGTTATAACAAATCAAGAAGAGTCTGAGAAAAAGGCGTTGGCCAAACTGAACTAGGATTTCCAGGGCAAGAATCTTAACATTCGTATTCGCTCTTATAATTTCCAGTCAGGTAGGTGAAATATTAGGATAATATCTTAATTAATACTGCTCGTACGTATCTTTAACACCTATCAACTTTAGTTTGTCAAAATATTGTGCCCTTTCCAGCTTACTAAGTCCTTCTCTACACTGTGTGCATAATTAATAGGCATGTTGATAATCTGGTCATATTTTTTTTACCAAGCACATTTTACCAATTCCAAACCACAACAATCTTAATAACTACTATAAATTTTGTATTTAATCATTTGTAAGTGATATATAACTGTCCGTGAAGGCTGGAAGTGAAAAACTCCTTATATTCAGGTGTGCATAATTATTAGGCATGTTTTCTTTTACAGATAAAATGAGCCAAAAAAGATATTTAACCCAGACTGAAAAGTCCAAATTATTAAATGCCTATGAGAAGAATGCAATACTAATGCATTACAAGAATTTGCAAAGTTAAGGCTTGACCACTGGACAGCGAAATGCTTGTTGAGTCTGCATGGTCAGAAAAAACAGGTGGAGAAGAAAAGATGCATGTTAACTGCAAAAGAATTAGGAATTAAGGTGAAGAATTAGGTGTGACACCATCAGGAACCGTTTAGTCTCCAGCGCCACCATTTTCCAGAACTGCAACCTACCTGGAGTCTTCAGAAGTGCAATGTGTCAGGTTCTCAGAGACTTTGCTTGGTACAAAAAATCCTTAAAAACTTAAAAAATGCCCCTGACTTAATAAGAATAACAAGCTGACGTGTTGTGAAATACATGAAGACAGTTTTTTTTTTTTATAGGCTTTATAGACAGATAAGTTGAGAGTTGAAGGACAAGCATCACATCCTCTTGTACCTCTGATTCAAGAATTTATCTTCCAAAATCTGGCAGTACATTTTGGGAGTTCATGTTTAGTCTCCTATCCTGAAAAGTCTGACTTGCAGAGAAGTACTAAAATGAACTCCCAAAACTTACTTAAGAAAACATGCCTAATAATTATGCACACCTGAATATAAGGAGTTTTTCACTTCCAGCCTTCACGGACAGTTATATATCACTTACAAATGATTAAATACAAAATTTATAGTAGTTATTAAGATTGTTGTGGTTTGGAATTGGTAAAATGTGCTTGGAAAAAAAAATATAACCAGATTATCAACATGCCTAATAATTATGCACACAGTGTAGATGATTTAGCAGCTTCCACATGTTTTTTCACTGTATTTTTACCATATTCAGTAGTAGATTAACCGTGCTATCAATGCTGTTGTTTACATCCAGGTATCTCCAACGTGGCTGTGCATCTGGGTAACTGACCAAACGGTGACGTAAGTGCAAACCCCCTATATGTTAATGTCACCATGCCTTACGGTTGCATTAAGCAAATTGCATTAAATCTAGACCCTAAGAAATGCTATATAGTGCATTTCGCCCTATGTGAGTATACTGTATGCGGACAAACCTGGATATACTTGTATATCCAACTTCATATAAAGAACTGATACTGTTACATTTTGCAATATATTTTTTTTAAATTGGTATCTTTGACCTTTTTTCCCATTCCATATCAGTTGACCTTAATCTTAAGGGGGACGTGTCCCCATCACTGTCCATAGTAGCTACCTGAATAACAAGCTGATAAATGAGTACCAACCTTCTCAAGTCATTCATAAGCCGAAAGGCTTTCCTCATGTGTGTGTGACTGAAGGTGTGCAACCCTTGGTCTTTGGCATCCTCCTGCGAATCCAAACTAGGCAAAGGACAAGGGACTCCAAATCTGATGAATAAATCAGAGCTTTGCAACTAACATGTTTAATAACAAAAACATGTTTTAAGCACAATAAATCCCTTGTTCTAAACACTAACTCATACTAGTTTCTCACGACTGTTCTGCACCTACAATTTTAATGATACTGGATGATGAGATCAGTTTATAGAGTACATCAGTGTATCGGGAATCAAGTATTGAACAAAACGATTAGCATGAGATTATTTTGATTATGTTCCGTGAACTGCTAGCCTGCTGGTTACAGCAAACTTTCACACGTTTATATAGGCGTTTATTCTAATTTTATATATATAATACTTAAAAGTTGAATATAATGTTAAAATACAGAGAGATACAGAGAATACACATACTGCTAGCAATTTAGCCGCTACAAATAGTACTAATAGCACTTCAGAATTCGCTCTCTAGCTCGTTTTACGCTTCAAACAACAGTTTTATCGAGTACTAGTCACGTCTGTGTCGTGTTTACCCAAAAACATATGTTGTGAGCTAACCGCGTCTTTCTTTTCTCTTGCAGCACATACTTACCCGTCACAGTCCATGTTTGAACAGATCGCGCTAGGCAGTTGGCTAAAGTTAGCTTGCTACATCATTTTTCGGCAGGTTTTGTAAGTCTCAGGTATTCCAAATATTGCCGTATGCGTTCGTTTGAAGCCTCGGGTCGAGTGCTGAACGTTTTCATCAGTCTGTTTCGTCCTCCGTGCTGTCTCTCATGTGATGGTCGGGGTTGTTTACCTGACTGGTTAGCAGCTCGCAGCTATCGCTGGGCTCACTGACTTTTACACTGAAGAACGTCGTAACGGTCCTCCATCATCAGCGCGTCGCCTGGCAACAGTGATACAATCGCTCTACGATCTCCAAGGTCACTCTTCAGAGCACAAGCACATCACTGCACTAAAATCCTTCTGTGGCCCTTATCAGCTATGTGAAAGTTAATCATTTATACTGTTATAGTTCAGAGCTAGGTAGCTTTCTTACAACCTATATAACACAACTTCATGCATTCAAACATTAATAACAGACTCAAAATATTCAGTTAGTTTTTTATTTAATTCAACAGACATTTAATGCCATGTATATTCTTATTTATGTGGACAAGTACAGTGATTCCCATCATGTTGCCATTTTGCATTCGATTCAACTCCAGTCAAAGAAACCAAGTGTAGCTGGCTTCCAAGTACCATTATCATGGCATCATCTTGGCATCAGCTCTGTAAAAACAAAGAGAAGACATTTTTCAGACATTTCATGAAAGATTTAAACACGCAAAATATTTCCAAGCAGAACCATTTTTATTGCAATGCACGCCCTCTTGAAAATCTCAACCCCATGGTAGACTCAAAAGTAGCATGTCTAGTGATCTACATATAGTTGAGGTCAAAAGTGTACATACACCTTGCAGAATCTGCAAAATGTTACTTATTTTACCAAAATAATAGGGATCATACAAAACACGTTTTTTTTTTAAATGTAGTACTGACCTGAATAAGATATTTCACATAAAAGATGTTTACATACGATCCACAAGAGAAAATAATAGTCGAATTTATAAAAATGACCAAATACACAAACGGGGGTGAAAACTTTTTAAATTTGAAGATCAGGGTAAATTTAACTTCTTTTGTCTTCTGGAAAACATGCAAGTATCTTCTGTAGCTTCTGAAGGGCAGTACTGAATGAAAAAAATATATATTTAGGCAAAATAAGAAAAATGTACACATCTTTATTCCGTTCAAAAGTTTACACCCCTTAATGCATCGTTTTTCCTTCTGGAGCATCAGTGAGCCTGTGAACCTTCTGTAATGGTTGCATACGAGTCCCTCAGTTGTCCTCGGTGTGAAAAGATGGATTTCAAAAATCATATAGTCATTGTAAAGGGTTTAAATACACGAAAATGCTGAAAAACCAAAGAATTTGTGGGACCTGAAGGATATTTTCTTAAGAATAGCAGCCGGTTTAACTGTTCAGGACAAACATGGACTCATGAATGACTATTATTTGCTCTTGTGGACTACATGTACGTACATGTACATGTATATGTATGTCTATTATGTGAAACAACTTATTTAGGACAGTACTAAATTAAAAAACAATAATAATATGCATTTTATATGATCCCTTTTATTTTGTTAAAACAATTAATATTTTCAAGATTCTGCAAGGTATGTAAACTTTTGACCTCAACGGTATATTTCGATTTCTAATCACTGAAAACACAAAACCTTCATTGTCAAGGTTTAATTTACAAAATCTTACCATGGGCATCTTGCCTCTTGGAGGTCCACAGGAATCTGGCATATGCGTTCATATGCAAACTCTGCTAGAATGCAAAGAAATTCTGTAAATATAATTGGTGTGACTTGCTGTATAAATGGACAGATTTTTAAAAAACCTGCTTACCAAACTCACTGGAGTTCATCCCTCATCATTCAGAGCAACTGGACTCACAGCCGCAGCAGGCCGTGAAGCTTAGAAGTCATCAAGCGGCGGCGCTTAGAAGTGAATTTTTATTTAAATCCTTCCATTGCATTCCCTCTGTGGAAAAAGAAAACAGATGCAGATGCATGTAAGCGTCAAGTCAACAAGCGTTGAAACATGTCTATCTACACAACCCCTTCAGATTTACACACTGTGCCTTTAGGAAGGGTCTATGTAGGAGGTGTGCTTTGAAAATGACAGTAGCACATCTCGCTTTTGAAAAGGCCAATGCCAAGAGGTTGCATCTTCACTAGTCTCACTGAATTATCAACAAAATCCACTGTCCTCTTAGAGTGCCAGAAATGTAGGACAAAACACGAGCAAAACACCGAGATGAGGAGGGGAGGGGGATTGATAAGATGTAAAGTAAATAACTGAAAGCACAAACCTTGCTTAACAAATGCTGATCTCCTTTGCATTTGATGTCATTAATATCTGGAACTAATGCATCAAGTATACAGGAACTATAAGCTTCGTTCTCCGGTTTGACCTTAAACTGGAAATCGGCTAAAATATTGGATTAAGACATAGCTACATAGACCACAATCACCACAGCGTCACACACATTGAACTACAGAGCATGTTCTAGTTTCCACTTTGCCTCTATGTTACATGGTCACCGCCAGTTAACGCTATTCACAGCTAGTATTGAGGAAATAAAGTTGCATGCACGCTTTACGTTAACGACTCACAAGTACCTGATTTCGTTCCAGGTGGATCCAAAGTATGTTAAAGACACACCCGATGTAATGTCTGGTGTATAAAGCATTTCTACAAACCTGGAAACCTGGTGCGATTATCCTATGGATTTTCAGCTGGGTTTCTACATCTCTGGAGTAGCCCTGGAGAATCCAATGACGTAGTAGTGGACACAGCTAAGGTATAGATCCGTCTTATTTGATCACTAAAAGTATTGGAACAAAGCTCTAAACATATTTTAAGAATAAAGACAACATATGCTTGGGAAAAGATTAACATCCCCACATGGCTGATGCATAGAAATGGCATTAGTATGGAGCACTAGAGCCAATGCCTGGTAAAGGCAAAGGGTGGCCTCCAATTTTAGTCTTACCTAGATGGAAAGACAAAATCGCTACACGGGCCTCATATAATATATATATATATATATACGTCAGAACCACCCAATAAATCTCAGCTGGTCATAAACCATAATGGCTACGGAGTAATGACTTTTATTAACAGAAATACATACAGTTCAGTTGTATCTGAAATAAACAATATTCAATAGGTTATTCCGTTGAAGCAGTAATACAATGAGACAAGAGCATTTAAGTCCTTTACTAAATGATTAACGGTAGGAAAACAACTCAAATCGGTCTTCAGAGTCCCGACGAAAAGGTTCGCTGTAACACCAATGACAATATTTTCATAGTGTGCTTGAACTATTTAACAAATGACACTAATTGGGAGGAGACACACGTTAGTCACTATATTATCGGATGTTTTAGTGAGCCTGAAACTAGTTCTTTTAACTTGCTTCGTTTTTACTGAAACGCCAAAGAATTTTCCGTTTAGGACGAACAGCTTCTAGTTGCCATCGAACCTAATTAAAAGTTCAAGCCTTCATTGGATGGCAGAAGAATCTGCAGCAAGTGCTTTAATCGAATGCAACAGTGCCACTTTTTCAGCTGCCTTTGTTCCTGGAGTGTTTTTCCCCCCCATTATTTTTTTAAAAAGCAATTGTTAGAGTTAAGAGGTGAATCACTGCAACTTTTAATTTGAAGCAAAAAAGTATTTGAAACACAAAACGGGTACTTGCAATCCCAAAAAGCATTGCAAATGACAGACAAATCTGATTTCAAGATTCTGAGTGTGTATGTAGAAACGACATTTCATGTTTATTGCAAAATGTGTATATAAAATATTGCATCGTTGGACGTTTCATGGGAGTGGTAGGTGCTAACGTGCCCCTTCTGGCACAATTTGCTTGTTTCGATTCAAAATTAATAAAAATGATTTTGAAATAAATAACCTCATAGCAGGTCTGTCCTGCCTTGTGAAGAAAAATAGGATTTTTATTTCAAGTACTGTTGCATTCAATAGATGCCTGCCGCCAGCCAATGAATTTTTGAATCTCTACTAGGGTTCACTGCCATTGGCTCTCAATCAAAATCAATTTAAATGTTTTGAAAAGAATTAAACAGACACAATAAAGATACAATACATATACTAAAAGGAGGAAAACACATGCCTACGCTAATTAACAAGCAAAAATTCTAATCTTAACTTAATCCCAAAGCACAAAAAAAAAAACTTGAGTAACAGTTTCGCAAACAGGTAGCCTGCCCCGACCACCACTGGCCAGTCTTATAATAAGCAGAGATCCACAGTAGTAGTCCTATGTCTTGCTGAAAAAAACAAAAACCAAAAAATCTCCCTAGTGCTTTAGGGAAAAGAGCAAAAGGATGTGTAGTAGTAGCCGTAACAGCTGTGAGATGCTGAGTAAAGTCGGATAGGTGAGCCCTACCTATGGATCTGCTAGGCTGGATAAGTTGTGAGCTCCTGAATGGAGCTTTTGGAGTGTTTCAGTCAATGCCATGCCACATTAAGGTGGCTCAATCTGGCTACTTAGCTGAAGATAATGTGTGATGTGGGCTGGGGAAGGAGCTGCTCTTAATTTGTGATCTAAAATACGCTCCTAATACGAGCCTCCGTAACCCCCCCTGCCGTAACCACCACCACCACCACCACCTCGGGAGTAAGGAGCGTTGCTTCTGCCCGAGTAATTACCTTTCATTGGGCCATAGCCAGAGGACTGCTGGCCATAGCCGCTGCCAAAGTCATTGTAGCCGTTACCACCGCCGTAGCCCTCCATTTGGTCCCCGTAGCCTCCCCCATACCCGCCACCGTATCCGCCTCCATAGCCTCCGCCGTAGCCGTCGTTGCCCCCATAGCCGCTGCCGCCGTAGTTGCCGTATCCGCCGCCGCCACCGCGCCCGCCGTAGCCGTTCTGCATTCTGCCCATCCCCCGTCCGCCTCCTCCTCGGCCGCCGCGGCCACCGCGACTACCAGCGGCCTGCATCTCCTGCTTGGTCAGGGCTTTCTTCACCTCCACTTTATGGCCGTTAATAATGTGGAACTTGAGCACCACGGCTTTATCGGCCGAGTCGTTGTCCTCAAAATACACGAAGCCGAAGCCCCGCTTCTTGCCGGTCTCTTTGTCCGTGATCACCTCCGCCTTCTCCACCGCGCCGAACTGGGAGAAGCAGTCGCGGAGGTGATCCTCCTCGATATCGTCTTTTAGCCCGCCGATGAAGATCTTCTTCACCTTCGCGAGGGCCTCGGGCTTGCCCGCGTCTTCCCGCGCCACGGCCCTTTTCAGCTCGACGTTGTTGCCGTCCAGTATGTGGGGTCTGGCCGCCATGGCCGAGTCCGCCTCCTCCGGGCTCGAGTAGGTCACGAAGCCGAAGCAACGCGAGCGCTTCAGCTGCTGGTTCTGCACGACCACGCAGTCCGTGAGCGTTCCGTATTGCTCGAAATGCTTTCGCAGCCCATCGTCGGTGGTCTGGACGTTCAGTCCACCGACGAACAGCTTGCAAAGTTGGTTTTCCATCTGGGCCGTCATCTTCGTAATCTAATCTCTGCTGGGGTTGATGTAAAATGGCGGTGAAATATAAATGGCGGCGGTGCGGACGGATGATGTCATGTAAGCGTAACCACGCCCACCGCAGTATGATCTCGATGGGATATGAGTTTGATTACTGTGGTAGCATCGTTTGTATTTCGGTAATACATTCAATACACTTTTCCAGAAATTTCAGTGTGGTTAGCTTTCATTTGCTGTGACGGATAAAATATTTTCTCTTACGAAGACGAGAACGTAACGTTCATTCAAAAAGGATAGCTACTGCGCATGCGCAGTGAAGACAACAACAGCCCACTACAGCAAAACAATGGCGACTGCCGTGGAGAATATCGTCAAAGTGTGAGTACATGTAGTTTTTAAACTCTTTGAATGAACATCCGTGTGATATTCTCAAACTGTGCCTTATTCGGAACGGGTTTGTTGTCAGCGGTAAAGCTGAAGCGTTGTTGATGCGGTTTGGTTGGCTATTAATGAAAATCAGCACCTCGTTCATTCATCGTTTTCTAACATCAAAGCGCGCTACAGCCATGTGTTTTTTTAAATCAGTTGCGATAACTAGTCCCTAGTTCTTCTGCTTGTTTCTGGCGTTTTGTTGTCTAACTTTTTAAAATTGTCGATAGTATTCCCGTTCCTTTTTAACACTGGCAAAAATTAGTACGTCTCATTGGGGTCCATTGATGTCCATTGTTTGTATATCAGCACGTTGTGACGCACCAAATGTAATTGACCAAAAAAACCCTCTAAGCTATTTTCTCATGACTGTAATTTAACTAATCAAAAGAGAATATGTTTACTAACAGTAAATCTAAATCACATGCTTTGAAGTAACTTGTATTTTATGTTTTCTCTGTTGTTTTGTATATGTGTGTGTGGACTAAAGGCTTGGAGAGCAGTACTACAAAGATGCTTTGGAACAGTGTCACAGTTATAACGCCCGGCTGTGTGCCGAAAGGAGCATCCTCATGCCGTTCCTGGACTCCCAGACCGGAGTCGCTCAAAGCAACTGTTACATTTGGATGGAGAAGAGACACAGGAGTGCAGGTTCAGCATCAGCCCAATACTTATTTTTTAGTTTCTCATTCTGGACCTGTTGGTACTAACATACCCGGTTTGTCATTAAGTTGGCTTGAGAAAGCCAATTTACTGATCTACTATTTAAGAATATTATTATTCTTCTTCTTCTGAGCCAAATTTCGGTATCTGTCTCCTCCTAGAGCTTTCAAGCTAGATCCACCAAACTCGGTCCAGACCTTCAGACTGGTCTGACTCGGTGTGCTCTGTGTTTTCTAACTGATCCGACTTACGGTTTTCGTAAACCAGACTATCAAAACCACCAAAAATCCCATAGACTTACATTGACGGAATGTTCAAATGAGCAACACTCTTCAAACTCCAACTGACAAAATTCAAATCTAAACTCCCAGAATCCCTCGAGGCTCAATCAAGCTTCCCATCTATGAACTATTTCTAATCCATTTATACTCATTTAAGCTTCCACTCTAATATTTCTAATATTTCTAATCTATCTAGCTAAATCATGCTAGCAACATGCTAGTAACATGCTAATCATGTTAGAAACATGCTGACAAAATTCTGGTAACATGCTAATCGTGCTAACAACATGCTAATAACATGCTGTTCATGATAGAAACATGCTAGCAATGTGCTAGTAACATGCTAATCATGCTAATTATCTTAGAAGCATGTTAACAAAATGCTAGTAACTTGCTAATCATGTTAGCAACATGCTAGTAACATGCTAATCATGATGGAAAAATGCTAACAACGTGCTAGTAACATGCTAATCATGCTAACAACATGCTAGTAACTTGGTAATCATGCTAGCAACGTGCTAGTTACATGCTAATCATACTAAAAACATGCTAAGAACATGCTAGTAACATGCTAATCATGTTAGAAACATGCTGACAAAATTCTAGTAACATGCTAATCGTGCTAATCATGATAGAAACATGCTAGCAATGTGCTGGTAACATGCTAATTATGGTAACATGCTAATAACATGCTAATCATGATAGAAACATGCTAGCAGTGTGCTAGTAACATGCTAATTATGTTAGAAGCATGCTAACAAAATGCTAGTAACATGCTAATCATGTTAGAAATATGTTAACAGCATGATAATCAGCTTGCAGAATGCTAGTAACTTGCTAATCATGTTTGCAACATGCTAGTAACTTGGTAATCATGCTAGCAACGTGCTAGTTACATGCTAATTATACTAAAAACAAGCTAAGAACATGCTAGTAACGTGCTAATCATGTTAGAAACATGCTAGCAACATGCTAGTAACATACTAATCATGCTAACATCATGCTAATAACTTGCTAATAATGCCAGAAACATGTTGGCATCTTGTTAATCATGCCAGAAACATGCTAGCGACATGCTAATCATGCTAGAAACATGCTAGCAACTTTGCTAATCATGCTAGAAACATGTTAACAATCTAGTAACATGTTAGCCATGTTAGAAACATGCTAGTAACATGCTAATCATGTGCGAAACATGCTATCAACAGGCTGATCAGGTTAATCATGCTAACAACATTCTTGTAACTTGCAAATTATGATAACAACATTGTAATCAGCCTATAAAAATACAAGCAATAAGCTAATCATGCTAAAACATGTTAAATCATGTAAGCAATGTGTTAAATCATGCTAGCTGCTTCCATACTATTACAGCTGCTTCAAACTTTCAGGCTAGGCTTTCTCAAGCCAACTTAAAGTTTGTTCTCAAACTTTACTCATCTAGTTTCTATTTAAGGTACCGCACCGGGGCAGCTGTACACGTACCCTGCTCGCCGCTGGAGGAAGAAAAGACGAGCTCACCCACCAGAAGACCCTGCTCTGGTTTTTCCTCCACTCAAAGCTGGTATTCTGTTATAACATAGCTTGTTTATAATGCTTTATTTCTTTCTTGCGATGATTATCTTTACCTGTTCTTGTGCTGTATCATTTTTTTGTACACAAAATTCAAAAGCCTCCAAATTATCAACATAATCTAGTCTTTAGGGGAAAACCTGTTGCACACAATCTACTAAATGCTTTCTGTTGTCTAAGTTTAGACTTTTTAAGTAAAAGGGCTTTTACTATTGTTCTAAAATTATCCCCATTCTGGTCATGTTACACGTCTTTTTTTCCTGTAATATCTTTAGTGATTTTTTCAGTAAATGTATTAAAAACTTTAATGTTATTCGTAATATTTTAAAATGAACTCTTACTGGACTGAAGCAACTTAGGTTTACTTTAGTATCCATACATGAAATTTGAGTATCACGTATGATACATCAGGTGAGTTACAAATGAGGACAAAGGCGATTGGACAGTAGAAGCAATCAAAACAGAAAAATTTAATATTTAAACATTTATTTGTTTATTTATTTATATTTAAGTTACCAAAACATGTTTTGGGAGATATAGAGTAAAAACCAATATTTAAATGCATTTTATGTTATAAGATCTCATTGATTTACATTACAAGCTATCAAAATGTTCTTATTTTTGATCTAATTTTATCTATGCATTCTCCTATATTATGCTATATGAGCCATAAAAGCCTGGTGTGTAAATAAAATACTTAACATATAACACACATGCAGACTTTTTACTTGGATTTCATTAAAAAAAAAAAAAATGTTGAATTTAAAAAACAATTTTCTGGCTGTTATTTCAAATGTCAGGCTTTACAGAGTTAATATGTTTAAACAATATAGATTGCGTTATTAAAGTCAGAGAAAATATTCAAAATTAGATTGTAAATCTTATCTAAATGATTCAAAATGGCATCTTTTCAAAGCTGAGCTGGAGCTAGGATTGAAAAAAGATGTGTTGGGCCCGTTGGATGGGAGCAGTCTGGAGGCCTTGCTGAAAGGAGAACCGCTGGATAAAAGAGCACCTACAGAGCTCAGACCGCCTGAGGAAGAAACCAACCTGACTGAAATCACTGGAACCAGTACGGCCAGCAGCCACAGCGGCTCTACGCGCATCAGGAAGGTATCAAAACACGCCTTTTCTATATGACATCTTATGTACTGTGACTTTCCTATGTGAATGCATGGCCTGATTGTTTCCTGTTGTTATCAGAGAATCCTTGAGCCGGAAGATTACTTGGATGATCTGGACGATGAAGATTTTGAGGAGGAGACTCCGAAAAGACGAGGAAAAGGAAAGTCTAAGGTAACTTGCCTGGTCTCCTGTTGCTTAATTAATTGAATATTGATACAATATTTACACTTTATTATCTCCTAATATGATAGTCCTTGGTCATGTGATGGCCTGGAGGAACAGTGTTATGAAAATGTTTTTTAATCTGCCAGGGTCGAGGAGTTGGAAATGGAAAAAAGAAATTGGAAGCTGCTGCAGCTGCACAGGAAGATCGAGACAAACCGTATGCTTGTGACAGTGAGTTGTGACACGTTATTTTGAGTGATTGTTGTTTTAAAAAGTCATTATAGAATTATAGAATTATGGTTATTTATTTATTTTTATTTTTTTCATAAAATCACTTAAAGGAAAACTTCACTTCCAGAACAACAATTTACAAATAATTTACTCACCCCCTTGTCATTCAAGATGTTAATGTCTTTCTGTCTTCAGTCGTAAAGAAATTATGGTTTTTGAAAAAAACATTTCAGGATTTTTCTTCATATAATGGGCTTCAATTGTGTCCCTGATTTTGAACTTCCAAAACGTAGTTTAAATGCAGCTTCAAAAGGCTCTAAACGATCCCAGCTGAGCAAGAAGGGTCTAGCGAAACGATTGGTCATTTTTTTTTCAAAAAATAAAAAGAAATGTATGGAGTTTTTTGCCATTCTCTACCTTTTTGAGCCGGAGTACACAGACGATGAACTTAGACGTGATTCGTAGTAGTGATGGGAAGTTCGGATCATTTTACCGACTCGGACCTTTGAGTCTCGTTCAGCAAAATTAACAAATCTTTTTGAGTCGTTTTGTTCATTTTAGCAAAATATAATTAAAATGTTACGTGTTACTTCTCTACACATCTACTGCTTACACAAACGTTGATCACACTACAAACAAGACAAAACTATAATAACTATAAGAAACAGATGAATTCATTGTTCACCTGGGTCTTTAGTCTATGATTAGCTCACCTCACCTCTTATCTGACAAGTTTTCGGGTTTGAGTCGTTCGTTCATCACGTGACAGCCCCATAAGATGAACGAACGACTCAAAAAACCCGAAGACTCAAAACAGGTGAACTAATTCCAGTACAGAACCTAATAGGATGTTGCACATGCACCACTGAACGAATCCCAACCCCCCGAGACAACTCGTTCTTCCCGAGTCACATTAAATATTAAAGAAAGCGCATTCCAGAGCTTGTGCTACACAAGCTTTTGTGCTTAAAAAGTATACAAATTTTTATTTTTTGAAAAAAAAAAAAAATGACAGATGGTTTTGATAGATAAGACCCTTTTTCTTCAGCTGGGATCTTTTAGAGCCTTTTGAGTCTGCATTTGAACTACATTTTGGAAGTTCAGAATCGGGGACACAATTGAAGTCCATTATATGAAGAAAAATCCTGAAATGTTTTCCTCAAAAACCATAATTTCTTTACGACTGAAGACAGAAAGACATGAACATCTTGGATGACAAGGGGGTGAGTAAACTATTTGTAAGTTGTTCTGGAAGTGGACCTCTCCTTTAACAATTAGAATTTAGTTTTTAGGTGACCTTTTTCACCCTGTTTTGTTCCGTTAAATTAGTTTTTTTTTTAGTAGTGATTCACTACTATTCAAAATTGAGGTAAAAATAACAGTAAACATTCTAATGTTACTTAAATTCTATTTTAAAATGCTGCTTTTTTGAACTTTATATTCATTAAGGAATTCTGAAAAAATGTGTCATGGTTTAACAAAAACATTAAGCAGCACCACTGGTTTTAACATTGATAATAAAAGATGTTTTTAAGCAGTAAAATCAGCATATTAGAATGAATTCTGAAGGATCATGTGACCATGAAGAATGGAATAATGATATAAATTCAGGTTTGATCACAGGAATTGATTACAATTTACAATATATTCAAATAGAAAACAGTGATTTTTAAATTGTAATAGTATTTCACAATTTTCTGTTTTTGTTGAAATAAATACAGCCTTGGTGAGCAGAAGAAATATTTCAAAAGTCTTACTGAGCCTGACTTTTGAATGGTAGTGAATGTAAATAACTCAGTTGTTGGGTAACCTTGCATGTACTCATGTTGATGCATTAGACGCAATTTGAGCAATTACTAGGGACAACAAAAAAAAAAGACAAATGAAGAATTAGAACAAATGAAAATTGAGTGCAATTTAAAGTTACATTATTCTGTCTAATGCACATTGAGAGTTCAAAACAAGAGCTCCAACCCATGTTCTTAACTAAGAAAACTTCAGAAAAATCAGTGAATTGACTTGTACCTGAAATTTAAAGGGGACTCAACCCTCTTTTTATCTGTGATATACTGTCTCAGTCTAAATTACATTCACACTGGTGTTTTAGGAAGCCAAACAAATTAGAATATAATAATAATAATAATAATAATAACAACAACAACGGCAGTAATAGCCATATATTGTAAAACAGTTGCACTGCAAAATAAATGAAAATGAATATTTCATAGGTGTATTATTTTTGCTTTACACTGCAGTAGGAAAATCACAATACTACTTTACTAATTTATACACTTGAGGGATATATTTAGAATTTGTACTGCAGTTACATTACCCATTTAAACCACTAGCTGTAAGCAATTCATACTGCACTTTTAAGCTTTTATTTTAAGGAAATGACATGAGAGCTTTTATTTTGAAGGAAAACTCACGCTTCAGTGAAAACAGGCCTACAAAAACACTGCATCTGCAGCGAAAATAAAGCATAACTGGTGGCTGTTGCATTCCTAAACATGCACTAAACTCACAGCACATGCAATAAACAAGTTCACTGCATTTATTCACTGTGAACAGAGCTGTTCTGAGATGTAGAAAACAGAATCACGAGCTGATCGCCTGAACAAAGTGCGCACTTCGCTTTGAAATGACTTGATGAAGGGAATAAACCATATTGTGCTTTCAGTTTTAGTTTGTTTGACAGATGCTGTGCCAGAGAATAATGGCCCAAAACACAGCTTTAAAGACCTTTTATGTTAGAATAAGAAGTTTAAATCAATTTGAAAAACTACACTTTTTGTCCAGAAGGCCTATCGTTTCATATCGTCACATGACTACGATAATATCAAGTTTTGCTGTTGTGATATTATGATATTGATAATATTGTTACATCCCTGTTTATTTAGAATTGATTTCCATCATTGGTTTTTGTCGTCTGTAGAAGGAGTTTTAGTACAATGAAAACCTTTGTTGCAATAGCAGTGAAAATCCTATTTGCACTACTGTTTTAACTTTAAACCTTTTCTTTTTTAGTCTGTGGGAAACGCTATAAAAACAGACCAGGTTTGAGTTACCACTACACTCACTCTCACCTGGCGGATGAGGAGGGAGAAGACAAAGAAGAACCTGAGATTCACACACCTGCACCACCAGAGGAACCCAAGAGTGAGTTCATTCATGATGGCTGCACATTATTTAATTATTATTAAAAGTGCACTTCTAACACATCAGTTAAATTGTTGTTCATTATCAATTTATAGGATTTAACGAGTATGCAACGTACTGTTCTTTATATAATATTTAAAAGTTGGGTATTGCTAGATCCTTGTGTCTTAAGGATATTGTATGACATTGCAAATACTTGTAACTTTTGTTACGACCACATTGATTGCAGCTTCAATTTGGATATTCCTGCCAGTCAAAACGTTATTAAAACCGGGTTTGTCCGATCCTCTGTTTTATTACAGCCCCTAAGAAAGGACCGAATGGTCTGGCGTTACCCAACGACTATTGTGACTTCTGTCTGGGCGACTCCAACATGAACCAGAAGACAGGCCAGTCGGAGGAGCTGGTGTCCTGCTCGGATTGTGGGCGTTCAGGTACAACAGAGACACAGTACAAACTGTAAAACTCCATGTTAAGATGCACAGATTTCACACATGGCCTTTTTCTCGCATCCCTCCTCAGGACATCCTTCGTGCCTGCAGTTCACTGCGGTGATGATGGCAGCTGTGAAGACTTACCGCTGGCAGTGTATTGAGTGCAAGTGCTGCAATGTTTGTGGCACATCTGAGAATGACGTGAGTCTCCTTACATGATCACTCAAACAAACCCCCCACACGGAAAACAATCTGTTAATGTGTTTGAATCCTCTTTTGCAGGACCAGCTTCTGTTCTGTGATGACTGTGATAGAGGATACCATATGTACTGCCTCAGCCCTCCCATGTCAGACCCTCCAGAAGGTACGAGCAATCGCTTTTATCACCGTTCACTGAGCCTCATGTCATTCCAGGCTCATGTGACTTTTTTTTTTGTTCCGTGAAATGCAAAAATAATTTTTGGAATGTTTGGAATTGTTTCTGATTCATGTTCTGGAATAAATGTTTCACTGTTGTTTTTGATACGTTTTTGAAATTTTTTTGATGCTTTATACCAATTTGTTTGTATTCATTGATGGTTATCAGCATCTATTATCAATTCATGTAGTACAGAGTGTTTCTCAAAACCATTTTGGACAACAGAACAAGCCAGTTTCACCCTTTAATTAATAGACTTCATAAAAGTGCGCTACCAGTCAAAAGTTTTTGAACAGTAAGATTTGTAATGTTGTTTTTTTTTTTTTTTTTTAATTAGCCTCTTCTGCTCACCAAGCCTGCATTTATATGATCCAAAATACAGCAAAAACAGTAAATTTTTTTTAAATATTTTAACCATTTAAAATATTTTCTATTTAAATAGAATTTAAAATACAATTTATTCCTGTGATCAAAACTAAATTTTCAGCATCATTACTCCAGTCTTCAGTGTCACATGATCCTTCAGAAATCATTCTAATATGCTGTTTTGCTGTTCAAGAAACATTTATTATTTTCAATATTTAAAAAAGTTCATTATTTAAAACAATGATAGAATTTAATACTTTTATTTAGAAAGGATGCTTTAAATGAATCAAAAGTGATGATAAAGACATGTATAATGTTACAAAAGATTTCTATTTCAGATAAATGCTGTTCTTCTAAATTTTCTATTCATCAGAGAAACCTGAAACAATTCTTCACAGCTGTTTTCTACTTAATAATAATAATAAATGTTTTTTTTAGCAGCAAGTCACAATATTAGAATGAGTTCTGAAAGATCCTGTGACTGAAGTAATGGTGATTAAAAATTCAGCTTTGAAATCCCAGGAATAAATTATATTTTAAAATATATTCAAATAGAAAAGTTATTTTGAATAGTAAAAATATTTCAAAATTTTACTGTTTTTGCTGTACTTTGGATCAAATAAATGCAGGCTTGGTGAGCAAAAGAGACTTTTTTTAAAGAAAGAAAAGAAAAAACATTAAAAATCTTTTTTTTTAAAAATGTTTGACTGGTAGAGTAGGTTATTTTTTAATGAACTTTAGGTACCTAGAACAAATTCACATCAGTGTCTATATTGTATGCTTTGGATGCAAAAACTTTATTATAGAAAACTTGTCCAAAACTAAGTATTTGTCAGACTTAAGCTGTTCTACATGCAGGGTCACTGAATAAAAAGGTGACAACAACAAAAAGTGAAAGTAAGCTAATAATCGCATATGGCTTTATTTACATTTATTTATGTAAATGTAACATCTGCAATCGTAGATGAATAAGACTTTTTATCAATATTAGAGGCTGAGAGGTGAATTAATGATTAGCTTCGTTGAAGTGAAAAGGCTATTACAGAGGATTTGCCTTTGATGGAATTGATTCCCAAACCCTACTGAATAGGATCAAGTGTATTAATCTACAAAAATGGCAAAAAAGCACTATTTAGAATATCATAAAAGTGGTTCATATGTCTGTCTATGCACATAAATGCAAACAAAAAGAGACTGCACTAAAATTTCCCTAAGTACTAGAAGCAGTAAAACATTAACGTGAAATAATATGCATAAGAAAATAGTTTTTCTAATAGCATTTTATTTTTAACATCAACATTTTTGATTGACGTAAAAAAAAAAAATCACACTTTTGAGCAAAGTAAGTTAACAGTAACTGAATAAAATATTTTAAAAAGTAAAAAGTAATTGCAACTATTTATCTCACAATTCTGATTGATGTTTTTCTTGCAATTCTGACTTTCAGAATTTTGAATTGTGAGATATAGACACACATTTTTAACTCACAATTACAGAATTATATCTCACAATTCTAAGAAGTTGAAGTTGTGAGGGGGAAAAAGTCAAAATTGTGAGTCACAATTATCCGTTTTTGTTTTTTTGGTGGCGCAAACAGCCTTCCATAGTAAGTAGCATTTTTGGGGAACACACCAGAACACAACATAAAGGTTAACATTAATTTTTGAATGTCACACTACTGACTTGTGTGCTATATTTCAAGTCTTGTGATGCAGTGCAATAGCATTGCATAAGAAACAGACCAAGAAAATAGTCCAGCAGGTTTATATTCATATATTCAAACTTGTCTTGTGAACATACATATTTGAACGCCAAAGCAGCAAGGTCACACAAGTTTATTGCCATTTAAGTTGCCACCGATGATTAATATTTGGCTTTAATTGTGCTTATAGGAAGCTGGAGTTGCCACCTGTGTCTGGCTCTTCTGAAGGACAAGGCCTCCATTTATCAGAGCCAAAACCCTGCGATGGAGTGACCGTGAAAACAGTCTACCTTGAAGAACACGCAGTCCTCACGTGCACACAGAAACACACTGTCGTGAGATTTTACACAATGCTGGAGAGGTAGAAAGAGAAATCATTGGCCCTAACCTAGTCATTGTCTTTGGTTTTTATTTCACTATGACTGTTACACACATCACAAGCAGTGTTTGAAATGAACGAGTGCACAAAGGAGAAGTTCGAAAAGGGTTATATACACTTCATGCATTATGAGCAGTATTTCCACATTCCTTGATGTTAGGGCCAATGGTTCACATGATTAAGCACCTGTTTATGCATTGCCAAATATTCTTTTTATGTCTTTATTCACTCAAGATACATTTGTTTACACAAAGCAAACATATGGCTTAATCCTTCAAGGATATCATGGATTTAAATATTCATTTGTACAAGAAGTGTATCTCTGTTTGTCGTATATATGATTATTTCTTGTAAGTTGTTCTTTCAGGAAGTAATTGTGCCAAGGTCCAAGATTCAAAAACCAGAAGATGGTGCTGTATTTTTATTTTTAAGGTCATGTTTTTTTTTTTTTTCATGCATTTTCTGGATTCACTCATTTTAATTTTACAAAAAACACACTCATAAGGCGGGTTCTCTTTCGTAGCAGAATTTTGTATGTGATATAACCGATATCTATTATTGTTGACTAACCATATTGAATTATCGTGAGTACTGTATCGTTTTGTATTTGTTTTGGTATATCATGTCAGTTTGTATTTGGTATTGAATGTAAATGCTGTATTTTTCTGTCTTTTTTATTTACATTTTTCATATTGGCCTTTCCATAATAAACATACATGTAACAGAGAAATTCATCTTAATTTTGTTTTTTTTTTATGAACACTACCAGCAGTAAATAAAGCCTATGCGCTGAAATTTACCACAGCACTATTATGGAGATGAATCAGACTTCTTTGTCAATATTAGAGGCCAAGAAGCAAATTAATGATTATCTTTGTTGAACTCAAAAGGTGATTAAAGAAGATTTGCCTTTGATGGAATTGATTCTCAATTCCCAAAGTCTTAGAATCAATTATTTTTGGAATTGATTCCCAAACCTGCTGAATACAGAAGTCTATTAATCTCCAAAAATGGCACAAAACTGATTTAGTGACCCATAAGTTTGTATATGGACATATGTGACCCTGGACCACAAAACCAGTCTTAAGTCTTACCTACTGTAAATGTATGAAAACTTAATTTTTGATTAGTCATATACATTGTTAAGAACATTATTTGAAGAACTTTAAAGGCAATTTTCTCAATATTTAGATTTTTTTGCACCCTCAGAAATCCTGATTTTTAAATAGTCGTATCTCGGCCAAATATTGCCCTATCATAACAAACCATACATCAGCTTATATAGTCAGCTTTCAGGTGATGTATAAATCTCAATTTTGACAAAATGACCCTTATGACTGATTTTGTGGTCCATGGTCACATACGTGCAAAAAAAACATTTTTATGACTGGTTTAAAAAATTAAAAGATTGCGCTAAAATGTAGTACTACAGCCCTGAGATCCATAAAGAAGCAGCAAAACATTAACATGAAATAATATGTATAAGAAACTATTTTTTAACATCAACAGTTTTGATTAAAATTAAAAAACGGTCACACTTTTGCACAATGTTAGCTTTATTCCAGTGTGATAACATTAACATTAACTTATGGAAGCCTGTTCCGCCACTGAATAAAATTTTTAAATAGGTAATTGCAACTTTTTATCTCACAATTCTCATGTTTTTCATGCAATACCGACTTTAAGAATTCAAACTTGCATGATAGAAACGTATATTAAAGTGAGAATTATGAGATCTTGCAATTGCCAGTTACAAAGTCAGAACTGTGTGATTTTAAACTTGCAATTCTGAGGAATAGAGAGTTTTATACCTCTCAATTATTAGAAGTTTGTGTTGTAAGGGGAAAAAGTCAGAATTGTGGGATGTAAACTCACATTTTTTATTATGTGGCATAAATAGGCTTCCATAATAACTAGCATTTTTGGGGTAAAGAAAATCCTCTTTGGGTCTAAATGACCAGAATACAACATAAGAGTTAACATTAAGTTTTGAATGTCACACTACTGACTTATGTGCTATATTTCAAGTCTTGTGAGGAACAGACCTAAAAAAAAATAATAATAAAGTCAGCAGGTTTTAAAAAGCAATCAAATCTCATGTGTGATAGCACTATAACTCTGAGACCCAGTAAAACATGCGTGAAATAATAGGCATAAGTGATTTAGGGAAAAAAAATAATAATAGCATCGGTTTTAACATCAAGACTTTACATTAAAATTTATATAATATAATCTACGAGCTTATATTCTGCGGCATGACAAATTATATTTTAGCACAAGTTTCACTCTATGTCACTATTAATTTCATATCTACAGATCTAGTACAAAGTTTATATTTCGTCACCTTAGAATTGCAAGGTTCTATCTGACATTTTTGTCAAAATTGAGTTATTCACATATTCTTATTCGTTGACAACTTATTTACATTGTGATGTTTCTTTTGTAAGCTTTTGGGCCTTTTTTAGAAAACAAAAATGGTCCTATCTACAGAACTCTATGGAACGCAAAAACTTTGAAGCTCAATATCTCAAAAGTGCTCAAAATGCAGATACAACCTTATAATTCTAAGATGACAATTTATTATTTATATTTATTTTATTTTTATTTTTTTCACTGAAATGAATGTACTATGTCTTATTTAGATTTTTTATTTAATATTTTGTCTTTTAGTGGATTTTATGCTACTAAATTATATTTATGATCCATTTCCATTTATTAATCATATTTTGAGCATATTCCTGAAGTAAAGCAATAAGCCCTGTGAAGCCATGGATTACAGTAAATTTATAACAACTAAGGGGCGTTGTTTGGTAAAACTGTAAACCACAGCTTCACATGGCTTATTGCTTTTATAAAACGGTTATTCCATATATGTAGTAAGGTTTTCCGCCATTATTCTTCCGCCAAACAATGTAGTTCCTCAGAAACAGTTGTGGTTGCAACAAAGGGGTTGCCTAGCAACACACAAATGTAAACAAAGTTGTATGTTTGTAGAGTAAAAAGCTATATAAGTTTAATAATGCTAAAAATGCACAAAAATACTAAAATACTATTTTAAAAATTGTGTATGAAATATATATTTTCCAAAACATGTTTTACTCTAAACCTACCAAAAAAAAAAAAAAATCAAAGCTATAAATCTAAACAAGTTGTGCTCCAAATTTAAAGTTGATATCGAAAAAAAAATTAGCTTTCAGTAAGATTTTGTTTGGGCGCAATACCAAACTTTTCCACTAGGTGAAATTAGCTTCCTAATCATTTCCGATGCAGCCATTTCTGATCTTTCATGACTATTTTCTTCAGGAAAATGTAACCTTTCTGAATCATGACCATGTTTTTTTTTTTTTTTTTTTTCTTTAAAAGCAAGTGCCAAAACCTTTGCCAAGTTTCATACCATTCTGATAAAGTAAAAAAACCTACATTTTTTCAGTCAAAAATGACCGAACAGTGATAAAAGAGTTTATGCTTGAAAAACATACCGTACTTAGATGCTACATTGTGTACTTTGAATGTGTCAAGTAAGGCAGATTTTCAAATTTAAAAACTGCTACATTTCCTACCAAGACGTAATTTCAAAAACAGATAGTCTGAACTTCATTCATCTGATGATTAACTTTTATCCCTAGGATCTTTTCAAGCTTACATGCTCTTTGGCATCAGCGTAAAGATCAGCATTTGTCAACCAGTGCTGATTCACTGATATCACAAAGAGAAAACCCAACTCCAGCAAACGTCATGATGCAATCAGCCATTTCCGGTCGGGGTCCATCTGATCCCCTTCTTATGCTCCTTCCACTTACAGAGCAGCAGCGCCCTGAACGTGACCCGGAAGTGCTTGTTACAGAGCGCGTAGCAGACGGGGTTGACGGTGCTGTTGACGTAGCAGAGCCAGTATCCCAGCTGCCACAGGCCCTCGGGAACGCAGTCGTCGCAGAAAGTGGACACCAGGACCATGATGTTGTAGGGCGTCCATGTTACGATGAACGCCAGGAGAATGGCACTGAGGGTCCGGGCCGCTTTCTTCTCCCTGATCAGACCCGAGGTCCGGGCTTTGCGGCCCTGTTGGCCGGTGCTCGCCGATCGAGTCGGAGTTTGCACGGCATTCGTAGTTTTAAGAGAATCGAGCGAATTCTGACTTTCTGACTCGCAGCTCCTCTTGGTGGCATTACGGTTATTGTTGAGATTATTGACTGCGGTTTTATCCATCCGAACGAGTGGAATGTATTTGTCATTGTCGTCCATCTGTGGATGGCTGTATGTGGTGTATGAGTTGGGCGTCTCGTCTCTGTCCTTTCGTTTCTTCCACCACGCTGCTGTTCGGTGGGTGATGATTGGACAGATGGTCCTGTGTGCCTTCCTGTGCGGGTTCAGGTCTGTTTGTGGTCTGATGTCTTCAACGCTGCGAGAATTGCTGTGGCTAGAATTCTGGGAGACATAAATGAAATGACAACAATGTAATGTAAACATCTTTGCTCTTGCATCAGTATAAATTTCATGTATTAGTTTACATCAGCTGGAATGATTTTAAGCTTATTTAAAGATTCTATGGTAAGACCCTATGATCCGAAGGGGTAGTTTGAGTCTTGTAGTCCATATTTGTTAGCTTCAGGGTCATGTATATGATAACGTTCATCGATAACAATAACAAATTATGTTTTTATCAGAAATACAAATACAAAATTTAGAATTTTTCTCTACAAGCAACATGGACCAAAATGATGATTTTATACATAGTTTTGTTCAATAAAAAGGTCTCTAGAATGAAAAATAATAAAAGTTGAAAAAGAAAATTAAAAAAAAGTAAAAAATGTTTTTAGTTATTGAAATTAAAACGGAAAAAGTAAAAAACAAAAAGTTTTTAGTTTTAGTATTTTTACAGTTTCCATTTTTATTTTACATTTTTCATACAAGAAAAGAAGTTTAAGTTGATGTAATAAAATGACTAAAACTAAAATTGTAATAAAAGTTGAAATAAAAGGCTTAAAAAATAATAACAAATTACAAAACCACATAACAAAATGACAAAAAATGTTAAAAAAAAAAAAAAAAAAAGGTAAATTAAAAAAATGATACGTCCGATTTTCAGGTTGCACTAAAGCTTGTACCTCCTTTATTTTACTTAATTTTACTACATTAACTTAAACATCTTTTAGTTAGTTATCATGGCAAAAATCTTACAGAACAATTGAAAAAATAAATTAATTAATTAATTAATTTTAGTTTTTCAGTTTTAATTTCAATTACTGAAAACATTTTTTTTTTTTTTTTTTTTTTAATCATTCTTGTGAGCTCTTATTGGACAAAATATATAAAATCATTATTTTGGACCATTTTGCTTATAGACAAAAAACTGCAAATTTAATATTTGTAATTTTGATAAAAGTGTAATTTGCTTTTATCAGAAATACAAATATGAAATTTGCAGTTTTTTGCTCTTTAACGAAAATGGACCAAAATGATAATTTTATACACATTTTTGTTCATAAAAAGGTCTCTAGAATGATAAATTAAAAATAATAATAATAATAAAAATGTTTTCAGTAATTGAAACTAAAACTTAAAAGTTAAAAACATTTTTTTTTTTTTTAATAATTTTTTGCAATTTTCATTTAAGATTTTTGCCATGACAACTAACTGAAAGTTTAAGTTGATGTACTAAAATTAGTAAAAAAGTAAATTTAAAAAATGATGGGTTTGATTTTCAGGTTGCACTAACATTTGCACCTCCTTGATTTTATTTCATTTTAGTATATCAAATAAAACTTCTTTCAGTTGGTTACCATGGCAAAAATCTTAAATGAAAATTATACAAAAATAACAATAACAATAATAAAATAAATGTTAGTTTTTCAATTTCAATTTCAATTACTGAAAACATTAGTTACTTTTTTTCTTAAATGTATCATTCTAGAGATCTTTTATTGAACAAAAATATGTATAAAATCATCATTTTGGTCTATTGTGCTTATAAAGAAAAACTGCAAATTTCATATTTGTATTTCTGATAAAAGTGCAATTTGTTATTGCTGTCAATAAACATTAGCATAATCCTGGCTACCAGGATTATACAAAAGAATGGAAAAAAGTACATTTGTCACCAATAATAAAAAAAAAGATTAATGAAAAATGTATATATTAATTTACACATTTATTTATTTATTTTATTTTTTTTATTGGTCACAAATTTATTTTTTCCTTATTCTTTTGTATAATCCTGGTAGGTTAAAAATATATATATATTTCTTACGTCATTCTCCAAGATGTTATGTTATTTTAGGTGTTAATTTTAAGTGTTAGCAATAGATATTTTACATTTGATATACATTTACCTATATTTTAAAATAGATATTTACTAATTTGTCTCTATTAAATGCATTTTTTTTTCACTCAATTTTAACCATTAATTAAAGGCATTCAACATTACAGCATAATTTAAAGCCATTGTTTTTTTACATTTAATAAGCTTTGAAAAATATAAGAACTATATGTTAAGTGAACTTAAAACAATTGTCACAAACTATAAATTGTATATGCATAAACTACAAATTAAAAAATGAAAAAACAAAAAACAAAACGCTCACTGATGCTCCAGAAGAAAAAACAATGCATTAAGAGCCAAGGGGTGAAAACTTTTGAACAGCATGAAGATGTATACATTTTTCTTATTTTGCCTAAATATCTTTTTTTTTTTTTTTATTTAGTACTGTTTCCCAGAAGACAAAAAAAAGTAAAATTTACCCTGATATTCAAATTCAAAAAGTTTTCACCCCCCTTAACACATCGTTTTTCCTTCTGGAGCATCACTGATGCTGACAAAGAACCTTTTTATGAACTAAAGTGTAAAATAATGGACAAGCGCACATGAAACCCACCTGAGATGTGTTTCCCGTGCGTCCTCCCTGTGAAGCGATGAGTCCAGCGAGCTGCTGCGAGCGTTTCTCTGTCTCACGGTACACCCGCCAGTACAACGTCACCATCACGCTCACCGGCAAGTAAAACGCTGCGATGGCCGTTCCAAAAGTGATCACAGGCTGAGACAGGAACTGGATTGAACACTCTCCTTCTGGAACAGTCCGTTCACCCACTATATACTGCCAGAACAAAATGGCTGGAGCCCAAAGCACAAACGAGACGGACCACGCTAGAGTAATCAGCACCGCGGCTCTTTTGGGCGTTCTAGTGGCCCGGTAGGTCAGAGGTCGCATGACGGAGAGGTAGCGGTCCACACTGATGGCCAGCAGGTTCATAACAGAGGCGTTGCTGGCCACGTAATCCAAAGCCAGCCACATATCACAGGCTAAATTTCCTAAAGACCACTGACCCATCAGAATGTAGGTAGTGTAGAGGTTCATCGAGATGGCGCCTAAAAATAAGTCGGCTACGGCCAAGCTTAGGAGGAAGTAGTTGCTCACTGTCCTCAAAAGCGGGTTGAGCCGAAAAGAGATCATGACCAGGACGTTGCCTATGATGGTGATGATGGAGAGGGGGACGGTTATGAGAGTGATCATGGCCGTCCTCCAGGTGACCACACCAGAGACCGCCACATCTGTCCCGTTAATAACACTGGAGAGATTCAGTGCGAATGATGTGGTGTTCATCATGAACTGAAGATGAGATGAGATTATCTTTGTATTTTAAATGTTCAGTGCATGCTTTGCATCACGTCTTTTAGGGGATTCCTGATGTCTGATCATTCTGTGTAGACAAAAAAGTAGGTTGTATGAATATACTGCATGTTTAAGTCATACAAACTCTTAGTGGACAAAAATTATGAAAGTTTACACACAGAGGAAAAAACATATGTTTTTTTTTTTTTAAAGAAATCGCTTACCAAGCCTGCATTTATGTGATCCAAAATACAGCAAAAGTAGTACTGTGAAATATTTTACTATTTAAAATAACTGCTTTCTGTTTAAATATATTTAAAATGTAATTTATTCATGTGATCAAACCTAAATTTTCCAAGCATTATTACTTCAATGTCACATGATCCTTCGGAAACCATTCTAATATATTGATTTGCTGCTCAAGAAACATTTATCATTATTATTATTATTATCATCATCAATTTTTAAAACAGTTGAGTAAATTTTTTTCAGGATTCTTTGATGAATAGAAAGATCCAAAGATCAGCATTTATATGACATAAAAAGCTTTTGTAGCATTATAGACTATACCATTCAATAGCTTGGCATCAGTGTTAATTTTTTTTTATCGAATATAATTTCTTTTTTATAGTAATTACAGAAATTATTACTTTTAATTAGCAAGGATGCTTTACATTGATCAAAAGTTGTTACAATGTTACAAACAAAAGTGTTACAAACAATTTCTATTTCAGACAAATGCTGTTCATCTGGATGATCTGTGTATCAAAGAAACCTGAAAGAAACAGCTGTTTTTGAACATAATATTAATAATCATATAAAATAATAATAATAATAATAATAATAATAATAATAAATCTGATTTCTGAATGATCATGTGACTGGAGTATTGATACTAATATACACTACTGTTCAAAAGTTTGGGGTCAGTAAGACTTGTAATAGTCTTTAAAGAAGTCTCTTATGCTCATCAAGGCTGCATTTATTTGATTAAAAATATAGAAAAAAACAGTAATATTGCAAAATGTTTTTACAAGATAAAATAATGTTTTTTGTTTTAACATACTTTAAAATAGAATTTATTCCTGTGATGAAAAGCTGAATTTTTATCAGCTGTTACTCCAGTCTTAAGTGTCACATGATCCTTCAGAAATCATTCTAATATGCGGATTTATTATTAGAATGATCAATGTTGGATAATATCAACAGTTGTGCTGCCAAATATTTTTTGGAACCTGTAATTTTTTTTTTTTTCAGGATTCTTTCATCAATAACAAGTTTAAAAAGTACAGTGTTTATTCAAAATATAAATATTTTATAACAATGTAAATTATTTATTATTAACTTTTAATAAACTTTTAATTATTAACTTAATACATCCTTGGTGAATAAAAGTATTAATTTCTTAAAAAAAAAAGAAAAAAAGAAAAAGAAACAATAAAAATGTACTGACCCAAACTTTTGAACGGTAGTGTATATATATATAGAGAGAGAGAGAGAGTACTGTGCAAAAGTTTTAGGCCACTAGTATTTTCACCAGCTAAAAAATGGTATAAAGTAAGTTATTTCTATCTTTTGCTGTAGTGTGTCAGTAAAAAATATTGGTTTACATTTCCAAACATTCTGTTTGCCATTAATTGTAATAATCTAGTGAGATTTTTGTTTGCACAAGGAGTCTGGCAACAGCCAGTGCTCCACACAGAGATCTGATCTCACCATCATCCAGTCTGTCTCTGGAATGACATGAAGACACAGAACAAACTGAAACAGAGTAAATCCAGAAGAACTGTGGCAACGTCTCCAAGATGCTTCAAGAGACCTACCTGCAAAGCTACCTGAAAAATTTTGCGCAAATGCACCTAGGGCAAAAGCTGCTGTAAACGCAAAGAATGGTCGCACCAAATGTTAATTTCATTTAATAGAAGGTTATTGATAAAGAAAATCTATTTATGACAGCATCCTCATTTTACAGCATTTTTACACAAGTGCCTAAAACTTTTAACAGTGCTGCAGCTTTGCAGGTCTGAGTTTGTTCTGTT
Source organism: Labeo rohita (assembly GCF_022985175.1). Lineage (NCBI taxonomy): Eukaryota > Metazoa > Chordata > Actinopteri > Cypriniformes > Cyprinidae > Labeo > Labeo rohita. Next base: position 3,174,391 of record NC_066882.1, on the reverse strand, counting down.
TCTTCATGTCATTCCAGACAGACTGGATGATGATGAGATCAGATCTCTGTTTGGAGCACTGGCTGTTGTCAGACTCCTTGTGCAAACAAAAATCTCACTGGATTATTACAATTAATGGCAAAATGAATGTTTGGAAATGTAATCTGATATTTCCTACTGACACACTACAGCAAAAGACCGACTTTAACTGACTTCAAACCATTTTTTAGCTGGTGAAAATACTAGTGGCCTAAGACTTTTGCACAGTACTGTATATATATATATATAAAAAGAAGAGACTTCTTTAGAAAACATTAAAAATCTTTTGACTGGTAGTGTAAATCTTAATGTAAAAAATAAAATAAAATAAAAGAAAAGAATAAAATATTATATTATTATATAAAATATTGTCAAAACTTTTAAAAGGAATAATCATTTTAAAAGTAATTTTACAGTAGGTTTGATTGCCACAACAAAAAAAAATAAATAAATAAATAAAATAAAATAAAATAAAAAAAATCACAGGGCCCTATAATTGTAAACAAATTAATAAGTTATTTCAGGAATTCAGTTAATTAAACATGGCTTTCATTAATAAAATGTAATTAAACTATTAACATATAATCTAGAAAAATGAAAATGGAAAACAAAATGTCTTAATTATAAAGCATTACAAAAGAAATAAAATGGATTTCAAAGGGCCCTACTAACATTTTAAAAGACTTACTGATGTTGACATTCAGTCTTGAGGGTCTGAAGGGCTCAGATTGATTCAGTTCAATCGCAATGACTCTTTACTTAACAGTGACTTACTGCCACCTACAGGCGGTTTTGATTTCACATTTAAAGTATCTTTTTAAAAATACATGAAAATATCAGTATTCAGTGTTTTGTTTAAAATAACAAAATATAAATGCCTACATCTAAATGCCTTAAACTCTTGACTTATGTCTTCGTTTTAGGTTGTAATGTTTACCTTTTTCTAAAGTAATGTGAAATTGATTTTTGATTTTTGAAATTGATATATATATATATATATATATATATATATATATATATATATATATATAATATTTCGTTAACCGAAAATTCTCCGTCATTGATGGATATATATATATATATATATATATATATATATATACAGTGTTGGGGAGTAACTAGTTACATGTAACGGAATTACGTAATTTAATTACAAAATAAATGTAATTGTAATTAGTTACAGTTACTGAGAAAAATTGTGTAATTAAATTACAGTTACTTTTGAAAATATTAATGATTACAAAGGGCGTTACTTCTGAATTTTTTCACATACACACACTTCTTTCATAAATTGCATTGACTGCTCTAAAATGAGACACCAATGTTTCAGGAGTTTAGGACAGAATAGGACACATGCTTATTCAATATGTTTTATTTCCTGTTTGGGTTTATGCATATACTTTAGTTTTTAAGATTAATTGTTTTTTTTTGTTTTTTTTCAAGGCATTGTTAGATGCCAGTGTTTCCTGTCGTAACTATCCAAACATTTGTTTTTAAAACCAGTATCATAGCTATTAAACTATTTCTTATGATTTTAAATCAGTATTTAACCTCCGAATGATCTCAACGTAAATAAGAAGTGTTAAGTCTGAATTTGTGGTGGCTTTGCTTTAAATTAAATTATTACACGGCTCTGTGGAACACTTGATTCCGATTGATCAGTCATGACATTCCAAGGTTATTCCCTGATAACAACTGGTAAAAGCTAATTACACAGACTCATCTGGGCAACTTAAGTCAGCGCTATTTGCTTGATAGTTTTTCCTTGGTGAAAGCTTTGCTTTTGGTTAGCTAATAAATTATTAAATCTCAATTCAATGTATTGTGCACGATTTCCTAATTCTGTCAACTTACCGCTTGCTAGTTTTTTGCATTCAAATATTATAACTCAGATCAGTGTTTTGTGTCTAATTACTTACTTTTGTGGCAAGCAGCTGTGTAATAAGTGGGACAATGTACAATTGTTATCGCAAAATATAGATGTATATTATCCCTTACTTATTATAATCTTAATTCAAGTGATGAAGGATTTTGAAAGTCTGACAGTAATCAGTGTTGAGTGCTACTGTAAGGTTAACTCTGCCTGGCTTAAATGTTTTAAAATGATTAACAGTTGAAAATATTAGTAATCAAAAAGTAATCAAATGTAATAAGTTACATTACTTTAATAAAGTAGTTGAAAAGTTACACTACTTATTACATTTTAAATCGAGTAACTTGTAATCTGTAACCTGTTACATTTCTAAAGTAACCTTCCCAACACTGTATTAAGTTAATAATTAAAAGTTTATTAAAAGTTAATAATAAATAATTTACATTGTTAAAAAATATCTATATTTTGAATAAACACTGTACTTTTTAAACTTGTTATTCATGAAAGAATCCTGAAAAAAAAAAAACACAGGTTCCAAAAAATATTTGGCAGCACAACTGTTGATATTATCCAACATTGATCATTCTAATAATAAATCCGCATATTAGAATGATTTCTGAAGGATCATGTGACACTTAAGACTGGAGTAACAGCTGATAAAAATTTCAGCTTTTCATCACAGGAATAAATTCTATTTTAAAGTATGTTAAAATAAAAAACATTATTTTATATTGTAAAAACATTTTGCAATGTTACTGTTTTTTTTCTATATTTTTAATCAAATAAATGCAGCCTTGATGAGCATAAGAGACTTCTTTAAAGACTATTACAAGTCTTACTGACCCCAAACTTTTGAACGGTAGTTTATATATATATAAATTCTCCGAAGGCCGTCCGTACCTTTGACAGATTACGCTGAGGGTGATCTATTGTAAACTGTAACTTTATTGTGATTCCCACCCTTGTCCAGTTGGTTGCGAGTGTGCTCCAGTCTGGCAGAAAAGCATGGAACGCAGAACAAAAACAAAACTGTCACGAATGTTTTCCTATGTGTTTGATTACGCACAGGCAGTACACAGAAGCTACAACGATCTATCACGCCACAATAAAGAGCACCAAAGCGGTATTTATTCCTTGAATTTCCTAATGAAATGGACAGAATTTGGAATTTGAAACTTTGTTTCATATCAAAAGTATTTCTTGGAAGGAAGGCGCACTATGTACTGTTCGATAATCAACTGAAAACAGCATAGACCAAAAGATCGATTGAGATTTAAGAAACGATATTGGTTCATTAAAATGACATTATAATTGTGTTATTATAATTAAAATATGAAAATTAAAATGACAGGTAATAATAGTTTAAGACAGAATTTTTACGACCCTGCCCTGTGGACAATGTTAAAGTGTGCAACCTCAGATTGATATATATATATATATATATATATATATATGTATTTGCATTTTGAATGTAATTTGGCATATAAATGCATTAAATGGGTTTAGTTTTCATGGTTATTAATGTATGCAATTTCAGCAATACAAATGTTCATTTTTCTAAAAAGGAAACAAATTAGCTGTTTATTTTAAGAAACCTATCTTATTTTCTCTTGCATATTTAGTATTGCTCTTTAATAAAGAAAATGACGACTTATCCGATTACTTGATTAATCGATGGAATAATCGGGTAGAATACTCGATTACTAAAATAATCGATAGCTACAGTCCTACTGTATAACATCTTAAGAAGTCTCCATCAAAATTTGATTGGTCATGATGATTAGTTATAAAAGCCAGGGGAATATTTGCTCATGTTAGCCTGTTTATTGATGGTCAGCCTGAAACACACACTAGCCAGCACTGCAAAGTCAACATCGTCATCCTGAAAACAACTTTTCATGTGTATTTAATGTACTTGTGCTGTAAAAACTCAAGGCATAACGTTGTGCGTAGCTACGTATCGCAAACAGTGCGGTGTACGCCAAGTCTCTGTGTATAAAAGCATCTGTGAAAGGACAGAGCAAATTTGATGTCAATGGTAGATGTTTTTACAGTACCGTACAACATAACCTCACAGGAGTCAGTCTGTTGGAGTTAGCAGTCAGGTGAATAAACGTCAGAGACGGTGGCATTAGGAGTACGGCGCCTCGGGTTACCATAGTACACTATTAATATAGTCACTAATGTCATTTGCTAAACAAAAAAGACTTTAAGCACTTGACAAACAGCACTTTCTAGTCCACGGATGCAGATCCTTCTTCCGAATGCTCTAGTTAATCCCGCCAGACAGGTTCCTCTGTATGAAAAATCGACAGTTACAAAATAAGGAGTTCACTCCACCCTCAGCAATGACGAACATCAAGATCAATGAAGCAAGTTTGGAAAATGGGTCAGTCAGTGCAGACCACTAATGTCTTTACTGTTTGTCATTAAACACGGTTATTATTTATGATCTATTTTAATAAGATTATTTAAAATCTTTATTCATTTAATTAAGGATTCGCGAGCTAGTCATTCTAGTCTCTTCTTAAGCCTCAAATTTATTTTACAGTTTCCAAAGCCATTGTGAGCATGCAATTTGTCATCTTGCAACAATTGATCTACATCAACTGCTGAATTTTAAAAGCTCATTGTGATCTTATTTAGGGCTCAGTACAGTTTGTGGGTAAACAAACATGAATAAGTACCTCTAAGCCCCTCTAATTATTTCAAAAAGTGAACGCATGGTGTCAAGAAAGGGTCAAGGACAAAAAAAAGTTGGTCACTGTCATGTGATCAGAAGGTGAAATCAATATTATACCACATTTTCACAGGTGGAGAAGACCAGAGCTGTATATCTCAGCAGTGTTGCATAGATTACTTACAAACTAGTCTGTTACTGATTACAAATGACTTAATAAAAACTCGTTTTAGGTAATGCATTCTGACTACTTTTGGCTTACGTTTTGAATGGGATTACTGTTATAAAAAGCGAAGAGAAATAAAATATATTTCATTATTTTTTTATCAACGTTATGAAATAAACATTAGATTCCTCCAGCGTTTCGCAAACAAGGATAAATGAAAACTGCTGAGGGTTTATGAGATAATAAGAAGATAATATTTAATTAAATAATAAAAATGTAAAACTAAACTGAATTGAAAGTACATTTTATTTGTTTACTTGCATGTCAGTGTGACCATTAACTGATATCAGACAATTGCGAGCATGTGAATGTGTTGTTAAATTATTAAAATATAAATATTATCATGATATAATTGACTGAGAGTTGCTTTTGTCCTCAAAGTCAGAAGCATGGATTGCAAATTAATTTACATGATATTTACATAACCATTCCATATTGTGAATATTCAAAGCTAAACTATATGACAAAGTAAATTTTTACATTTTAAAATTTTAATTCTCTTTAAAAGAGAAAAAAAAAGGATTCGAGGGAATCAATAGATTATAAATTATTTACTGCCACTTTGTGAATAATTTGTAATCATGTAATCCGTTAAAAAAAGTAGTGTAATCTGATTATGAGCATTTTAAAATGTAATATAATCTAATGTAGAAATTTTTTGGAATCTGATTAATGATTACATAATCCAGACTACACGACTACACCTAGTACTAAATCTCAGTAACTATAAGGTTTTGAGTCAAAACTTCAAATATGTTTAGCAGTTATTTTGTGTTTTAAACTAAGAACATTTTAAATGATTTGAGTATTTGTTTTCTCTCTGAACTAAAATTCCAAAAAACATCCATAAATAAATCAATAAATAATTTACTTAAATTATTTTTTTGGAATTTTGTTTTGGAATTTTTTAATTATATAAATAAATATAAATTATATATATATATATATATATATATATATATATATATTTTTTTTTATATATATATATATTTATTTATATTTAAATTATTTTTTTGGAATTTTTTTTGGAATTTTTTAATTATATAAATAAATATAAATTATATATATATATATAATTTTTTTTAATATATATATATTATTTATATTTAAATATATATACATAAACTATAAATTATTTATAAGACTATATATATATATATATATATATATTAGACAAGAGGCTGTTACATAACGAAGGCAGATTTGAACTGGTTCTCTATAGAATAGAAACAGAAACAATTAAGTTGGGACAAGTTGTCACCTATGATTATACAATTTAATAATTACACAAATTATTTGTTGGCCAAAACGCATTTTTTCCCCCCCACATTTGTGCTGTTTCGTGAATTATTTTGTTTCAAAATTGTTTTACTGTTGAAATTTTTTAAACTATGTTTATGCATTCAGGATAAAATGGTTACTGCTAATTAAGCTAATGAACTGCATTTCAAAACAATAAAGCATGTCCTAAAAATGTGTTCAAGTACATGATATTAACCACAAAACAATCAAGTCCGATTTTAATGTCAAATGCATGTTTTGAGTATCTACACATGACACTTTGCCTAGAAAGACTATTTGCCTTCATTAACAACTTGCCGTTTTTGTTTAACAGTTTCCATTTAATCGAAAATAAGATGAAGCAAACAATTTCGACATTTCAGGGGGTTAATATAGGCTAGCTAACGAGTTTTTGTAATGTATAAAATCGATAAAGAAATGCTCACCTGCAGCAGAGCTCTAGAATCATCTCAGATCGGTTGTCTCTTGTTCTCTGAACTTTCCAGCGCACCTGTAACGCAAACATTCAGAGAGCTCAACAATTAAACAAACTCTGAAGCTGGACAACTGCTGACACTCCTCACTTCCAAAACAAACGCCAGATCCCTTGGGACTCAATGTACCAGATCCCACCTTTAGTCTCATTCGTGATTGGGCCAATGGCACGCAAACATTTTTTTTTTTTTTTTCTGACAACTGAAACATTTTATTATGAACTTTGGCCATGTGAACTTTGGCCACACATTATTCCGTTAACCGTCCTGGGAATTAAAATTGATGGAGCCACTTACTGTCCAGTGTGCTATTACATTTTTACAGTTGCTCAGATGCCAACAGTAGAGGGCGCTACACAACAAGAAGTCTTTCTGATTTGTATCTATTATTTAAGACAATTTGTTAGCTGTTTTGTCGACCCAAAAGTGGTCTTTGAAACATTTGATCATACTTTCATAATTTATTTATGTTATATTATGGTGTATTTTATTTTATTTTTTTACCCTTAGCCCATATCCACACTTATAAATAGGTCAAATAAATAAATAAATACCCAATTTGTTTTTTAATTTAAAGGATATTCTTAAGATAGGACAATATTTGGGAGAGTTTTGATCTGAGTTGCAAATATATATATATATATATATATATATATATATACACATTGAGATAATTGCCTTTAAAGTTGTCCGCATTAAGTTCTTAGCAATGCATATTACTAATCAAAAATTAAGTTTTGACATATTTACGGTAGGAAATTTACAAAATATCTTCATGGAACATTATCTTAATATCCTAATGATTTTTGGCATAAAATAACATTTTTTTTTAAATTTAGATTTATACATCATGTGAAAACTGAATAAATAAGCTTTTTATTGATGTGTGGTTAATATTTAGGATAGGGTATCAAAAAAAAAAAAAAAAAAATATATATATATATATATATGTATATATATATATATATATGTATATATATATATATATATATATATATATGTATATATGTATATATATATATACGTATATATATATATATATATATATGTATGTGTATATATATATATACGTATATATATATATATATGTGTATATATATATATATATATATATGTACACTACCGTTCAAAAGTTTGGGGTCAGTAAGACTTGTAATAGTCTTTAAAGAAGTCTCTTATGCTCATCAAGGCTGCATTTATTTGATTAAAAAAAAAAACAAAAAAAAACCAGTAATATTGCAAAATGTTTTTACAATATAAAATAATGTTTTTTATTTTAACATACTTTAAAATAGAATTTATTCCTGTGATGAAAAGCTGAATTTTTATCAGCTGTTACTCCAGTCTTAAGTGTCACATGATCCTTCAGAAATCATTCTAATATGCGGATTTATTATTAGAATGATCAATGTTGGATAATATCAACAGTTGTGCTGCCAAATATTTTTTGGAACCTGTGATTTTTTTTTTTTTTTTTTCAGGATTCTTTCATGAATAACAAGTTTAAAAAGTACAGTGTTTATTCAAAATATAAATATTTTATAACAATGTAAATTATTTATTATTAACTTTTAATAAACTTTTAATTATTAACTTAATACATCCTTGGTGAATAAAAGTATCAATTTCTTTAAAAAAAAAAAAGAAACAATAAAAATGTACTGTCCCCAAACTTTTGAACGGTAGTGTATATACATATATATACATATACATTGAGATAATCACCTTTAAAGTTGTCCGCATTAAGTTCTTATCAATGCATATTACTAATCAAAAATTAAGTTTTGACATATTTACGGTAGGAAATTTACAAAATATCTTCATGGAACATTATCTTAATATCCTAATGATTTTTGTCATAAAAGAAAATTCGATTATTTTGACCCATACGATGTAAAGTTGGTTATTGCTACAAAAATAAATACCACGTGCTACTTATGACTGGTTTTGTGGTCCAGGGTTACATATCTGACATGTGATGTGTAAAGAATAAAAAAGAAAAATCAAATTACATATCACTTTTAAGAAAATGATTTATTTCATTTCCATTAAGTCTGTAACTTGGTCGAAAAGTGACTTTCAAAAACAAAATGCACATCCAAGACAGTCAGCAGATATAGATCATCGTCCTCAGACGATAACTAAGCACACACTAAGAGTCACGACTTTTATTTTGAAATCGGCGGTGCTTTTGCGTCCGGAAGTCATCAGCGCTCAGACTGCAGCGATGGCATCCTCAGCAGATGTACACGTCCGAATATGTGAACAAGAAATCATCAAGTATGATTTAGAAATAAAAGCTCTCGTTCAGGTATGAATATTTTAGGTGTTTACATTTATACAACTTACGATATTTGTCATATTAATGTTGTTTTAAGGACAGTATTTAAAATTAAAAAATTAAATATTAGAAATGCTGATGAAATTAATGAATTACAATGACCATAAAAAGCTAATGAGTGGATGAAATCAATTTTAATTTTATTATGTTAAATTTGTATTGACTTAAAATAGAAAATCTGCAGTAATCTATTAGTACCATATATTAAATTATAACTTTTAAGTGCTTTTTAAAAATATTCTTCTAACTTCATATATTGATCCATATAATGTTTTCAACCATTGCAGGATGTCAGTGAATGCACAGGACCACAAAGCGAACTGACAGATTTAAATTTTAAAGTAAAAGAAAAATTCAACAATCTTAGACAACGGATTCAGGTGAGAAACTGATGCTTTTTAAGCTGATTATTACTCAAATTCTAAGCTATAGATGATTATAATGCTATTTTTTAAACAGGATTTGGAGCAAATGGGAAAAGAACAGGACAAAGAGTCTGACAAGCAGACTCTGCTCAATAAAGCAGAAGGACATCGGAAGCAGATGCTTAGGTAATGATGAAGTCATGTGCTTCAGTTGTTTTCTTCTCCGTTTTAATGCATTTTATAGAATAAAGCCCAAGTGGAAGGACGAATGAGTGTTGTTCTTGCAGTAATCAGACCGCTTGGAGGAAGGCGAATCTCTCCTGTAAACTGTCCATTGATAAGCTGGAAAAGGATGATTTATTAAATTCAGAGGACATGTCAATAAGACAGAGGTGAGTTTGAAAGCAGCATTTCTTTACTGAATGATATTTATGGCTAATTCTGATGGCCTGAATAAATTCTCCATCCGTTTGATTAGAAAGATGACGAAAGAAAGCCTCGCTCAGACCTCCAGTGACATTACAGAGAGCCTAATGAGCATCAGCCGGATGATGGCACAGCAGGTTCAGCAGAGCGAGGAGACCATGAGCACATTAGGTGGGCGTCATGCAAGTTTTCCATTTTGTCTGTGTGTGCATGCTGGGGAGCTAATGTTTTATCATGCGTTACATTTCTGTAGCGACGTCTTCCAGGACCGTGTTGGAAACACATGAAGAGTTTAAAGCCATGACAGGAACTATTCAGCTGGGCAGAAAGCTTATCATTAAATACAATCGACGAGAGCTTACAGATAAGCTGCTCATTTTCCTCGCTCTCGCTCTCTTTCTGGCTACAGTCTTGTACATTCTGAAGAAAAGACTTTTTCCTTTCTTTTAAATACAGACCAAAGTATGAGCAATGAACATGTTGTTTTAAAAAGAAGAAAAATGCACTTACAAGCTGTAAAAATGTGTTGCTTTCCTTGTGAAATTGTTGATCATGTCATAGAAATACATACATAAGTATATAAATAAATAAATAAACATATATATATATATACATATACATACTACCAGTCAAACGTTTTTGAAGAATAAGATTTTTTATGTTTTTTAAAGAAGTGTCTTTTGCTCACTACGCCTGCATTTATTTGATCCAAAATACAGCAAAAGCCGCAATATTGTAAATATTTTTACTGTTTAAAACAACTGCTTTCTATTTTAATATATTTTAAAATGTAATTTATTTCTGTGATCAAAGCAGAATTTTCAGCATCATTACTCCAGTCTTCAGTGTCATGTGATCCTTTAGAAATCATTCTAATATGCTGATTTGCTGATTATTATTATTATTATTATCAATATTTAAAACAAGAGTACAAATAGAAAAAAAAAAACCTTTGTAATATTATACATTATAATATTACAATATTATATATTTATATATATTTTTTATATATTTTTTGGAAATAAATTATAGAAATTAATACTTTTATTTAGCAAGGATGCTTTAAATTGATCAAAAGTGAGGATAAAGATATTTATAATGTTACAAAAGATTTCTATTTCAGAAAAATGCTGTTCTTCTGAACTTTCTATTCATCAAAGAAACTTGAAAAAATTCTACTTAGTAGTTTTCAACATATTAATAATAATAAATGTTTTTTGAGCAGCAAATCAGAATATTAGAATGATTTCTGAAGGATCATGTGACTGGAGTAATGATGCTAACAATTCAGCTTTAAAATCACAGGAATAAAATACTTTTAAAAATATATTCAAATAGAAAAAGTTATTTTGAATAGTAAAAATATTTTAAAATTTTACTGTTTTTTGTTGGATCAAATAAATGCAGGGTATGTGAGCGGAAGAGACTTTTGTAAAAAATATTAAAAATCTTAATTAAAAACCCTTTGACTGGTTGTGTTTCTAGATAGATAGATAGATAGATAGATAGATAGATAAAAAAGACATGTGATGTGTGTTACTGTTGAATGACCAAACTATTAAAGCAGCAACTAATTTCTTATCATTTTGTAGGCGTCATAAATGTCATAATGTTTCTGCCATTAACTATAATGCGTCATATATTTACAATAACGTTATTATTAAGAGTATAATTATAAAAACAAATTTTGGAAAGTTAGACAGCAAAGAAATCATGCAAAAGAAGTGAAGTATCAATAAAATCTCTTCATTTTAAAATGTTTTACAGTGTGAACCAATGATTATTTCTGATGAAAAACCTGGTCGAACCAAATGTACATTGCTGTTCAAAAGTAAGATTTGTTTAGTGCCTTCATAGTCTTTTATGTTCACAAGGACTTTATTTATTTAATCAAAAATGCAGTGAAAACAGTACTATTGTGAAATATTATAAATAACTGTTTTATGTTTGAAACTATGTTAAAACGTAATTTGTTCCTGTGATGCAAAGCTGAATTTTCAGCATCATTACTGCAGTTTTCAGTGTCACATGGTCTTTCAGAAATCATTCTAATATGCTGCTTTACTGGTCATGTGTCTTATAAAGAATAAACATCATTTAAGGCTTAAAACTACACCATGAAATGTATTTTAGATAAGTCTTAACGGTATAACCGTCTGTGTTGCCACCAGCCCTCAGTTTTTTTGTTTCATGCCTGCAGCTGAACCCATGCTAGACGCTGGAGGCTGTCACATGGACACCTACAGTATGACAGGCAATTTAGGTGAGTTAAACTCACATCCCGGGCAGCGATGAAGCAGCAGCTGTTATGCTGGGCAGGACAGAACCGGAGTATCGCAGGGGGAAAAAGCTCAGAAAAGCTATGGCCATAATCAGAGCCGCGCTGATAAAGAGGCATGCGACCCTGTCTTTCCTCCGATAAGACCCGGAAAAGCTGATTATACCATCCCTGGTCTCTCTCTCTCTCCTCTCTCTCTGTCATTCTCCTTCCATTGTGGCCGGAGGACAAGGTCTGTTATTTTTAGAGATGTGCGTCCATGTTATCTGACTTGTTCTTTTCAACGCCTCTGAAGAGTGGGCCGCTATTGTAACTGTGTGACCTTTCTCTTTACCTTTCACTGGCCCCATATTTAACTGGAATTGACACAGTTAGCTCGCTATTGTAATATATATTATTTAGTTGTAAGTAGATGCTGGCTCAGTCATAGGTAGATGTGGTGGAGAGGGGGAATTGTGTTTACTGATATGTGTGGAGAGGCCCGAGAGATGCCCAAGGACAATCTATTACTCATTTTAAGTGGCAGCAAATGTGGATCTCCTTCCCTCCTCCATCCAGGTCTTTGCATGCACAGCCACGCACCCTTACCGCTCTATGTCAAGCAAATTGTGCCATTCTGCACACTAAGCAGAGCACTTTTGTGTTGTCAATCAAACTTTTGCAAGAACAGCATACAAAAAGTTTTAATTGTCTAAATTTGGGTAGCTGTTGCTATCGACAAAAAAGCATGTTGTGGGCGCATGCGCTATTTGGAGAGTTTAGTTTTAACATTAATCTCAGCTGACGGTGAACTGTAAATCGGAGCGATCATCTGAAAGACGACGAAACTCGCTAATCGGGTCAAAGCGTTTTACTTTGAAGACCTGTCAAATCAAATCACATGATACACCAAAATGAATAATGTCCTCAAGTATTTGTAACTTGGGATTATTTCTACACGTTTACAGCACAAGTATTTATTATTTTTATTATTATTATTAAATATTGTTATTATTTCAATATTTGTATAAAATGAAAACCCGAAAAAATGTTTAAAGTTGCATAATCGTGTTTACTAAATATGACAAACTAACTTTAACATATACACACACATATACATATACATATACATACATACACACACACACACACACACACACACACACACACACATATATATATATATATATATATATATATAAACTGTATTATATATATATATATATATATATATAAACTGTATTATATATATATATATATATATATATATATATATATATATATATAAACTGTATTATATATATATATATAATATATATATATTTATTTATTTATTTATTTTCCATATTGGATAATAGAGATAAAGTCGTGTTTTTTTATAGCTAGTGGGTATATTAAATAGATTACTTGTTAAGAAAAAATCTGGTTCAGCAATAATAATAATAATAATAATAATAACAACCTAATAAGAATAGTAAAATGTTTATCAGTTTAGGGAATGTAATTCGTAAATACGAATTTATGAGTATATCATTGACTTCAAATAATAATTATTAGTGTTGTTAATATGCTAATATTTTAATTATTACACAAACCAAATAATAATTGTAAATTCTAAAATGTTTATTTATTATTTATTTTCCTTTAATGGACATTTTTTAGTTAGGGCTATATTAAAAATAAGAATAAGAAATGGGAATAAGAATTGTTAAGAAAAAGTAAAAAAAAAAAAAAAAATAATAATAATAATAATGTTGTTTATCAGTTTTAGTAATGTAATTCGTAAATACGAATTTACGAGGATATTATTAATGACCTCAACTATTAATTATTTGTTGTTGTTAATGTGCTACTATTTGAATTGTTATTACACAAACAAATAATAATTGCATACATTCTTGAAAAGGCTTTATTTTCTTTCAAAATGTTACAGACTTACACAAACAAATTAATAACAAACTCGAACCGTACTCGTGCGGTACTTTTTGGCTATACACAAAGAAATTTACTGATTAGTATTAATAGTTAATTGATGGCATTTATTGGTTACAGTCTATATCATTTGTCTGACAATTTTGTATAAAAGTGAGACTGACCTTGAAAAAGAAAGAAAGAAAGAAACTTAACTTCGCCCGAGTTTTATAGGCTACACAGGCCTGGTGAAAATTATAAATAATCTACCTATTTGACGTGCGGTTTATCTCTCATAATTTAACTCAAGTGCAAGCAAATTATTCAGACATGTTTTTAAAGAAAAGGATGCGTAGATATTAAAGCCTGAAAAAGAACGTATCTTGCATCTGACAGAGCAAAATCATCCGGCCCGGCTATTCAAATAATCAATTATGAAAATGTCATTTAAATGTAAATGTCCATAGAAATGATGCATGCATGCAATAAAGTTCTTGTTTTCACCAAGCTCGTATGCCGTGTAGTGAAGGAACCCCGCTGCTGGACTGAAACGAAGCCTGGACGTTATTTAGATCCCCAACTCCAAAGTTCACATAGTTGCTGTTGGACTGTGAGGGCTGGATGCTGGACATGCTCGACGGGTAGTTGCATGAGTAGTTCGTGTTGCCCGGACTCGGGAAGTTACTAAACGCCGGGTAGGTGTTGTAGGTGAAATGATTGATCCCCACGTTGTACGAGGTGTTGTATGTGGACGTGTCGCCCAGGCACGGCTTTCCATCCCGAACCAAAACCGGCACCGAGATGCGTCTCGGAGGAGCGATGCCCACCATCTCCAGGGTCTGATCCTGACGCTGCCTCTTGCACTTATAGCGTCTGTTCTGGAACCAGATCTTCACCTGTGTGGAGGTGAGTTTCAGCACGTTGGCTAGATGATCTCTCTCAGGTGCGGAGAGGTATTTCTGCTGTTTGAAGCGTCGCTCCAGCTCGTACACCTGCGCTTGAGAGAAGAGAACACGAGGCTTTCTCCTTTTCCTCTGTTTGGGCCGATCCGCATCGTCCAGCTTCAGATCTTCACTTGGATCTTCCTGAGAACAGCTGATGTCTGAAAATGGATGATTTGTTTAATTGATAGAATTTAGTGGGACAAGGAATCGTCAATATAACCAGACTTTTGTTTTAATCCATTTAGAAATTAAATAATTTAATTTCTAAATTTTCTTAATTTTTTATTGAAATGGGCTAATAAGTGAACTTTTCAACTGCAGATTTAAATGTTTGAACCTGTTCGATTTTACTTTACAAATTTAAAAGGTAACTTCAAACTTTTGAAACGTAATTTAAATTTTTAAATTTCGAGTTGGCGCCGTTTTTATTTATTATACGATTTTAAAAATTCCAAAAGGAGATTCCGCAGCGACGACATAAAAGAGCTATTTTGGATTCATTAAAGAACCTTTTTGTGAGCAGTTCTTAAAAGAATCATTTAAACATCATTAATAATTCAAAGAGCTATTTTTCCAGTATAAAATATCGGTGGATGTTAAACTTTTTCAGTAATACCAATAAAAATATATATTTTAAGAGTGTACATGTTTTATTTTTTGTCCTAAAAAGCAGAAATAAAAATCGCGATATTTAGTTTTTACAATTGTCGTAAAACAAAATATCGATATATGACTATTTATAGTAGCCTAATTAGTGTTATAATCAATCTAGAATGTTTTTACAATTTCAAAATGAGTTTGCTGAGAATTTAAATATTCATAAAACGCACCCGTGTTTACTTTCCAATAAATGCCCGACTCTTTTGAACGCTCACCTTTTTTCTCTTTGTCTTCAAACGTGTCGTCTGTCTTTGTCTCTTTAACATAGTCCATTTCTAGGAAGTTCTTCCCATAAAAGGCAGCGGTACCGAAGTTCAGAGAGCCGTTTTTGTTGCCTTTGTCGTCCTGGAGCTCTTCGCTGAAGAGAGAGGCTCCCGATGGCATTTCCATGAACTGCTCTTGCTTGAAAGTGGACAGCATGCAGGATGAGGTCGGAATTAGGGCACTGTCCAGCCGCTGAGACATGTCCAGAGAGACCAAGTCCTCCTGATTTTGCTCCAGGTTCAATATGTCCCGCACTGAGAAAGGAGTGGAAGTCATCTGGCTGGAGAACATTGCCATGGAATGATGGTCCTCTTGGGCGATCCGGTTGGCATTTATCAGGGGTGCGGAGTCGTTTAATGAATGGGGTTAAACTTTTGTGTTTAGAGGTATAAACCAACGCTCATCTTTCTAAGAGAGCCCTCATAACACACTTTCGGGGTGTAAGGAGTGACCGCAAGCAGTAATGAGGCGGAGGGGCGGGGTCAGCAGCGCGTATAACATTTCAGAGCTTCTCATTGGCCAAATGACGCATAATATTAAAATGACTTGTGAGACCTCCATACAAGTCCATGCATAAGATAAATATACACCAATTACGGCAACATTACTAACGCCAACAAACATTGCTGTTATCCATATTATTACTGCTATTATTTCATGTTTTTAACCCTTTGTGGTTTTGCTGCAACTTGGGTCGACACTTTTTATGAGAGAGCTGGATTTAAATAATCTCTTTTAATTATTCCTATGAGGCCGCAAATGTCCCTTTTGGCTGTAATCGGCACGGAGCGAAAAAGGGAGCACTCAGTTTGTTTGTTTTCCTTCTTAATTGGTTAATCCAGAGGAAACTACAGGCCAGAGAAGAGTTTTCTCCAAGGGATCACACAGTGCCATTGCTGGAACCTGAAACCTGCAGTGACAAATCCAACTGTCTACCACTGAAAGATTCTGGTGCCACTGGGTTTGTTATCAAGACGTGATAACAGATGACAACAAACCAGAAACCCACCCACGCCGAACAGCCGCATGCGGCAGAAGAGCAACACATGGCAATTCATATAAAATATAGACCTGCGTGGCGGAAATTATGGATATTACAACAACACATGTACAGTGTGGACTTCTAGACATCTGTGATTGGTAACACGCTAGGCCAGTTACAGATACTACAACTAAATTTTTTTAAACTAATTTTTTAGTGTCTTCTGCTCACCAAGACTGCATTTATTTGATCCAAAATACAGCAAAAACAGTAATATTGCGAAATATTTTTATTTAAAATAGCCACTTTCTATTTGAATATATTTTAAAATGTAAAATTTAAAATGAATTTTCAGCATCATTACTCCAGCCTTTAATGTCACATGATCCTTCAGAAATCATTCTATTATTATTATTATTATTATTATTATTATTTTGCCAAGATTCTTTGATGAATAGAAAGATCCAAAGATCAGCATTTACCTGAAATAAAAGTTTTTGTAACAACACTGTACCATTCAAAAGATTGGAGTGTTTTTTTTTTTCAGAAATAAATTATAGAATTTAATACTTTTATTTAACAAGAATGCTGTTTTCAGCAACAACAAAACAACAACAACAATAATAATAATAATAAAAATGTCTTTTTGAGCAGCAAATCAGAATATTAGAATGATTTCTGAAGGATCTTGTGATTGGAGCAATGAAGCTAAAAATTCAGCTTTGAAATTACACGAATAAATTACATTGTAAAATATATTCAAAAAGAAAACAGTTTTTTTCTGTTTTTTTAATCAAATAAATGCAGGCTTGGTGAGCAGAAGAGACTTTAAAAACATGAAAAATATATATTTTTAAAAAACTTTTGACTGCTAGTGCATATATAGGCCTATATACAATTAATTGTATACACACGCCATCGATTTTTTTGGTTGCATTGTCTATTTAGAAAATATGAAGTACACAGTTTAGCAATACAGTTAGACTGTCAGTTTCCTTTATATTAATTATTAATTATAATTCTAAAATGTTTGCATAAATTACACAAATTTTAATTTATCTGCATTTCTTACATTTTTAATGAAATAAGTTTTGGACATATATGTGATAATTCGGTAACGCGTTGCACTATCCGTTACACGTTACTCCGCCTATCAGTTTCTGTAATTAATTAATGTAATCCATTTTCAGTCATTCAGCAATAATAACAACAACAATTGCAAGCTTCTCCAAGCAATTACAGATGAAGTAGCTCATTAGTAGTATTCTTTAAAAATGTAATTACACTTGAACATGAACACTACAAGTGTAATCCGGTTTTTGGCAGTGGACAGTGGTGCCGTTCCTCTGGATATTAGTCATCGTTTGTGCTTGTGCTTGTGCAGAGGAGACAGACAGTATTATCGTTTATTTTATCTCTAACGGTTAATGCTGCAGAGTAAATGGTGCCCGTGTCTGCACTAGAGCTTCGTGTTTATAGTTTTGGAGAAAATCAGTGCGTCTGAGTCTCGGACAGGCGTTTCTGATAAATGAACGCGAGCACTTTTCTCTATGAGCGAATCAACACTCCCTTATCCATCGCTGCAATAATTGGCGAAATAAAGTAAACTGACTCCGCAGCTTATGGAAACTGCTTTATATCACGGTGATTTATGACGCATCTCTTCCACCGAGCGCCACTGCAGTTAGTGACAGTCCTCATGACGGATGGAGCTGAAAACGTGCAAATGTTTCTGAGAGTATACTGCGATTTTCTGAGACAGTGCTCTGTCGAATAATTCGTCTTGTTTGATGCATTTCTGAAATAAATATTATGACAGACTACATGGTCGAGAGAAGAAGAGCCACAAACTCCCCGCAAAGCAACTGCATCTGAAGGTTTGTCTTTCAACAGCGCATTTGGAGCAGATAAAGAGTTGGATAACGTTCTTGAAAACTTCCTGTAGGCCGACCTGTTTAGGAAATGATGGGGCAGAAGGGTGAGATGGGTGTTATCTAAATGAGTCTGCTGCAGTGATGAGAGCCCGGACTCAAACCACAGACCTACGCGCCTCTTTCCGCCGCTCTTCGTCCCTGTCAATCACTTCCAAATTTAACAACTCCTCAAGAAAGACCTGGCTGGGAGATTTTTCATGGTCTTATATTTTAATCGAACCCGTTTTTAACACTTACAGGCGGCTGTGTTAAGACTTGCTTTAACTAAATATGACTTGTGCTAAATGTCATGTCATTCAGCTTCTTTTTATAGAATATTGACAAATGTGTTCTTTGCATGTCTTGTGAAGTTTATTTCATTATTTAAAATGTAATTTCATTATGTAACATTAAACAATTTTATTATGCGTACAATATACACAGTCAAAAGTTTTTGAACAGTAAGATTTGTAATGTTTTTTTTTTTTTAAGAAATCTCTTCTTCTCACCAAGCCTGCATTTATTTGACCCAAAGTACAATAAAACAGTAAAAAAATGAAATATTGTTACTATTTAAAATATTTGAATATATTTTAAAATGTCCTTTATTTATGTGATTTCAAAGCTGATTTTTTAGCATCATTACTCCAGTCACATGATCCTTTAGAAATCATTCTAATATTCAGATTTGCTGCTCAGAAAGCATTTATGATGTTGAAAACAGCTGAGCAGAATTTTTTTAAGGTTTCTTCGATGAACAGAAAGTTGAGAAGAACATTATTTGTATGAAATAGAAATCTTTTGTAACATTATAGATGTCTTTATCATCACTTGTGATTAATTTAAAGCATTCCTGCTAAATAAAAGAATTCATTTTTATAATTTATAAATAAATTCTAACTTTTTATTTCAGATATATGCTGATCTTTGGACTATTCCAAAGAATCCTGGAAAAAAAATGTACTTAACGAATACTGACGTAGTAGTAGTAGTAATAGTAATAGTAATAGTAATAGTAGTAATAGTAATAATAATAATAATAATAATAATAATAATAATAATAATAATAATAATGATAATAGGCGCCGATAGCCTTGTGGGCAGCGTGCCCTTGCGCTACCGGCATCCCGAGTTCGAAACCCGGCTTCAGGACCTTTCCCGATCTCCCCCGCCTTCTCTCCCTTTCCCGCTTCTCTTCCTGTCAGCTATCACTTGCCCTGTGTGATCTTTTCATGTCTGTCTATGATCACAATAAAGGCCAAAAATAAAGCTTTAAAAATAAATAATAATAAATGTTTCTTGAACAGCAAATCAGCATATCAGAATGATTTCTGAAGGATCATGTGACACTGAAGATTAGAGTAATGATGCTGAAAATGTAACTTTGATCCCAGGAATAAATTACATCTTAAAATATATTCAAATAGTAATCAATTATTTCAAATAGTAAAATTATTTCACAGTTTTACATAACTTCGCTTGCAATATGTTTTTACGTCCGATTACATCTAGATTTTAATTAAGCACTTTTATAAAACCAAGGTCAACTTTTCGGATTGTTTCTAAATTCTTTATTTGTGGGTTTATACGGCAATTTTGACGATTTGTCGGTTAAATTATTGGGCTATTATAACTGGACCCAGTTTTAACGTGAAAGATAGAAAAGCTGAAATGACATTTCATATGTAGTTTTTTTTGTGGTTATAGTCATTATTATTACAAAGATTTAATTATAAATCAAACTATAAGACGACCTAAAACGCCATTTTGTGTATTTAATCACTGAAAGTTAAGAGCACATTATTAATTCATGCCAGTTTTGAAAAAAAAAAAAAAAAAAAATTAAATAAAAATGGCAACGCTAAAGTTGCTCAACAAAACAACATATGAGGATTGTAAAATCAGATGTAGATAATCTCTAATATTGTACGAAGAACAATAGAAGAAAATCATTATACGGCGATTTGGAGCTGTGCGTTTTGTCATCACATCATTTGTCTTGCATGTCTCGGGAAATAACAATTTTCTTTCTAAACTCATGTTCACAGCTTTGGCAGTGGATTAGTCGAGCAGACAGTAACATGATTGCTCCCGATGGGAGTCCGATGACCTGCGCGCCTTTGGATGGCTCAGAATAGTTTTGACTACTCGCTCACATTGAAACATGTTCATATGCTCATATTTCAAAAAGGCTTTGTCACTATATTAATCATAATTAAAGAGGGCTTTTGCAGCTGGTTCCTCCCGTATGATTTCACAGACCATCCGGCAGCTGAGTTCATGAATGCCACTGGATGTCTTTTGGACAAGTGACTGTCTTCCAAAACACATTCCCTGTTCAGAAGATGGAGACCCCGTACATTTTTCCCCAATTAGACTTAATATTTTATATGATTTATAACAATATAGCAAATGTATAACACTTACTATTATGTTGTCTGAGAAATTAAAGTAAATTGTAGCACATTTGCTAATCTAGCCGCCTTTCTGTCCTAAAGTTTTGCTGAATCTGCCTCCTGGTGGCGGATTATAACATAGCAATGATATTGCTGTCACAGTTTCATTCATATATTACCACATTCAACAGAGTAGAAAAGGTAAACCTTTTCTTCTCTTCTTCTTCACAAAAAACATAAACACATGTCGCTCTGGTAATTATACTGGCAGAAATATTTAATTAAGGTCACATACTATAGCTTCAAACAAAGAGAAGTTGAATAATAATGCTTAAAGTGATAGTTCACCCAAAAAATGTAATTCTTTTTACTCGCCCTTGTGTTATTCCAAACCTGTATGACCTTTTTTTTATTATGCAGAACAAACATGAAGAATGTAGGTAACCAAACAGTTCTGATTACCACTGAAGACTATATAGACAATAGAAATTTTTCAGAGTTCACTAAAGTGAATGTCTACATATTTTTTTGCCAGAATACTAAAAACGAAGTAGATAATAGTGTGTTAAGCTATTTTACTACACAAATTTTCCGCGTTATAGAATAAAACCGTCTTCTGGTAATTTTTTAAATCCCATTTTGAACATTTTTATTTATAAGAAAAAAAAATTCACAGCCTACTTTTCACGGTTCTTAATTGAAGATGATGCATTTCTTAAATCTTGATTAAAAACAAGAAAAATAACTTGGTAATACCACTAATTTTGGTAATACCACTAACGTATAAGGTTTTTCTCTGTATGTTATCTTTTTACCTTTTATATTTATTTTTGTGTTTTGTTTTGTTTTGTTTACAAAACTTTACATGCAGATTTGATGTAATTTTATACCTGTAGAAGTTTTATCTGTTCTGTCTTTGTTATATATTTATTGTTTGATGCATTAAAAAATACAAACACATTTAAGCATTTAATGCAAATGGAAGTGCAAATGTTTTAAAATTAAGTCTAGGCTTAGGCTTACTTAAAAACAAATATGACCCTGGACCACAAAACTAGTCATAAGGGTAACTTTTTTAAAATGAATGAATAAGCTTTTGATTGATGTATGGTTTGTTAGGATATGACAATATTTGGCTGAGATACAACTATTTGAAAATCTGGAATCTCAGGGTGCTACAAAAAAAAAAAAAAAAAAAAAAAAAAAAAAATCTAAATATTGAAAAAAGCGTTTTTAAAGTCGTCCAAATGAAGTTCTAAGCAATGCAAATTACTAATAAAAAATTTTGTTTTGATATATTTATGGTAGGAAATTTACAAAATATCTTCATGGAACATGTCCTTTATTTAATACCCTAACAATGTTTTTTGAAGAAAAATTGGTCATTTTGACCCATAAAATTGCTACAAATGTGCTACTTATGGCTGGTTTTGTGGTCCAGGGTCACATATATGAATCAAAAATAGAACAGAACAAATTACAACTCTCCAAAGTATTACATTTTCCTTGCATTGCATTACTCGAAGCTAACAGTTTTCAATTTAACCTCCAAATCTTGAACATAGCTGTTAATTTCTCAAGCGTTGTATATAAATGACCACTAGAGGGCAGTAACGCAGTGCTTTACAAAGAGAAGAGCCTGTCACACTGATCCAAGCAGAATTAAATTCTAAAATCATTATCACGTGACATACACTTTTTTTTTTTTTTTTTTCCTGAGGAAACATACAAAAATATCCCTGATACAATACAATAACTAAGGCCTGGTGGATAGTTTTTACTGATTGACTAATTGATTGATTGGTTTTTAAAGGCACAAGCTGATTATGCATGATGTCCCAGCACTGATGCATGAGCTTTAAACCGCACCATTCCAGCCGTCTCTTAAAACGTGGCTCTTTGAGAGCCTGACGATGCGTTTTGACTGCATGAGCAGATCACCCACACCTCCAGCTCAGTAAATTCATCAGCATTCAGAATGGCCACTTTGTTGTGGTGCTGGCCTGTCATATATTAGGTGCAGCAGCCCAGCCTGAGAACCAGTTCGCCTGCTGCTCGACCACAGCCACCAGAGCCTCATAAAGCCTGTTTATAGATCTTCAGCCCTATGACAGGAGAGCCCGAGCCAGAGTGTAGGGGAGCTTGTTTACGGTGCGGTGGTCTCATTCCACTCGGACGAGAGAGAAAGAGCGTTTTTCCCACTGCTGCCATGAGTTGAGTGTTTCTGCAGGAGGCTGGTGGAGGTGCCCGCTGCAGCTCAGCCTGGCGCCAACCCCATGCCACACGCCCTGACAGCTTTATGTGCCAGTCAAGAGGAACGCTCTTCACATCATGGGCGCTGGCTCCAGACGACATGGACCTGACTAACTTTTTTCTCTTAAAGAAAGCAGATTCTTGGAAATTCAGGCCTGTTTGAATTGAGTTTTACTATGATTAATGTCTGTGGGGACTCATCACCCTCTGTGGGTAATGCTGGGGTGTTCCTCCTTAAGTCCACTATCATCTCCACCGTTCTGAGCATGTTGGTATGCTCAACCTCCCTTCAGACTCATAACTGTCCTGAATGAGGCCGATGACTGTAGGTTTTTTTTTTTTTTTTGATAGGGATGATGGTCAAACATGATACAGAGGGTTTGCACTTACAGCACAGTTTGGTCAGTTACCCGAATGCGCGGCCATATTGGTGATACTTGGATGTAAAAAAAACAGCATGGATTGCATGGTTCATGTACTACTCACAGTGCTAGTACAGATACTGTGAAATAAAATACAAGGACTTTCAAGGACTTTTCAAGTCTTTCTTCAATCAGAGATCTGACTTATCAAACAATATCTTCTCCTTTTTAATTAAAACCATGGTTAATTTTCGTAACCATAAGGGATTTGTAACTGTACTGTCTTAATGGTTTGATGAAAAAAATTTTCATGAAACCACTCCGAAATCCTGATCTCAAACAAATGATTCACAATACACGCTCTGAAGTTTTGAACTGAATCAAATGATTCGCAAACCTGCACCGAAGTCTCAATCTGAATCAAATGATTCGCGAACCCACTCTGAAGTTCCGACGTGAAGCAAAAGATTTGTGAACCTGCTCTGAAATTCAACTTTAAATCAAATTATTTGCAATACACGCTTTGAAGTCCTGATCTAAATCAAATTATTTGGTGATACGTACTTCGAATTTTTTTTTTGGCTCTTTTAATTTGATCTGTTTTTTTTCTAGTGAATCGCTTGAAATGAATGATCGATACTGGCTTAGCTAACTAGCTTTGTTTTATTGTTTATATATATATATATATATATATAAGTTAACTTATTTAAACTAGTTTTAATAACTGAAATAAGCAAAAAAAGTATTTAGTTTTTTGAATTGCTTAAATTTGCAAGAAAAGATATTAAACACTTATTTCATAGATTTTCATAGATCTTTCAATAATTCAATCACTTTTCAAGTACCTCTTCAGGAATATTGCTGTTTTCAAGGGGTTTTCAGGCCTTACATTTTAAAATGTCAAATTCATGTACTTCAAGCACTTTGTACAAACCCTGTACTAAATACGCTGTTCTGCCAATTTATGCTGTCTAAACCATAGAAGAATAAGTGGAAGCTCCTAAACCATATAGAGGACTTAGTAAACAGGAAAGGGTGCAATATTTTGACAAACTAAAGTAAAGATATGTACAAGCGATATTAATTAAGATATTAGCCTAACATGTCATCTACCCGGCCGGAAATGATAAGAATGAACACGAATGTTGTCAAGATTCTTGCCCTGGAAATCCTGGTTCAGTTTGGCCAACCACAAACACCTTTTGTTCCTCAAGACAGTTTTTTGTACTCTTTTCCTTGATTTGTTAAAACTTTTGACAGGCTATACTACTCCAACTGTTTTCCCGGTCCAACTGATTAGTGCATCCCAAAACATGACAATAATTGATCATTTTTAGTAGCAATAATCAACAAAATATGCGTGTTTTGTCTTGTTCAGTGGCATTGTTTACATTCAGTGCCGCCAAAATGGCGGCCTCGAAAAAACACTCTATTACTAGAGAGAGCACTGGACTGATTACCTGCATCTGATACAGCATTTATTCTTCAGCTCAAACCCATCTTCAGAATAAAACATTTGTTTGGATGTCCGCTATCGTTGTCATACATCTGATGATATCCTATGATCATATATGTG
This sequence comes from Labeo rohita, assembly GCF_022985175.1. Lineage (NCBI taxonomy): Eukaryota > Metazoa > Chordata > Actinopteri > Cypriniformes > Cyprinidae > Labeo > Labeo rohita. The sequence goes on along the minus strand of NC_066882.1, from coordinate 3,149,169 downwards.
ACCCTGGAACACAAAACCAGTCATAAGGGTCAGATTTTTTTAACCCTCTGGGTTAAAAATGTATATTTTGAAATTTTAAAAATTGTAGCTTCATCGGAATGAGATGACACTTGGTGACTTTTGTTGCATTAGCTATGTGAACACACACACACAAAGAAAAAATCATGGACATGATTCAGATATGTAAAAGGGTCACAAAAAAAGTCTTGGCTCCTTCGCAGTCAAAATGACCGAAATAGGAAATGAATGGGAAATACAAAAAAATACGAAAACTCAGAGAATCTTTTGATGGTACCAACTACAAATCAGCCGCCGTGCAGAAAAAAATGCACAGCAATCAAGGAGTGACACTCTAGAATATCAAGAGCGCAAAATAGACACCCACGCATGCGCATGCACGTACACAAACAGAAACACACACAGACACACATAGAAATTAACAGATAAAAATGAAGCAGAGCAAATGTTGAGAATATGTGAAATAAAATGAATAAATGGAGAAATACAAAAGAGTCTCTCTCACAAACACGCACTCAGAAATTAACTGGTAAGACTGCAACAGAGCAAAGTTTGAGAATATGTGAGATGGGGAGAGCAATTTTCATGTATTTTAGTGTTTGATTGTAATCATAATGCAACCTGATATTTATCTAACCAAAAATATCTAAACCATGACAAGAAGTAGTCTTTTAGAATGTCTGAATGTATATCTAAAAGCAAAAAAAAAAAAAAAAAAATTACATTACACAAGTTTTTATTTTTTAACGACACCAAATGGCACAGTTCTCACATAAAAAAAAAATAATTTTATCAGTGTTCACTGTGTTTTAATGTGAAATGTTGCATTTATTGAAAAAAAAAAAAATATATATATATATATATATATATATATTACTTCTAATGGGAAAAAATAGCTCATTAAAATTGTATAAATATTGCATATTGTCATAAAATCCCCTCAAAATTCTAAATAATAATCAAAAAATATTATTGAACAAAAATATTTTACAAAAAGTTACATTTCAAAAGAAGTTCTTTGCAATGCATATTACTAACTGAAAATTTAGTTTTGATATATTTACTGTAGAAAATTTGCGAAAATGTCTTCATAAAACATGATCTTTATTTATAAGTACACATATATCCTAATGATCCTAATGATCATTTTGACCCCTACAATGTATTGTTGGCTATTGCTACAAATACACCCTGTGCTACTTAAGACTGGTTGTGTGGTCCAGGGTCACATATTATAAATAAATGTCTAACTGCTGACTTTTATCATGATAAAATGTGTGTGGAAAAAAAATATTCAGAAAGACACAACTGAGTACGAAATGAGCTTTAGTATTTATTTTTCTAAAACAATTGGAACACATGCTATCTGTACCGATATGGAATCTATTATTCAATGTAATAGTTGTACACAGATTTTTTCCATTCCTTGTAACAATCTGCAAATGTTTTCCAGGTTTAAACCCAAAGTTGATCACATTTTGCCCATATGTTCATTGGAATACCTGAGTGAATTAAGAATATGATTGGTCAAAGTAACTACTGTTGTCTTTAGGCTGATGAATAGCAGAACTGTACAGGCCGTTCCTTATTCCTAAACCAACAATCAGCTCCGAACATTTTATTAACCAATCACGTGGCAAGGACCCAAAACAATTCTTTCCGTAGCTATAGTAAACAATAATTCACCCATTTCAATATTATTGTCAGTAATACCCTGAGCTTCTTATGTAGACTTAACCCAGTTCCTGGGTCTAAGGCCAGCCGACTACAATTCCAGCTTCTGGCTCTTCTCAGTGGCTCTGGGAGAAAAATGCTATTTTTTACTTGGAAACACCAGTGGCTGGCTGTGGACTTGGCCCGAGCACAGGCAGGCCTGCTTTCCATGAGACACCGAGCGCTGAAGTTGTTCCTACGTTCAGCTAATCTGTTTGGGCAAAGCCCAGAAATGCAGCATACACATTAGACTCAAGCGATACTTTCAGGGCGCTTTATCACACTGAGACGTGAGGCAGCTAGACGTTCTTTCTATAATACATCTGCTTGGGTTCCACAGTTCATTTCGGGGTAAAAGCCTCTATGTAATATTCTCAAGGCACAATAAGCTCGTTTCTGGACGTTGTTTCCACTTCGTTTTCCTTCTATGAAGCACAGAGCGTCGTATGTGCTAGACCTGGACTTCAATCCTGTACAGCTTGTATTTAATCAAGTATTTCAAATAACAATTACACGCACGTTTTCGAAACAAACAAACATATCTTACATATCTACAGTCAGACGCGTAATTGGTGCAATAACGTAACTAATACAACAGCGAGCATTCTTTGCACTATATTACATAGAGTATGACTGAATATGGAGGCTATATTTAGACGTGTTTATATAAATATAGATATACATAGATTTATATGTACATGTTTTATATTCAAACGCTGCATCAAGCATAAAATAAATAAACAAGGTGAGTGAATCTTAAGGAGGATATGAGTCGCAAAATAGAGATGCTGTATTAGAACTAACATAAAAGCACTGGTCTTAATTCTACAAAATCAACAATCTGTCCTATCATCTGGAGTATCAAAAAAGCTGCACCACATTTACCCTGCGAAATGTACAGTTTGGGAGTGCTGGAATGACTGTGGAGACGTGAGGGTGGATGGGTTGAATTAGGAGGTCTGCTGAGTCTGTTAAGTTGGGGATTGGGGTGTCATGGTCACTTCAGGTGATCCTGCCGTTTCACCTCCGAATGTCGCCGATCTTCGAGTCTTCCTGCTCGGCAGGGCCGGCGTCTAAACTGGCGCGGCGCGGCCCTTGGCTCCGACTTCTCGTGTGGGAACCGAACCCGACCTTGCCGGGCTTGTCCTTGTCTCCTTGCCGAGCGCCCTTGTGGTGCTCGCCGTCCGAATGCGAGGAAAGCGGCGGACGTCGCTCGAGGCCGCCTGACGCCGGAGCGGCCGTGATGGACGCGCAGAAGCTCAGGCTGTCGCACAGAGCGCCCCAGTTCTGCTCGCACTGCAGACGCACGCTCCGCGTAATGGCCTCCTTCACCTCCTCTCCACAGCTGAGCAGGATGTTCACCAGCTCAACGTACGGCCTAAGAAAGCGGGAAGATAGCGTCAGTCACGGTTAAAATCAGTGCTGCTCTGCTTTAAAATGCTGACTGAAAGTGCTGGAAAAGACACTGGAAGGACAGTTTATGTCACTGTACAGTGACTGTGTGGACACACAGACCTTTCATGAGATGCAGCTGCTCCTCAGACTCTGTGTGTGAATAAATAAATTAATTTACTCGAATTAACTTTACGTAGCTCCGCATGTATTTTAAAATGGAAAAAACATCAATTGCCTAGAAACATGCAGCTAACAGGAAATAACACACTCAATTTGAATGACTATTCATTATGTCATCGAATTGCATTTAATTAATAAACAACCTTACTTGAAAATAGGCTTGACGTGATTATTGATTAATTGGCTGTTCATGTTTTTTTTTTGTTTTTTTTTAATCTAACCACAAATATTGATAATCAAATAATTAAAGGGATTTTTAAAGAAACAGTTGTGGTTCCCATTGACTTCCATTATATTTTTTGATCAAAGTCAATGGGAATCAAAACTGTTTTGATGACCACCGTTCTTCAGAATATCAAAATATAAAGTCATACAGGTTTGGAACAACATTGTTTTTTTTTTTAATTCTTGCAGGTTTGACCAGAATGCATTATATTATATTATTACAACTAATTGCATAATTATAAATATTCAAAGTATAAACATAAACCAAATGGGCCTATACAGTCATGCAATTCCAAGTAAAATGCATGCATTAGATTTATATTATAAGAGACATGAATAAAACCTCAGCCTATTTCGCAAAAATGCAAACAATACCGAATCATACAAACAGGACACCATATAGTGCATGCAAACAGGAGCATTGAAAGCTGACACGCTGAGTGTGATACCTACCCTTTAGGAAATAAGTCTTGGAAATGTATCATCTCCACCATGACATTGACGTTGTCTTTAGCAGCTGAGCAGAGGTTGTGTTTCATATAGCATTCCCGCTGAAGCTGGAAGACCATCTCCTTTATGGCCAGGCATTTTCGGCTGATGCAGCTGAACTTGTGCCGTAAGCCGTGAGCCATGCACTTCAGTGCATCCTTGATAAAGGACTTGCCCTGTGAGTGTTTAAAACAGAGTCCTGTCAGATCTGCAGCCTTTCTTTCTCTGCTGGGACTAATAGTAGAACTGTTTTTGCTACAGCTGACCACGTTACAAGCTCGAAACCCTCTGCAACAAATCCACCTGCACCTTGTGAAACACAAGCCAGGCTGGAAGCAATGCCAGCTGGCCGGGCCGGTTGCAGGGTCATCCTCTGGACCCGACTGAGGGACATGAACCCCGTGGGAGAATGGTGCAACCATGTGCTTACCTGCGAGTCGAACTTGCCGGCATTGTGCAGGAAGGTCATGCAGATCTCCTGAAGGCCCCGGATTTCGCAGGAGTTGTTCTCGAAACACTCGAAGACGCCGCAGCCCACGTCTCCTGCGCTCACGAGACAGTGCTGGATCTCAGCTGCAGAGAAGAGAAAGATAAATAAACCTAAATAAAGAGTTTGCAACATGATTTTGGGCAGCATTTTCCAAATCGATCTCTACAACACGTCTATTTTGATATAAGGAATAAAGCTGCTTTAGAAATATATTCAACACAACCTTTTAACACATGAATGCGGAGGCCTATTTTCCGGCTTTGTTTCTCCTGTGAAAATTGAAGAACTGTATTTAGGGGACAAATTTAGCAGAGAGCGCGCTGTGGTAATTAAGGTATGCTATTAAAGTCCATCAAACTGGGAGGCATCTTGCAGCAACTGCCTGAGATGTGGAAAAGCAAGGTTAACTGTATATAGGGCAGGATGAGATTGCTTTTACCTTGCTGGAGAGATTAACAACGACTACTGAGTTTCAGAGAACAACGAGGGAAGAAGAGACAAGCAAATAGCATATGGAAACAAGAATATGATTGCTCCAACATAATGCATGAAGAATACTCACTTATTAGGAGGTTGCAAACGCACTGATAACAAATAGACGTTAGTTTGTGATGTGTCCGTTAGTAATGTCCTATTAAAGAACAGCAATAAGAGAAAAGCTGCACTGAACTACATTAAACATTTTTGTTTTACAACTGCAACCAAATGCAAACATATTATGTATACTGGTCATTTAAGGACTTTTATTTTAAAAAAGGAACGATTCCCGTGCTGTAAAAAAAATGACTACATTTATCATGGCATTTACTCTAATGCAATGCAGACAGTACATAAAATTCACTGTGAAATTTAAACCCCATTATGTCAGTAAAAAGTCAAAGCATAGAGCATAAAACAGTTCACGAAAAGTAAAAAGCTCTGCAGCTATCACATTACAAACTGCACTATTTTCTCACTATCTTTCTCTAACATCACATCATATGAGCCAAACTGACTGTCAAACACACAATGTTTGTCTCTATAAAAAGTAGACAGAAGACAATCAGATATCATTCTCTGAGTATCTATTTTGCTAATGTTTGTGACATAGTGGTTATTATTTTCACACAAAGATTCTGTAGTGTTTTTGAAATATGAAAAGTAGTAGCTATTTTAAAGATATCACTTACAACAATCCTAAATATTCTAATGTAGGTATTCCAAGCATTTCAGCTGGACAGAAAACAGCATATGAGAGGTTTTTCGAGTTTTGTATATGACCACTAACCAATTTGAGTCTAAATGTATTGCATCTCTGCTGATGGAGATGCACAGATAAACTGAGCTGTTGGCGTTTGTGCGCAAATGGACGTGTGGATCGTGCGTGGGATCACGCTGCTACTCGGGCCAGTCCCGTGCGAAAGTTGTTCAATATACATATATGGCAGCTGTATTTCATTGTCATAATGCACGGGATTAAACTGTCTTTCTGTCGTGAGAAAGGTTAAGTTTGATCCACCTAGTAGTGCAACACGTAGAGCCATTGCATCACTCCACATTACAGGTTTAACTTGCTCGCCCGCGCAATGCAACAAAAGTTGCGTGCGTTTATATTTGATGATGCTCTTTATAATGATCGTGCGAGCACTTTGCATGCCAGTTAATAATAAAATACCAGCCGAGGATGTCGGAGGTAAACACAAGCCCACTCTGCGCTCGAAAATAAGACACACACGCGCGAACCTGACAGCAATGTCACCGTATATCTTTGCCTACCTTGTGGCACGCTATTAATAGTTTACGAAGAGATTGTATTTCTCTACGTGAGCTCCGTATTTACGAGATATCGTCTTCCTGCGTATTCGGAAAACGCGTGATGAGATGTGCGCTGGCCGGTTTTGCGCTGAAATCGCGTTCTGACCGCGCGGCTCACACGTGCCGCACGCACAAGTCTCAGCTCGGGCTTCAGTCTCGAGTGCGATCGCAGCGTCGCAACACTCGCATTCTCTTACCTGTGTTCTGTAAGGAGAGACGTCCCTTCTGACTGGCCGGTTTCTCGGGGTGACCCTCGTGAGCGTCAACGTTATCCGTTCCCACCACTTCCCCCAAGACGGAGAGAAGCAGCAAGGCTAGTGCGCATTTGATCAACATTTCTACACTCAGTTTGCGCGATAAATGATAGCAGGCTGTCAGCCCGGGATCTGAGGTGGTCACTGATCGAGATGACACAGAGAGCGTGTGAGAGTGGAGACGGGATGGATGCTGGATATATTTCCCAGAGTCCGGGTGTCAATTTGGATGAAGGAGTTAAGCAGGTGTTGTCAGTCGTGCTTCCCGACCAATCAGAAACGCAGACCACCACGTCCAAGTTTTAGGGGTGTGTCTGGCGAAAGTTGTCTCTACTTGACATAAACTAAGCTTGTAAAATGTGCAAGGGTGGGTGGGTATTTACTCTACAAATGCTTATGAGGCATCAGGACAAGAGCATGCGAGTCCTCAGCCTGTGATTATAGGTGTTGCTGTTAATACTGTAATTGATGGATTTTTACAGGAAGGGATATGACTCAAATTTAAAAGGAAATGATTATAAAATGTTGCATTTACAAGTTATAAAGAACTCCACGTCTGTACTACGGCATATTAATACTATTCTTTTTCAATAAATGATTACAAATATTTAAGCCTAAGATGTTGCATTCACATGCTGGACCTATGAGCATTAATGCAATTCTTTAGAAATCAATACATACCACATAAGCGTAAAACATCACAGGACAAATGCTCAGTGATCTTAAGAAGTAGGAAGAACAAGTATTACGGATTTCAGAATTCCCAAAATGCTTCTAAATAAATACGGCATTGACGGGGAATGGCACATTCTGTTCTGCTTGCTGCTGGTGTATTGGTGACCCAGCAGATGCACATGAAAAAAAAAAAATAATGATAATGTGAGTTTTTACTTTGCAGTTTTTGAAAACTCACCAGAGCTAATTATACAGTCCCGCTGTCAAAATGTGCTCTGCACAGTGCAGAAAACGGGACAAATTTGCTAATGGATGGCAGGGATTGCATCATTCAAAACACCCCCTCTAGGCAGCTGCCACACACAGACAAAGCAACACAAAAGGCATATAGACGTGTGCACATCTGACTCTGACACACACGTACATACACAACATATAGGCACAGAGCTTTGTTGTTATTAAGCCTCATTCGTACATGAAGTCCATGCACCAAATCAATCCCATAACTGCGGTTCACTAGTACTTCTAATCACCCATACTTCTAATTATAAAATTTTGAGAATAACACAGAGCACATCGATCTTGATTTACTCTTTGGGGACTATGGTTTATGACAATACTCTAATGGGATCCAATTCAAGCATGCAAATCCATTGCAAATTAGAGATATGCCTCAAATGGGTTGCAGGCCATCCTCATGGATGTGGGACTACTAAGAAACTGTCAGTATGGCAAGCCATTTTAACATTCTTAGAATCTAATTTTGTTTTTTAATCAATTGTACATAATTCAGTAGTGACTAATATATATTTAAATCTCACTATTAACTATTTATTACATACATCAGTTAAGCCTCTGTCATTTTAGGATGTTTGGTCTTATTTTATATAAATTTACTTTGTTCTATATTTTATACAGGTTTATTGTCCGTATTGGTTATTTAGTAATACTAATAGCATACTAACAGTTTTCTAGAAATTATCCCCTTAATAGGAAAGCATATTTTTATGACAGTAGTAACTAGGGTTGTGCCGATAGGCAATAGTATCGTGTATCGACAATAGTCAGAGATAATAATCTTATTATCCATCAAAAACAGACTAGGCGTCTAACTTTAGCGATGCAGTGCAGAGAGACACTTCTGAGATGCTTTAGAAACTTGCCACAAGGCGGCTGGTATAAACACCAAGGTACGTTGAGCGAGAGTAAGGAAATGTAAGCATTAGTAACCTACAATGTTTCTATTAAATTGTTATCATGTTAAACATAAATTAAGTCATATTGAAAACATCAGGCTGCTCTTATGCTGGTGTTGGTTTACTTGCCGGCAATGAAACTAAGTAAATAATTAAATAAATTAGCACAATAGTATTGTGTATCGGCGATCTCACAGGCTGATAATAGGACAATATGAAAATTGAGCATATCGCCCAACACTAGTAATAACAAGTTACCAGCAACATTTCTTATCTCACTAGTTACACTTGCTTTTCGCTTGTTATATCTGACCCAGGACCACAAAACCAGTCATAAGGGTCAATTTTTTGAAACTGAGATTTTTACACTGATGTATGGTTTGTTAGGATAGGGCAATATTTGGCTGAGATACAACTATTTGAACATTTGTAATCTGAGCGTGCAAAAAATAAAAAAATAATAAATAAATAAAAAATTGAGAAAATCGCCTTTAAAGTAGTCTAAATTAAGTTTTTAGCAATGCATTCTACTAATCAAAAATACAGTTTTGATACATTTACAGTATGAAATGTACAAAATATCTTCATGGAACATGATCTTTATGTAATATCCTAATGATTTTTGGCATAAAAGAACAATTTATCATTTTGATCCATACAATGTATTGTTGGCTATTGCTACAAATAAACCCGTGCTACTTATGAATGGCTTTGTGGTCCAGGGTCACATATGCAATTACTACACTCTTAAAAATCCCATGGAAGAACCTTTTGTGTTTAAATAGATCCATAACGAACCTTTAACTTCTGAAGAACCTTTCTGTTTCCCAAAAGGTTCTTTGTGGCAAAAGAAGGTTTTTTTCAGATTATAAAAAGGTTTAGATTATAAAGAACCTTTGACTGAATGGTTCTTTGTGGAACCAAAAATGGTTCCTCAATGGCATCGCTGTGAAGAACCTTTTAAAGCACCTTTTTTTTTAAGAGTGTAGTGAGAATTGCTACTTTATATTTAAATTAAAATTACTTACTACTGTGGTAAAAAATGTATACCAACAACTGGAATACACACTAGTTTATAAACAGATGCATTAATTACTACTATCAGGATTCAGGATAGTGACTAGTAGCATCACTGGGCACAAAAATAGGGCACAATATTATTTATTTTGGTAATACTTTAGTACAGGGGACAATTCTCACTATTAACTAGTTACTTATTAGCATGCCTATTATTAACATATTGGCTGTTTATAAGTACTTATAAAGCACCTTTTCTGCTTGATCATATTCTACATCCATAATCCTACCCAATACCTGAATTTAACAACAACCTTACTATTAATAAGCAGAAAATTAGTAGCTTATTGAGGCAAAAGCCATAGTTAATGGTTTGTTAATAGTGAGAACTGGACCTTAAAATAAAGTGTTACCTTTATGTGTTTACACATCATTGCATTGTGTTTTAGAGTTAATGGAAATGTCTATAAAAATACTGGAATTTTTTTATTTTACACTAAAGGAATAGCCTAAATATCTATTTTGCAATGAATTAGTAGTGAGTAATGAAACATGCTACAGATTTACTTAGCTACATTCTTAGTACTTCCTAATAAAAAATAAGCAGTAATAATGTAAAAATATATTTGCTAGTTTTTAAGCAATAAATGTATCAGCGGCTTGCCATACTGAGAATTGAGAATTTCATGTGCGGCCACCCGTAGGCGAAAAATAGATGAACAGCGTTGAAGCTGCAGACAAATATTTGGTCAACACACTCGTGCTGAGAGGAGAATAAAACATGGTTAGAGTGTCAAAGCTTTTTATAGTCTATTAAGCACTTCAAATGCTATTGGCAAGACTATTCAGAACAGAAAGCCTATAAACTAAAATCTGGTATTTAAGTGCTCTAAGCTTTGCTTTCCAGGAAATGAAGGAACGCTTGCCTCTGTGGCTTCAAGGGATGCACAGCGTGCCCGTACTCCGCTTTACAGCGGGGGATATATGGCATTTTGGCGAGACTCTGTGTGTTGCTTTACCTTTTTGGTGCGGTGGTTTAGGTTGCGCCTACCTCACGGCATAGACTGAATCAGGGTCTGTAAGAAAGCCAGTCTATGATGCGCACACACCCTCGGTATCCACCAATCAGCGCACATTTACAGACCGCAACCTCGTAATGACGCGTGTCACCACAGACGACTGGAGCGCCGAAAAGAGTACTGATGGTTTACCCGTGTATTTTGTACTTCTGAGATGCCTAAAAGCGCGTCTCAAAGAGAGAGAGAGAGAGCGAGAGAGAGAGAAAGCACGCACCGCGGCAGCCCGAAATGTGCTATTACCGAACGAAAAGATAGCCTATATTTATTTTAATGCAGTTTCAACGTGACGTCTACATCATAATTTAAAAGAAGAGGTGCAGTCATCTGGCATTATCAGATGCCTCTCAATAATTAAAGGCAATCACATCCGCATAAACGCGGATGAAGCAGACCAAAACCATACATAAAATACATAAACATCTCTCAGGAGGGTCTTTAATCATGCTGTAATTTATGTCTTGCGTTCAGTCACTGTGTTGCTGGAAAATGCCAGCCTTGCTCACAGATTGCATGAGGCTGTCAACAAGAGTGCTTATTAATTCCCTCTTGGCAGTGACGGTCTGTTAAAATGTGAGCTATCATATTGAAATGCATCAATTTCTGTTTTGCTTAGCTTGCTAATCCCATCAGTCCATCATCATTTTGGACTAGTAGTCGTTCTGCAAAATGAAAGGCTACATCTTCTAGCTCGCTGGTGGATTTTTAATCAGCCATTTCTAGAATCTACTTCCTAATGAGTTCCCCGACCACTGGCATCACGTCGATCGGGTGTTATCGATAAGAGGACCCGTTGTGCGGAGCTGGAGGCGTCTCGGATATCCCGACGCACAGGGCCACTAATCTCACATTCCAAGGGGCTCAGAGTGATCCCGGGTGAAATGGAGAGGGCCCAGGAAGCTCGGTGACTTGGAAACAGAGAAGGGTGCTCGGCGAGAAGGAGACTAGGAATGTCCGAGCTTCTTCCAGGAACCGTGACGGTGGAGAAAAAAGATATGCGAGTATCAGCAGGTCATAAAGCACTCCCTACTATGCTACTATGCGACATGGAAGCGCACTCAGCTCACCTGACTCGTGAAAAGAGCGCTTTTTACAAGCCCAAGCACAATGCGCCAAAATGCGCTTTCATTCCAAACGTGTGAAAATAGTGCCTTGGACCTCAGCTTTTACTGGCTTTGAACAATGTGCTATTATAGAGTGTTTTTTATGCTGTGATTTATATTGCAGCAGCGTTGGCCGATTACAGCCAAGCCCTCCAGCTCATTACAGTCCGTGTGGCTTTCCCACTGCAGCACAATAGACTCAGTGATGCTGCCATGTGACCCTTTACCTTGCTTGCACTGTCGATCAGGAGAGGGCTTGATGTCATCTGCTCTGAGATGGACGCACTCTCTCGGACACAATGGGAACCGAGAGGGATTTGGGTCGGTGTCATGAATTACGGAAAGGATTCTGTTATGAAAGGCAAGACTTGGATTTCAGTGGGTTATGCTGTTTTGAACCTGTAACACAGGAGGCTAAATTTATCTCTGTAGAGGGCCAAAGACAACAAGCCAACGCGCTGTGACACACTTACTCCTCATTAGAGATGAATAGCACATTGTGGTGGGTCTGAGATCTCAAATGATCATTAAAACCTCTCCTCAATGCTGTATTTACTCGTTGTCAATCAAGAAAAGATTGTGTGCCTCGTGACCCACATTCGCTGATGTGTACAGCCACCGGATTGGGAACAAATTGACAATGCTCAGGAAAGAGCATAAAATTGAGAGCTTCTTTTTTTTGAGAGAGTTGCTTTGTTCATATTCATCCTCTGACATGAATGTCAGTAGAAATGAACACAAGTTTGAATACAACTTTTCCTTTCTTTACCAAAGATGGTTTACAAATCACTACTGCTTGATTTTTCACCTTATTTTGCAAGGCGAAAGTAAGCTATTTTCTTGTGCAAGACCTCCAATTCATCAGCTGCTCTAGGTAAACAACTAGAAGAATACAGTGTTTACAATTATGGCTTTTATTATGAACGTGTTAGCCTTAAGATTATCTATAAGCTAGTGTGCACCAAAACAATGACAAAATTCTTATTTAAAAAAAAAAGATACAAGCATTCAAAACGTACACTTTAAAAAATGCTGGGTTATTTTTTTAACCCAAAGGCTAGGTTCAACTTGTTGGGTCATTTTATTGGGTTATGTTTCATATTTTTTACCCAGGTGCTTTTTTTTTCTGTATTCACCCAAATAAATTCAATTTGTCTTGTATTTTGTCCATGTGTTCTTGCTTAATAATAAAGGTTCATCTTTTGATTATTGCTATTGCCTCTAGTAATTCTGTGTGTGTTTTTATAAGTTCCAGTCCATTTTAAGCCAGCAATATAATCCTTTTAAAACAATAGCTGACTTAAATAAAATAACCCAGCATGTGTTCTGTCCAATATTTACCCAGCACTGGGTTGCCAAATAACCCAAGTTGGGTTGTTTTTAACCCACCATTTTTTAGAGTGTACAGTCCCTAACTTCCGCCAATATGGATCAACGATTTTGATGACATCACCCTGCACTTCAGCTTCTCATCAAACCTGTCCAATCAAATGCTTTCTAGAATCCGAAGTGTCCTGCTGTAACATTCAAAACTATGTAATTGCATGCATTACATTATTGTGCAGTGTGCCCTTCAGGGCGTTACATGCCCCCTACACTATAAACAGACGCTGAAGCTGTGGCTGAAGTCAGTCACTTGTTCACAGAATTATTATTTTCTGTACAGCGAATGGCACATTTTGCACTTTTTGGGGATTGGGATTGCTTTAGACAGTGTAAATATGCTTTCCATTTGGGCAGCTCAAACCGCTGCAGCGTGCACATAGTCTGTTCCAGTCCTAGCACGATAGCACAGAGCAGATCATACACGCGAATCGGTGCAGATCACACAACATAATCTGACCCATTTGAGTTCTACACAGAAAGCTATATGTGACCCTGGACCGCAACACCAGTCATAAGGGTCAATTTTTTGAAACTGAGATTTATACATCATCTGAAAGCTGACTAAATAAGCTTCCCATGTATGTATGGTTTGTTAGTATAGGATAATTTTTAGAAAAATCTAAATATTGAGAAAATCTCCTTTAAAGTTGTCCAAATGAAGTTCATAGCAATGCATATTACTAATCAAAAATTAAGTTTAGATTTATTTACGGTAGGAAATGTACTAAATATCTTCATGGAACATGATATTTACTTAACATCAAAAGAAAAATCAATAATTTTGACCAAAACAATGTATTTTTGGCTATTCCTATAAATATACCTGTGCCACTTAACACTGATTTTGTGGTCCAGGTCACATATGTTATAGCGATATAGACGAGATTGTTGCTGCTATACGCTGTCAAATGCATCTTTACTGAGCTCAACTGCTCAATGGCCCAAGCTATGAAATAAACAAAATGCTACTGGACATTTTAAAAAGCATTTTCCCGCCCCTACCTGTTTCATCTGAAATTACATCAACACATAGAATAACTTTGCCTGTTTCTAATCGCTTCAGTGGACCTTTAAAAGAATATGATAAGAAATAACAGTTTGCAATATCAAGAGCTGTTTTGTACAGCTAAAATAACTGGAAGTGAATGACAGCAGAAGCATCCAAACTTAAGGTGGATAACACAAAGAACATAACTAGTTCAGCTGTGAAACTCTAGATGGCACAAGCTGATTGGTCCTATACATCCACTCTGCTAGCAAACACTGATTTGCATTGCACAAGCTGATTTGCAGCTATTTAACCCTCCACCTCCTCCAGCTCCACCTGTCTACCTGCTACAGTATTTATGTATGCCTCTACCAATGCCAAATCCACTAACATGCTAAACCAATCCGAGAATGTCATGATTAAGTTGCAGTTTCACAAAATGACTATACGGCGCTCATTCCAGAAGTTGCTTGAACTGAAATGATTGCACTCTTGACTTATGGCAATGGTGTTCGTCATGCATTTACTCATTTGAGTATGTATGGATGCCTCATCTGCCACCATTGCCTATGTGACTGGGAGCATGCGATCGCTTGAAGCCTGAGGGAGGGGGGTTTCTCTGACCCTGCCTGAGGCACAGGAAGGGCAACAGCAGACACCCGCTTTTCTCAACTTCCCGCCTAGATCCTTGGGAAGGAGGCCTTTTGTTGAGCAGTAACACTCTCTCCCATACCTTCCCCCGCTCACAAATCTTCTGTAAACACCAATGATTGATCTGCCATCTCTTTTTGGAGGGTTTATGTTAATCTGATACACAAACGTGCATATGGCTTTCTATGACATTTTTGGTGCAATTAAAGAGTTTGGCCAAAAATGAAAATCCTGTTAAACCCACATGTTGCTTCAAACCCTGTAAGACTTTCTTTTGTGGAACATGAAAGAAGATGTCTAGGGTTTTTTTTTTTAAATATCAGAAGAAAGTCAGTCAGTGAGTAAATGATGATAGACCTTTCATATTTGGGTGAACTATCCCTTCGACTGTAACGATCAACAGACGATACGAAGTTTATGTGAAAGCAAACTGGCAATTGCAGACGTTGTCCATGCAGCCAAGCCATTAAAGATGAAAATACCCCTGGTATAATTTAATTCTAATCAAGGTGAGTGAGTTCTGTTTAGGTCTATTTTTGTCTCTGTGAAGTAACGTTTCATAATTTCAGCACAGAAATTCAAAACCTGACTTGAGGATTTTTTTCTTCACCCTCAGAACAAACATACCCTTGTTTGCCTCCTTGTTAAAAACATGTTGTTTTTCATTTGCCTGGCTTTATCATCTGAAAACTGTGTCAAAGCAGGCCTGTAACCAAAGAAAACTACTGAAACATTGCTTATTGAAGATTAGCAATAAATTCTGCGAAACCATAAATCTTATTTCAGGCCAATTCCACGGTGCCTCTGACATTTCCAATGAAATTTATCACACATTTAACACATTTAGATTTAATAAAGTTGTATTATACAAAAGCTTGAACGGCGCGTATTACTTGCCCTGCTTCTCCCCACTTATACGCTGGCACAATCCTTACATTTCACATCAGCTCTCAGACTCGAAGGTTTTCAAAAATGTTTTCCACACAGACTTGCAATTTCATAATGGATGGGAATGTCTCAAATGTGCCAATTTGTGACGGATGAAATGTCCTGATAAGAGTCCAGACTGGCTCTGTATAATGATAGGTCAGTCATATCAACCTGATTCAGAAATGCATCACAAGACACCCTAATATTATAACAGCTCCATAAAAACTATGGCATCTTTGCTTCAGTGGTGGTGATACAGAGAGTTTACAGTGTGTTTCGCCAAGTCTTAAAGGAACTGACTCTATAATCTTGATCTCCCGGACCTTTGTTTATCTTTTCTCCCTTTGTCTGTTGGCACATATTGCATTTTTCCTAAATCAGCAAGCTTGGAGATTGTGACAGATATAAAGATCCCAGATAGATGAGCCTCCAGAGGAATTCCAAAAGCTACCTCATAATTATGGCATCCGAGGTGCTTCTGACACTTCTGTCTTCTGCATTTTTTCCCAGTAGTGTCCAGTCTTCACTGATCGCAGAATATGCCAGTAGGAGCAAAAGTTGTCTATGTGTGGAATCTTCTATGCGGTTCATACATGGTAGTTACGAATAAATCAAGACAGAGTCCTCTTTTGCTATGCAGCGTGCTGTAGTTTCTAGCAAGTGCCCCACTACTTTGAACATGACACATCTTTCTGCAAGAGAAGTCATGATGAAGGACAACTTTGAAATCAGATCAGAGGAAGTACTGACATGTCAGAGTCACTTGGCTTCCTGACCTAGAGGTTAAAGTTCATCATCTGTCAATGCTTCCTGAGGAACTTGCCATGAGTGGACATTGCAAAGAATTCAATGATTTAAATTCTTCTAACATCCGTTTCTTTTTTTCCCATTGACATTTTACTAAACATGTCCTTTAGAGAACTTTCTAAATAATAAGTCCATTGTCTGATGACATTAAAGAAATCTTTGACCCAAAATATGAACATTCTGTCGTGATTTCCATATTTAGGTGAACCGCCCAAATACAGCAGGTGAGTAGTGTTAGTACAGATACCTGTGGACTGAATCGATGGCTGTCACCATCTCAGCTAGGTAGAACTGAGCCATGTCCTCTAACGGCAAACTTATTCAGCAATGTAAGCAGCGACATAGTAATCCATGAGAATATACTGCAGAGGTGCAGAGATAATAAACAGACAGCACTATATCTGACAAACACAAGATCACTGATTCATGAGTACTGGAACACAGCAGACTACAAAACTCAATCATGTGTCACTGAATCATTCTGAGTGAATCTTCTCAAAACATTTCACCTATTTTGTGTTCATCTGCGTCTCTGATTTGCTCTTTTATACATTGGCTATCACAACAATAATTTTTCAAATGTGACCCTAGACCACAAAACAAAGCAGCACAGGTATATTTGTAGCAATAGCCAAAAATACATTGTATGGGTCAAAATTATTGATTTTTCTTTTATGCCAAAAATCATTAGGATATTAAGATCATGTTCTATGAAGATATTTAGTAAATTTCCCACTGTACATATATCAAAACTTAATTTTTGATTAGTAATACTCATTGCTAAGAACTTTATTTGCACAACTTTGTCTCAATATATTTAGATTTGTTTGGCACCCTCAGATTCTAGATGTTCAAATAGTTACATCTCGGCCAAATATTGTCCTATCCTAACAAACCATACATGAATGGAAAGCTTATTTACCTAGCTTTCGGGTGACGTATAAATCTCAGTTTCAGAAAACTGACCCATATGACTGGTTTTGTGGTCCAGGGTCACAAATATTTATTACAGTACTGATAAATTTAACATTCTCTTAAATGGTATGAGATGACTGGATGCTTTCAAGTGATTTCCCAAATTCACAATGTATCATCTAACATGCTCGTCACGTTAATGGAGTGTTTACACTAGTTAGCTCACCTGAATATGTTCATAGATTTGTGTTGGATGTCTTCAACGTCGAAAGCAGTTATCTTCAGAATGGAAATATGGATATTTTATTTGTAAACATCATGTTTCAGCTAATTTTATAAAACTGGCTAGCTAAGCCAATAGTAGTATGACAGTATTGCGCAAACATGGCTCAAGGCACGAAATGCGGGGAAACAGACAAACCGATTCAAATGAGTAAGCACGCTGAGAAGCGCTCCGATTGGTTAGACTCAACCTCGTGACTTCCATTGTTCAGTTTAAGCGATTCACTAGCAAAACAAAAAAAGATTAAAAGAATTTATTTTCAAATTTCGACGTCGCTTGTAATGATTTTAAAAAGCATGTCTTGATGGGTGAAACGGAGCAAACAACGCGAATCACGAATCATTGATTCAGATCGTGAGTTCAAAGCGCAGATCGTGAATCATTTGGTTTAGATCGATGGTGTCTTCGGAGAGCGGATCGCATTTGATTCACATTTGACACATTTGATTCAGATTTATGCGGGTTTGTGACTCTTTTTAGATCGGGACGAGCTCCAAATCATTATTCCGAAATGGACTTCGGAGCGGGTTCGTGAATATTTTTAATCAATTTTAATCAAATCGGAACGCGTAGCCAATCATTCAGGTCAGAAGTTCCGAGCGGGTTCACATATGATTATTCAGATTGGGACTTTGGAGAGCCTATCGCGAATCATTTGATTTAGACTGAATCATTTTAGATCGGGACGCGCTACGGTACACGTGAATCCTTAGATTCAAATCGGGACTTTGGAACGGGTTCGCAAATCATTTGATTCAAATCAGGATTTCGGAGCAGGTTCGTGAATCTTTTGATTTAGATCGGAACTTCGGAGCGCGTATATAGAGAATTATTTCATTCAGATCAGTACATGGGAGCACGTAACGCAAATCATTAGATTCAGATCAGGACTTCAGTGTGGGTTCGCAAAACATTTAATTCAGATTTCTCAATAGAGCCACTTAACAAGTTGTAAAGGAAACTGTTTCAAAGTGTTTTAGTGCTTTATTATTATTATTATTTGTGCTTTGCATTTAACCCATCCAGCCAAATTGGTAAAAGTAAGTACAAACGAGAGCGGAAAGCAGAAGTGAACATTATTGAGGTCCGGTACTTTTTAAACAGGGTTCCCAACCCTATTTCAAACTGTGAAAATAGCATTTAATCATCGTACATGTTGTGTTTTCTTGTTTTGTTGTCTCTTCCTGTGTTCATGCATCTATCAGTGCATATCTCTTTCTCTGTTTTCTCATTCTCTGTGGGAGTCCATTGTGCTGTGGAGGGGGACGCGTCAGAGTCATGCACAGCAGTGAGAAATATGTGGTAATTATTATCTTCAGGATGGCCATCTGTCATCTCTTCCCCTCCAGTTATTTGCTGCTCCCACATTCTTGGTGCTGTGAAGCTGGCTGAGAGCGGACAGTTGTTGGGGTTCAAGGCGACTGGAAGACGATGGTGTGGGCAAAAGCATCTGACCGGTGCTGGCGGCTGTGCGGGCGTTGAGTGTGATGGTAAACAGACCTCGGCTTTGACCATAATTGTCTTCTGACTTGCTTCTTACTATCACTTTCCACTCCTCCCTTTGTAGCACGGACGATTTTCCAGTGTTTAATTCATTTACATGTGCTGCAACAAATTATCCCCACACAACACGAATGACAGGACACCTTCAAAATCAGCACGCAACAGTCAAGCGAGTCTTGTTCAAACAATGTGGCTTGCCTGACTATCAAAAGCTTATGCTGAGTGACACGGTATCCAACCGAAGGCTTAATGAGGGTCTTTAAAGTTCAGATTGAGCACAGACGTGAATGTGAGCTTGTGCATTCATGTATTGTTCCTCAGAGTTCGATGCAGGACAAGTTTCAATGCACTGCCCTTTAGCTGGAGGAAATATGACGTCATCAAGCTTGATTTGCATAAATGCGCACCTGTTTTATTAGGGTGTTTTGAAAATCTAGCTGCTATGTAGCTGTTGAGTGCCGTTGCGCTTAAGGTATGCTTATCAGGGCAGTTCTAGGAACTAAATAACCTTTTTTGTTTTTTTGACATGCAGTAAAACAAGATTTATAAGACACCAGATATCAGGTGTACTATTCACATCATCAAATTAGCCAAATTATGTGCATTTCCAGGAAAGCAGAGAAGACATACAATGTTTTGCGTCAGCAAAATATATATTTAAAAATGGAAGGATTATTTAATTCGGCAAAGATGCATTAAACCGATCAGAAGTGACAAGGCTTTTGCACTGTTACGAAAGATTTCTATTTTAAATAAACGGTGTTCTTTTGAAGTTTTTATTCCGAATCCTGGATCCTAAAAAAGGGACGTTTTTACCAAAATATTAGGAAGCACAACTGTTTTCAACATTGATAATAGTAAGTCAAAAACTCGACTACATTACTAGTTAATGGCAGCTAACTGTAAATAACAATTAAATATTTCTTGAGCAGCAAATTAGCATATTAGAATGATTTCTGAAGGACAATGTAATACTGCAGACTGGAGTAAAGAATTTTGAAATTTTAAATTTGAAAGGAATTTTTAAACATAAATTCAAATAGAAAACAGTTATTTTAATTTGTAATAATATTTAAAATTTTTGATCAAATAAATGCATCTTTGGTGAAGAAATTTATTTAAACATTTTTTTAACGTAGTATTTATTTATTTGTTTATTTTTTTAAATTTTAAAATCACCCCCAAACTGCTGAAAAACAGCGTTTAAAACATCTGTCTGTACATGTGAAATTTTTAAGCATTTTAATTTTGATGTTGCCTAAATATACTTTATGAGCAGTGGTATTAATTTTTATTTATTTATTTAGGCTCAGATCAATGCAGTTGAATACGACCAACATCAGCCATATACTGTACATTTACTGTTTGTAAGAGTACTGCACAGACATAGTGCTGTGGTTTGTCATTTTTCTCTCCCCGACCCAGACCCCTGAAGCAGAATAAGCATCGCTACTCTCAAACCTCAGCTGTGTTTGAGTAACAGAGGGTTTAATTAGACAGGGCAGATTTCTCAGATGTAAGTTACGGGGGTCTGTGCAGCCCGTAGTATTTGAACCTATTCCCCACGGCCTCGTATGAGAGATCAGCGCTCCACAGATGTGGCTTTTCAAGTTATACAAGAGCCCAGTGATTCTGAATGATATTTTATTGACTTATAAAACAGTCGTGTCAACAGAGTCCTCTCAGGCTGTAGAGAGGCTCTAGACCCATAAACCAAAGGCTTACAGATGCTACGGTGTGTTTGTATGCGTGCAAGTGTTTTTTGGTTTTTTTTGTTCAGCGAAAGCACTGAGTCACCAGACTTAGCGTTGAGCTCATGTCACCCTGCACAGTGTTAAATAAAGATGTGTGACACTTCTTCTTCGAAACCAGGCCTGCTTTTCCAGGAATGTTTGGGAGTAAGTCACTAGATATAAATGCACTGGCTGCCAGGTCCTTATGCATACCGAGTTTGCCAAAGCGTAGCTACTCATCTCCGATCCAAATAGGTCAACTCAGAATGACTTATGTATGATATACTGAGTATGTATGATATACAGTCATTAATGTAAAATTAGCCTTTAGCACTTGTTCATGCCATCTCAGTGAGCAAAGTATTTTGATATGAAAAGTCAGCCAAGCTAAAAGCAGTGAAATGAAAGGCATTGGTCAATGCTGCATATGACACAGGAGAAAAGCACTTATTTTACAATTTCTGAGTCATTTGTAGAGCTCGACACTTCTGACAGGAATCCACTGACTCACACTGAGTCGTTACATTTCGAAATATAAAGAAAAGCATTCAGTCTAGCAATGCAACTTTTTTCTTTGTATTCAGTTTTTAGGTTTAATTATTTTCATTGGGTATAATGAGACCGGAAAATGTGCACAATCTATGTCTTTTAGGTCAGTCTCTCCTCCAGAAATCTGGACCACTACAATGTTAACTATAGTTAAATTGAAATCTAGTTCAGTATAATGTAAACCATAGATTTTGGTGGAATATATGTGACCCTGGACCACAAAACCATTCATAATGGTCAATTTGAAAAAAAAAAAAAGCTTTCCATTGATGTATGGTTTGTTATGATAGGACACTATTTGACAGATTTGGAGATACAACTATTTGAAAATCTGGAATTTGAGGGTGCAAAAAAATCTAAATATTGAGAAAATCGCCTTTAAAGTTGTCAAAATGAAGTTCTCAGCAATGCATATTACTAATCAAAAATTGAGTTTTGATATATTTATGGTAGGAAATTAAAAAAAATAACGATCTTTACTTAATATCCTAATGATTTTTGGCATAAAAGAAAAAACGATCATTTTGACCCATACTATGTATTTCTGGCTATTTCTACAAATATACCTGTGCTACTTAAGACTGGGTCACATATAGTTTCTGTGGTAGTTTTTGGGATTAAAAAATATTTAATATTACCATTCAAAAATCTGTGGTCAGTAGATTTTTTTAATGTTTTAGAAAAACGTCTGGGTAACACTTTAAGTTCCATTAGTAAAAGGGGTCATTGGATGCCCATTTCCCACAAGTTGATATGATAATTTAGTCTTAATGAAAAATCTATAACATGCTTTGGTAGTGTAAGTAACACCTTTTTTACCTTGCCAAAATCAGCTCTGCAAACATCATCCTGTTCTGGTCGAGGTTGCTTTAAATGTTAATGAGCTCTGCTCGCCCCGCCCCTCTCTTCTCTCTGTGGAGTGACGAGCCTGTTTACTTTAGCCGCATTTAGCCACTAAACTTGCTGACTAGCACATTATTAGGAAAGGCAATCACAAAGATTCATAAAAAACCCTTACACTCACTTCTGCTTATTTTTACAGATTAATTAAAAACCACTGCATGGATTTTTATCATTATAGGGTAGATTTGTACATACACTGCCAACACACATCAATGTTCAAACAGCATGTAAAAGTGAACTTTGCATCCGATGACCCCTTTAACATTAGTTAATGCAGTAACTAACAGTGAGCAAGACATTTGTTACTCTACTTATTCCTCTTTTTTGTTAATGTTAATTAATAAAAATACAACCGTTCATTGTTTGTTTATGCTCAGGCCCATTAAATATCATTAACAGAGACTACTTCTGATAATGCAGCAGTAAATATTGCAATTTACATTATTAATAAATGTTTTATTTTGCATTGTTAGTTCATGTTAACTAATGCTATTAACTAATGTTAAAAGAGAAGTTCACTTCCAGAACAAAACTTTACAGATAATTTTCTCACCCCCTTGTCATCCAAGATGTTCATGTCTTTCTTTCTCAGTCGAAAGGAAATGTTAATTTAGCAAAACAATCTGCCATTTTCTAAACAAATTTATAGTTTATATACTTTTTAACCTCAAATGCTTGTCTTGTCTAGCTCTGCGTAAACTTTGTGTATTCCGGTTTCGCTAGATAAGACCATTCTTCCTCGGCTACGATCATTTAGAGACATTTGAAGCTGCATTTAAAATGCATTTTGGAAGTTCAAACTCGGGAAGGATTTCACCATAGAAATCCACTATATGGAGAACATTCCTGAAATGTTTTCCTCAAGAAACAAAAAAGACATGAACATCTTGGATGACAAGGGGGTGAGTAAATTATCT